>NC_044996.1:3617857-3928649 GCF_008728515.1 Papio anubis | reverse complement strand
CTTGGCAAGTATCAGTTGGTGTTTCAATATGGTTGTTCCATCCAATCCCACAGCCAGCCACCCAAAAGGAAACTTCAAGAAACTTAAGTTTTTTCAGGTAAGTAAAGCAATTTGGGGTTGCAAAAACATGTCTTTGGGTGTATACTTTTCACGTCACTGGGTTAATACAGAATTTTTAACAATATGGTGGAGAAAACGTGCCTTACAAGTAGTACAGACGTTTACAACAAGATGGTGGAGAAAACGCTAGACAGAATTAGGAACTATACATTCTCTAATTCTATCACTGACCTAGGGAATTTGGGGCAAATCACTTCCCATTGTAGCTGTTAGTTTTCTCAAGTAAAATTAAAGTGCCAAACTGGGGCTCTTTCAGTTTGAGAATCAGTTTCTGACTTTAAGGGGCTTTGGGAAGTCTTCACCAGACTCTGAATTTTTCCCTGGCTTCAGTTTTTCCACTTATGAAGTGGGGATGGTATAAATTGTAGGGATTGTGAATATGCTCAGTAAAATGAAGCACAAGACACATGCTTTAGGGCAACAGTGGTAGGAAACCGCTACTATGGTTTTTCTGTAGTGGCCACACCCCCTAACACACCATTTCATTCCCATGGCAACGGCTCTGTATGGGCTCCACTTGCCTCTAATTCTTTTGTAGCACTGCAGGTAGGAGGTTTTAGGGCTCTGTTGAGAGGGCTGACTGCTGGCTAGATTCTTTCCTTCTCGTACAGATTCTGAGTTTATTTTTAAAGTTCTCTGTCTACCTCCGTGAGCTCACAGTAAATATTGGTAGAGTGTGTAAGTCAGCATAAAAAAGAGATATGGCTGGGCACGGTGGCTCACGCCTGTAATCCCAGCACTTTGGGAGGCTGAGGCGGGTGGATCATGAGGTCAGGAGATCGAGACCATCCTGGCTAACACGGTGAAACCCCATCTCTATTTAAAAAATACAAAAAATTAGTCAGGCGTGGTGGTGGGCGCCTGTAGTCCCAGTTACTTGGGAGGCTGAGGCAGGAGAATGGCATGAACCCGGGAGGCGGAACTTCCAGTGAGCCGAGATCGTGCCACTGCACTCCGGCCTGGGTGACAGAGTGAGACTCTGTCTCAAAAAATATAAATAAATAAAAAAATAAGAGATATCAGAGCTTTTGTTTATATTTAAAAACACTACTATGTAAATTAGATTAGATGAGCAGTTTGTCCCACAGCAAATCTCATTTATGAATGGTTCCTGTTTGAGTTATCACACAAGTGCAACTTAGGCTGTTAATGTGGGAGTGTAAAAGTGCCAGCCTGAGAGTCAGGAGTCAAGCTACGTCCCACTAGAAAAATGTGTGACTTCCCACAAGTCCTGTCCCCTCTCTGGGTTGCAGTTTTCTCATCTGTACAAGGAAATGTTTAGACTACTGTTACGGGTTGAATTGCCGGTCCCGTCACCCACACCATCCCCAAATTCATATGCTGAAATCCTAGCCCCCCAGTACCCCAGAGTGTGACTTTATTTGGAAACAGCGTCGCTGCAGATGTAAATAATTAAGTTCATACAGGTGTAGGGTGGGCCCCTAATGCTTTATGACTGGTATCCTTATAAAAAGGGAAAATTTGGACAGAAACACAGACGCAGGGAGAAGGCCATTTGAAGAAAAATGCAGAGATCAGGGTGATGCTTCTACAAGCCAAGAAATACCAAAGATTGTCAGCAAACCACCAGAAAATAGAAGAGGGACCTGGAACAGTCCTTCCTTCACAACCTTCAGAAGGAACTAGCCTCGCCAACATCCCCATCTCAGACTTCTAACCTCCTGAACTGGGAGATGATTCACTTCTGTTGTTGAAGGCACTTAGTTTGTAGCATTTGTTATGGCAGCCTTGGCAAACTACAACAACGGTGGTTCCCAATTTTTTTTGTGGGGGCGGACAGAGTCGTACTCTGTCACCTAGGCTGGAGTGCAGTGCAGTGGCACGATCTTGGCTCATTGCAACCTCCGCCTCCTGAGTTCAAGCGATTTTCTGCCTCAGCCTCCTGAGTAGCTGGGATTACAGGCATGTACCACCATGCCAAGCTGGTTCCAAATTTTTTCACCATCAAGAACTATTTTGCTCTTTTTCCTTTTGTGGACCCAATTTATTTATTTAACAAATATTTATTAGTTCCTACTATATACCAGGCCCTACTCTAGGTATTGGGGAATAATAAGTCACAATTCCGCTCCCCTACTTATGTTCATTCTATGTTTTAAAAGATTTATTCTACTAAGTATACTGTGGCTTATTTTCATAGTAATTTGTGAACAGTCTTTTCTTATGGGATAACTAGGATAACCTCATCATGATATAGTAAGTGCCAAAAATCAAAGAATGGTGATATTTTAAGTAGCTTTGGATGCCTTATAGAAAGTAAATAGATTCATTAGGTTTTTAAAAATATTAAAAACTGCCTTCAGAACGACGATTACTACATTTATGGGTCCCTAGGACCTCACTGCAGGCTGATTAGCTAGAGCAGGGGTCAGCAAACTCTTCTATAAAAGGATCAGATGGTGAGAATTTTGGGTATTGCAGATCACTTTGGGCATTGCAGATCATACCATCTCTGTCACAACTACTCAACATTGCTGTTGTAGGCAATACAAACAAATGAGAATGGCTGAGCTCCAATAAAATTTTATCAATAGATGCTGAAATTTGAATTTCATATAAATTTCACGTGTCATGTTATTCTTTTGACTTTTTCAACAATTTAAAAATGGAAAAACCATTCCTACCTCAGGGCTGTAGAAAAACAGGTGGTAGGCTCCATGTATTGGGTCTGCTGGCTCAGTTTGCCTACCCTAGAGCTAGATTCTATTTGTACCCCAAGTTCTTACATTAGGTGGTTCTTATTCACCTAAAGGTCTAGATGAGGCCCAGAGAGAGATTACTATTATTTTTATTAAATATTTTACAGGTTTTTTTTTTGGAGACGGGAGTCTTGCTATGCTGCCCAAGCTGCTCTGGAACTACCGGCCTCACGCAATCCTCCTGCCTCAGCTTCCCAAAGCGTTGGGATTACAGGCGTGAGCCAGCACACTCAGCCCTAGAGGGGGATTATTCAGTTTGAACTAAAACCCGGACTTCCTGCTGCCCAGTCCATTGCCCTTTCCACCACTCTAAGCTGCTGGTTTAGTCATGATTTCAGATGTGGTCTTTGTATCCATGTGGTGCAGAAAATAGCTGTGTGATCAGCGGCCCTTTCCAGGCGCTGACCATGTAAGGGCTGTCCTCTTATTAGCAGCCAGTGGCAACCTAATTTTGTCAAGCCTGACTCCAGGCTTACCCACCCTTTCGTTTTCACCTCTCTCGGGTTGCGCAGGCCCGGGAGGCCCATCTGTTCTTACTATTTGAGTCCCTGTTGTCTCATTGGCGGCTTTCTGAGCAGCTGCAAAATATGTTTTTAACTTTTAAGTGGAAGTTGGGGGTCACTGGCATCAAGTCTGGAACAGTCACTCTCAGCAAGAGCTCTTTGAACTCTGACATTCTCTAGTTTCACGGACTCGGGTGAGTGTTTAACTCCTCCCAGCTGCCAAGGGCTGGACTTCCTACCACTGTGGGCAGTAATTAATGAGGCACTTATTTGCTCAAGTAGTGGCGAAATAATGCGCATTGCTTTTTTGTGTTGTCGTCGGCGGAATACGCTCAGTTGCCTAGCACCACAGCTCTCTGGCTGGTAGTCCCTCCTCGCGGCTCATCTGCTTGGGTCTCCTTGCCGCCCCCCGCTCGGCGACCGGGACGCAGACGAGGACAAGTGTTTGCCTGAGCTCAGGGGGCGGCGTAGCCGCCGCCCGCCCAGGAGGACCATGCTGCGCGGCAAGTCCCGGCTCAACGTGGAGTGGCTGGGCTACTCGCCAGGCCTGCTCCTCGAGCACAGGCCCCTCCTGGCAGGGCGCACGCCGCGGAGCCACCGCCGGTAAGTCATGTGAGCGCCCGCCCAGTATCCGCCGCTCGCGCCCGCGCCCGCGCCCGCGCCCGCGCCTGCCACAGCTCTGCGTCGCCGCGCCGCGCCTGCGTACTGTGGCCCGCCGCCCAGCGCGAACCGGCACTTCCGGCGCGAACCGGCACTTCCGGCGCGAACCACTACTTCCGGTGCGAACCGCCTCGACTGTTCACCTGCGGAGCTTACTGAGCGCGGCCGCCGAGCCCAGTTCCACCGCCGAGCGCCTGTGCCGGCACAGCTACACCATGGAGCGCCCAGATAAAGCGGCGCTGAACGCACTGCAGCCTCCTGAGTTCAGGTAGCCCTGAGCGGGGCCTGGACCGCGAGGCGGACTGGCTGCAGCCTGGAGCAGGGCCTGAGGGAAGGCTCTAGCTGAATGGGTGGGCGTGAGGTCTGGACTCCGGGGACCTGGACTCCGGGGACCTGGTCGCAGGGCGGGGAAAGCAGGTGGGGCCTGAGATGTCTAAACGCCCGGCCCCGACCTTTCGCTCTGGAACAAGGGATCCGGGGTCATGGGGAATAGGTCAGTAGGCCTTCAGCTCATGCTTCTATCCTAGCACTTCCTCTCGCTATCGTCTATATTGCAGTGTCTTTCATTACTGCAGGGTCAGCCTTCTGAGACAGGAACGCGGTCTCCTTCATCTCCGTGTTCCCTAGGGGGCCTGCGTAGTCGGGGCTTAATAAATGTTTGCCGTATGAATGAAGGAGTAGAGGGGTATACAGTGTATAAGGTATACAATAGTCCCCCTGGTGTGGGACTGTTTCACTTGGGGAATCAGTAAGATAGAGGCTGGTGGCTGAGTTGAAGGAATGTATGAGAGAGCAGGTGGTTCTGGCCCACCTCAGTAGGCAAGGTAGTGGTGAGAGAGTTAGCTACCATTCGTTAAGACCTACTGTATACCAGGCTCATTTCACGTGCTTTAGATACATTATCTGAATTCTTAATTTATCTGACTGCTTGATTTCCCAATTTTGAAGAGGATGCAGTTGAGGGTAAGTGACTTGAAACTGAGGATGAGTGATTACAGAATTAGGCGACAAAGTTAGTAATTGAAGCTAACGTTTGAGCAAGCTCAAGCTCACTGACTCCAAAGCCCACAATCTTTGGAGCGCTGTGATGCTTTCTCTTTCCGACAGGGTCATTGTGGGGTTTTTTGTTTTTTTTTTAACTTTTATTTTAGGTTCATGAGTACATGCGCAGGTTTATATAGGGAAACTGCATGTCACGGGGGCTTGGTGTACAGGTAATTTTGTCACCCAGGTAATAAGCGTAGTACGCGATAGGCATTTTTCCTGATTCTCTCTCTCCTCCCAGCCTGCACTCTCAAGTAGGCCCCAGTGTCTGTTGTTCCTCTCCTAGTGTCCATCTGTTCTTGTTGTTTAGTTCCCATTTATGAGAACATGCAGTATTTGGTTTTCTTTTCCTTTCTTAATTTGCTTAGGATAATGGCCTCCAGCTCCAGTCATGTTGCTGCAAAGGACATGATCTCCTTCTTTTTTATGGCTGCATAGTGTTCCATGGTGTATATGTACCACATTTTCTTTATCCAGCCTCAGTGTGGGATTTTTAAAAATTATTCATTTATGAGAATACCAACATATTTTTATTAGATACACTTAGAGCATAGTCCTTCTAGACTGATTCTGGTTTCCTAATGGAATTTGCAGTGAAATTTTGGCTGTGGAAGAAAGAATTCCTGTTGTCTTACTTGCTACAGAAGGGAATGTGGTAGGCTCTGTCTGCTCAATGTTAGCTGCAGAAGTTTGTATGAAGTGGGAAAACTAGGTGGTGTTATAAATGGAGGCAGAGTAAGGTTCATCCTGAACTTTTTCCTTTGTGTGGGGACAACTTTAATTCCAGCCTTTCTCATTCCTCATTTCCAACAAATCTCTGCTCAGTAACACCCAAAGATACATAGGATAAAGCAGTTGAATAGCATTAGTTGCTTTGTCTTGGAATAAGCCACTGATTTTACCCAAGGTGGCTTGTGTCAGCAAAACCAACAGCTCTTGTGGCTGGAAGCCAAGGAGAAAATGTCCTATAAACAGTAGAGGAAGTTTGCTAGTTTTCAAAAGTTTGTATGTACATTTTGGCTTAATGCTTAGTCCCATATTAGTGAGGTCACAACACAGAAAAGTAGTCACATTTTTGAAGTTTGAGGTAAAGAGAGAACTGAGAAGGAATTAACTATAAATTATTAAGGTATGCTGTGTATAGATTGTGTGGGGGCTAGAAATTAACATGTAGAAAGGTTATATTTGGGTGGTGGGATTATAAGTGATTTTGTTTATTTTAAAACATTTTTATGGTGTTACATCATCTTTTCAATAATAAACTTTGTAAAAGCCAGGCCAGATAATAGATACTCAAGAGAGGTCATGTAAAGAACAAAACAATCAGTTAACACTTCCTTTCTTTTCCTTTAACAAGTTAGATAATCTGAAAGTTGGATTCCTAAAACATACTTCTTTACTCACCATAGAAACACCAAAGTCAAGTGCTTTTTTTAGGGTCCACAAAATAATTGGCCAATTAGTGACTCTCTGTATTTTTTGTAGATTCTGCACTGCAGACACTCATATTCTTCATGAGGATTACACAATAAATTCCCCTAAATATTTACTAGTAGGAAACAGTTTAAGGGAGCTTATGTATATTAAATGAGAGTTGTATAGCTCAGTAATCAAAATGAGGCCTGTTAAAAGATGATCCATTTAAGTACCAAAATAAAATATTAGAACCTTTTTTTTAACAGCAATAAACATTTAATTTCTCACACATGTGCAGAGCATGTGATCAAGAAATAGGCATGAGGTTATATTTAATATATATTTTACTCAATGTTTTTGTGGGTCTTTTGTTCAGGTATTTTTAAATAAATTTCATTGTGTGTATTTGAGGTTCACAACATGATGTTATGGCATACATATAGTAAAATGATTACTGTGGTGAAGCAGATTAGTATATCTGTCATCTCACATACTTTTGTGTGTGTGTGACCAGAGGCAGCTAAAATCTTATTTACGAAAGTCCCTAATACCATGCAACTTTATTGCCTATAGTCCTCTTGTACATTAGATATCTAGGCTTGTTAATCCATATATCTACTGCTTTGTGTCCTTTGATGTACATCTCCCTATTTCCTCCCCTCCAGCCTCCCACCCCCACCCCCATAGTAACTACTGTTTTATTCTCTGTCCCTGTGTAGTTGACTTTTTTTTTTTTTTTTTTTTAAAGATTCCACATGTAAGTGAGCTCATGTAGTATTTGTCTTTCTGTGTTTGGCTTATTTTACTTAAAATAATGTCTTCCAGGTCCATCCATGTTGTAGCAAATGGTAGATGTCCTTTTTTAAGGCTGAATAAAATATTCCCTTGTATATATACATTACTGTTTCTTTATTTTGTCTGTCTACATACACTTAGGTTGTTTTCAAATCTTGGCTATTGTGAATAATGCTGCAGTGAACATGGAAGTGCAGATATTTTTATGAGGTAGTGATTTCATCTCCTTTGGTTATATTCCAGAAGATAGATTACGGGGCTGTGTGGTAGTTCTATTTTTAATTTCTTTAGGAACTGTTTTCCATAATGATTATACCAATCTGCATTTCCATCATAATGTACTAGGGTTTCTTTTTCTCCACACTTTTACAAACATTTGTTATCACTTGCTTTTTTGATAATAGCTGTCCTTAGAAGTGTGAGGTTATATCTCATAGTGGTGTTGATTTGCATTTCCCTGATGATTTAGTGATGTTGAGCACATTTTTGTTTATCTTTTGGCCATTTTTATGTATTTGGAGAAATGTCTGTCCAGCTGTTGTCTATATTTTAATCAGGTGGTTTTTCTGCTGAGTTGTAAGAGTTCTTTATAAATTTTGGGATATTAACCCCTTTTCAGATAGGTGGTTTGCAAATATGTTTTTCTAGTCTGTAAGCTGCCTTTTCATTTTGTTGATTGTTTCCTTTGTGGTACAGAAGCTTTTTAGTTTGATGCAAGCCCCTTTATTTATTTTTTCTTTTGTAGCCTGAGCTTTTGGTGTGATATCCAAAAAATCATTTCCGAGGCCAATGTTAAGGAACCTTTCCCTCTGTGTTCTTTTATGTCTTAAAACTTTATATCTTTGTGTTTTAATTATTTTATCCATTTTGAGTTGATTTTTGTTTATGGTTTAAGAGTCCAGTTTTGTTCTTTGCATATAGAAATCCTGTTTTCCCAGTACCATTTATTGAAGAGACTATCCTTTCCCCATTGTGTTCCTCTTAACACCGCTGTCGAAGATTAGTTGGCCATATATGTTTGGATTTATTTCTGGGCTCTATTCTGTTTCATTGTTATATGTTTCTGTTTTTATGCCAATACCATATTGTTTTGATTAGCATAACTGTAATATTTTAAATCAGAAAGTGTGACGCTTACAACTTTTTCAGTGTTGCTTTGGCTATTTGGGGCTTTTTGTGGTTCTGTATGATGAATTTTAGGATTGTTTTTCTATTTTAATGAAGAATGCTACTGGAATTTTGATAGAGATTATGTTATATCTGTATGTTGCTTTGGGTACTGTGGACATTTCAGCAGTATTAATTCTTCCAATCCATGAACACAGGATATCTTTACATTTATTTGTGTCATCTTCAATTTCTTTCATCAGTGTTTTATACTTTTCAGTGTACAAGTCGCTCATCTCCTTGGTTAAATTTATTCCTAAGTTTGTTTGTTTGTTTGTTTCTTTTTTTTTTTAAATAGAGTCTTGCTCTGTCACCCAGGCCGGAGTAAAGTGCCCCAATCACTGCTCGCTGCAGCCTTGAACTCTGGGGCTCAAACAGTCCTCCCACTTCAGCCTCTTGAGTAGCTGAGATTACAGGCACGTGCCACCACGCCCAGCGAATTATCAAAATTTTTTTTTGTAGAGGTAGGTTTTTGCTATGTTACCTAGGCTTGTGTCAAATTCCTGGCCTCAAGCCTCAGCCTTCCCAGAGTACTGGGATTACAGGCATGAGCCACTGAGCCTGGTCCCTAAGTATTTTTTTTAATGCTATTATAAATGAGATTGTTTTCTTGATTTCTTTTTCAGCTCAGTAAAAAGGATGCGGAAGTTTGTCAAGTGCTCTTTCTGCATCAACTGAGATGATCCTACTTGGTCATAATATATAATCTTTTTGATGTATTGGTTTTATTTTTATTTTTTATTATTTATTTATTTTTTTATTTTTTGAGACAGAGTCTCGCTGTATTGCCCAGGCTGGTGTGCAGTGGCGTGATCTCGGCTTACTGCAAGCTCTGCCTCCTGGGTTCATGCCATTCTTCTGCCTCAGCCTCCCAAGTAGCTGGGACTACAGGCGCCCGCCACCACACCCAGCTAATTTTTTGTATTTTTAGTACAGATGGGGTTTCACCATGTTAGCCAGGATGTTGTATTGGTTGTGTTTGTTTGTTTGTTACAGAGTCTTGCTCTGTTGCCCAGACTGGAGTGTGGTTTTGGCTCATTGCAACCTCTGCCTCCCAGGTTCAAGGGATTCTCGTGCCTCGGCCTCCCAAGTAGCTGGGACTATAGGCACATGCCACCACGCCCAGCTAATTTTTGTATATTTAGTAGAGACTGGGTTTTGCCGTGTTGGCCAGGCTGATCTCGAACTCCTGGCCTCAAGTGATCCTCCTGCCTTGGCCTCCCAAAGTGCTGGGATTACAGGTGTGAGCCACCACACCTGGCCTGATTATTGTTGAATTTGGTTTGAAAATATGTTATTGAGGAATTTTGCACCAGTGTTCATCAATGATGATGTCCTGTAGTTTTCTTGCTGTGTCTGTCTGGCTTAGGTATCAAGGTGATTCGAGTCTCTTAAAACATGCTTGCAAGTATTCCCTCTAGCTCGATTTTTCACCCATAACAGAAGTTCCTATTCCAGCTGGGGAGGGCGCACTGTTCCATTCGCTCTGCCTACCTCCTTCTGTGGTCTGGTGTCTGGTGCTGGTGGTCAGGGTTGCTGCATGGACTCAGGGACTGGTGTGGCAGTGGCTTCCCTGGGCCAAAGCTCCGATTCCAGTGGGGCAGGGCATGCTGGTGCGTCAGCTCCACCTGGTTAGTTTGCTGGTCCACTGATCCACCCGTGGTGCCTGCCAAGTTCCCTGGTCTGGTGTCTGGTGCTGGTGGTCAGGGTTGCTGCATGGGCTCAGGGACCAGTGTGACAGTGGCTTCCCTGGGCAAAAGCCCTGATTCCAGTGTGGGAGGGCACACAGGTGTGTCTGCCTCCTTAGTTCCCTGGTCTACTGTTTCATGCTGGAGGACAGCAAGCTGGTGGCTTCCCCTGACGGAAGCTCCGATTCCAGCAAGAGAGGGCGTGCTGATCCACCCATGGTGCTTACTGCATTCCCAGGTCTGGTGTCTGGTGCTGGTGGACACGCTTGCCGCATGGGTCGGGCACTGGTGCCACTGTCCACCGTGGCTTCCCTGGGTAGAAGCTCCAGTTCCAGAGGCGGGGCACTGAGTTTCTTCACTTAGTTTGTTCACCCAGCTTGTTGGCAGTTGATCTGAGGCGCCCTGATGCTTTGTCTCACACTGGATATGAATGACAGTCCCTGAAGGTGGTGTATAATCTTCATGTTCCAGCTCAAGAAATTCCCACTACCCACAGCTGGTTCTCTAGGATCTTCGGATTACGAGTCTCTGCCTGTGATCTTCCTCCTATATAGCATCTCATTTGTGGATGTTTATAGTTTTAGGGACATAAGAGTGTTTGGATATGGCTATGCAGGTTCTGATTTTCTCTTTGTTTACTTTATTCCAGAAATGAAAGCTCATTAGCATCTACACTGAAGACGCTCCTGTTCTTCACAGCTTTAATGATCACTGTTCCTATTGGGTTATATTTCACAACTAAATCTTATATATTTGAAGGTAATCTTAGACCCATTAAAACAAGACGTTTTCCCCTGATTTAAGAATCTGTGCTTTTATGACCTCTTTATATCTGTAAACTGGGTATTCTTATTTTTTTTTCTTGTTTAGCCTTTCAAAAAATCATATTGCTCATAATGAGTCTTTATGAAATAACTTGTTATTTCAGCTTGACAGTTTTCTTACGGTTTTCTGTGAAATAGCTTGCAAATCCTTTCTCTTAGTGCCCTTTAAAGAATAGGAATTGGCTGACATGGGAGGAAGAATTTGGGGGAATGGACTTCTAGTGTCAGATAATGGAAGGAAGAGAGAATGAAGTCCCCTTTTTGATGTTGAAGTCTTTTTTTTTTTTTTTTTTTTTTTTTTCGAGACAGAGTTTCACTCTTGTTGCATAGGCTGGAGTGCAATGGTGCAATCTCGGCTCACCGCAACTTCCACCTCCCATGTTCAAGCGATTCTCCTGTCTCAGCCTCCTGAGTACCTGGGATTACAAGCACCTGCCACTACACCCGACTAATTTTTGATATTTTTAGTAGAGATGGGGTTTCACCATGTTGGCCAGGCTGGTCTCAAACTCCTGACCTCAGGTGATCCACCCACCTCGGCCTCCCAGAGTGCTGGGATTACAGGTGTGAGCCACCATGCCCGGCCTGAAGTCTTTATAATTATGGTTTTGTTTAAAATAATGTTCTTAATATATAGAAGGTACTCATATCTTTTAGTGAATACTTTATTCATTACCACCCAAAGTATTACTTTTTAATTGCCTGACTAGTTAAATAAATATATCATAAAAATTAGGATGATTTGGTTTTTTTTTGTACTTTGGTAAATTTTGCAATAAAATGGAAACTGTTTTTTTTTCTCTTGATAGGCGCCCTTGGGATGTCCAATAGGGACAGCTATTTTTACGCTGCTATTGTTGCAGTGGTCGCCGTCCATGTGGTCCTGGCCCTCTTTGTGTATGTGGCCTGGAACGAAGGCTCACGACAGTGGCGTGAAGGCAAACAGGATTAAAGTGAACATCACCTTTTGATAGCATTAAATTCATTTTTTAAAATGATAAATGCTGGAGGGGGGACATCTGATTTGAATAAAGTTGAAAGAACATGTTAAAGTCAGGCTTAAGGAGTCACGTTTGAGTAGTGTAAATTTTGATCCTTCTAATGTGTTGGTTTGTATATTCAGTTTTAACTGTATGAATCTGATTTGCAAATGAGAATTTGGAAAAGTTAAATTAGTTACAAATAAATATGTTAATTACACAATATTCTGGAAGGAATTTTATCTTCTTTCAACAAAACGTGTTTTATAGTATTCTGACTTACGGTTGCTTTTGACTTTTACTCCTTTGGATATATTAAGAGGCACACAGTGAAGCAAATTAAACTCCACTTTACGTTGGAATGCTTTCCTTAGCATGAAAATACCAGGTCCTTGGATTTGGGATTTTAATTTCCTATGGAAAGTTGCTTAAATTGTGGACACTGGAATTAATCTGAATGTCACTAAGGAATTTCACATGAAGTGTAATCCCTAGTCAATAGGAATTTTCCATCACATTATTTTATGGGAAAACTAGGCTAAATTACATCCATTCAGGTAAAAGGACTTTAGCTTACTGAAGGATCAAAAGAGCAAAGCAAAGATCTCACTACTCAAACACTCAGCCTGCTTCCTTCAAGTCCCCTTGCAGGCCAGCTTTGTGCTTTGCAGACCAACTTTTTAATGAGATACTTTGCTTCCTCATTCAACATTGAAGCTAGGCTTCAATTAAAAGGTTCGAGGAGGCTCCATTTAAAATTGTTTTTTCTACTATTTTTAAAAATTGTAGTGTATATGATAGGAATTTGCATTTAAATATGTTCATTTTTGCATATGTTAGGAGTGGAAACAATCTTGAAAGCATCTTTTTTTCACCCAAAAAGTATTCTCCTTGGGCTTATCTGATGGAAAAAAACCTTGATTTTATTTCCGTATCTTTAGTCTGTGTTCTTTCTAGTTATTTGGTACTAATTGTGTGTAATCTAAAAACACTCCCCCAAATGTTTGTTTTTTAATTATAAAATCATAATATATGTTCTTTGTAGAAAACTGGAAAAATACATATTCAAACAGGAAAAAAAATCAAAATTCCCCATGATGTTGCCATCTGAAAATAACCTCTATTTTGGTTTATATCCCGTATGCATTTTTGAAAGCCATTTCTTAATGCTAGTTTGATACACACTAAAAGTTCAGCTTACAAGTTCAAATTCTGCCAGCTTTTCCTGACAGCTGTTTGCATTTTTTCAGATGAGTGATTATTGGCCATTTTCTTTTTCTTTTTTTTTGAGACAGTTTTGCTCTGTCACCCAGGCTGGAGTGCAGTGGCGCGATCTCGGCTCACTGCAACCTCCGCCTCCTGGGTTCAAGTGATTCTCCACCTCAGCCTCCCAAATAGCTGGGACTACAGGTGCCCGCCACCACGCCTGGCTAATTTTTTTTCTGTTAGTAGAGACGGGGTTTCACCATGTTGGCCAGGCTGATCTTGAACTCATGACCTCCGGTGATCTACCCGCCTCGACCTCCCAAAGTGCTGGGATTACAGGCGTCAGCCACCGCGCTTGGCCTTATTGGCCATTTTCTAAATAAGCACATTCTATCTTTATTCTCTTAAAATTCAAATTTTCTGTTACTGATAATCCTAATACTTAGGATTCTTGCTTAAGCATGTGAAACCATTACCAATTTGTTCACATTTATTATTTTTTGTGTTGTGAAACTGGACTAAAGGAATAGAGGGATGATTAGTCATAAAAGTCAAATAGGCATTCGTGTTTAACTGTTGAGAAAAGTGGAAGGTTGCTATGATTATTATGGAACTGTTTAATTCTTGCTTAAAGACTATAATTTTAGTATAATGACATTTGAGTCTAGGGTAGTGTGTGGTAGATTTCTAGATGGTCCCTAATTAAAATGTATTGTTGTATTTAGAATGGTCCACCTAATTTCTTTTTATATAATGCCAAGGTTTTTCTTGTGCTTTTGGGATCTTATGCTGTTTGTAAAATGTTACTGTCCAGTGTTGGATTATCATGTTTGGTTTCAGGCATTTGCTGAATAGGTAATTATATATGGGTATTTTTCTGCAAGTATTTAAACCAGGGGCACATGCAGAGGCAGTTGTAATTTCCTCTTGGAAAAAGCGCCAAATGTTTGAAGGTTAAAATCGAATGCTAGGGTTGATATTTAGGATTATAATAAAACAGGCTTGTTTTCAAAGCAGTTAGTTTATTCCTAGAGTTTTAACTGTTAACTCACTAGTTCGCTGCTGTTTTTGACTATGTTAAATAACATATGGTATTTGACAAATAGATTTACTTTTCAAAAGGTCTCACTAGTTTCCTTTTACACAATGTATATACTTCAAGATATATAGAAAGGAAAGCTACAGTTGAGCCCTTATACATGTTTTAAGGTAGAAATATGTTCCCTATTGTTTGAAAACTGATTGTAAGAATAACCTCAATTATATAACTTGAAATGCCAGTCCAAACTACTGATTTAACCTGATTTACGGTAACACATTACCTTTCTCACCTCCTGTTTTGCCCTGGAGAATGTAGTCCTTTTTCTCAGTTGTGTTGAGAAGTGAAAAGTCTGCTGTAGAATGCATCTGATGTCATTAGTTCTTCAAATGGGTACCATTGTACATATAACAGTAGAATTTGGTTTGGGGTTGTTAGTGAAAAAAAATTGAAACCTGCCATTAAACCCCATGTTTCATGGAAATCTAACAGAAATACATTGTAATAATTAGAACATTTTCTTTTCTCTCTCTCTTTTTTTCTTTTTTTTTTTTTTTTTTTTTTTTTGGAGACGGAGTTTTGCTTTTCATGCCCAGGCTGAAGTGCAAGTGTGCAATCTCAGCTCACTGCAACCTCCACCTCCTGGGTTCAAGCAATTCTCCTGCCTCAGTCTCCTGAGTACCTCGGATGACAGGTGCGTGCCACCACACCCAGCTAATTTTTGTATTTTTAATAGAGATGGGGTTTCGCCATGTTAGCAAGCTAGTCTCGAACTCCTGACCTCAGGTGATCCACCTGCCTCTGCCTCGCAAAGTGCTGGGATTACAGGTATGAGCCACCGTGCCTGGCCTAATAATTAGAACATTTTCATCATGAAAATGTCATCAGCTTTGCCAAAAGAAACAACCAATTGACTTGTTTGGCGTTTGTTTTCCATTTTCATGTCAATTTTATGTATACAGTTAGAATACCCAAGGAGACCACTAAAATCAGTTAAATAGGGTATATCCAAAGAAAGATGAAACCCAAAAGTACATAAAAAGGATTTAAATCGCATTTCAGATGTACCTAGTGTGTATTTCTTATCTCTAGACAAGTTCATTTTTATTGTTTATGCCCAAGTGAAGTTGTAAACTTATGGTTCAACTCTGACACAGAATTTGTCACTTGTCTGAGATCAGTGGCAGGTTTCTCTGCTGTCAAGCACTCTGTGTCACCCACCAGATTAGTATAACTATTAATTCAGACTCTACTCCTGTGTTTAAGATAATTTTTACAAGAGCTGGTAAAGCAGCACATTAGTAACCTGACAAGATTTCTTTTTCCCTTTTCAGGGGGAAAGGGTCACCTTAAAAATAAATTATTTTCAGGGACTTTGGGAATCTAATGATAAGTATTACACATAATCTATGAATAGCTTAATTCTTTATATATTCCTTAAAATAGGAATTCCTCGACATCACTCCTGGCCACACTTTACTTGCCTGTGTTGTTGCTATGTGTATTTGAAAGTAATATCTGCATTCCTTTTAAGATGTTCTATAAGTCATATTTGTCAGTTATACAGAGTAGTCTTCCTTTTTCCCACGTTCAGTGTAATCTCACTGAACAGTAATAATAGCAATAGCTAACAACATCTGCACAGCACCTTACAGTTTGCAAAGAACGTTCACACATTCTCATTTGAGTTTTGCATAGTGAACCTGTTACGAGATGTCTCTTGACGTCGATGCTAAAAGTGTTAGAATCTTTAAATCACTAGAGTCATTGAATATGCTGTAGTATTGAATAGTGCCCTGACTAGGGGGAGGATTTAGATGTGCTGCATTTCAAGCCGTGTATAATCATCAAAATGGGGGGCTTGAGTTCTTTAGCTACTTGAATCCGATTTACTTCTGTTAAGTGATGCTTTTCTAACCATTATCTGGATGGATTTTGTATTCACTATATTGTAGCCTGTAATTTGTACAAATTTACCATCTGTTGTCATTAAAAAAAAAGTGTCTATAGTGCTACTTTGATGTGTCCTGATTCAATTAATGTTTTATTAACCGCTCTGTTTTTAAAAATTTGTTTGCTTGCTTCTCATTTTATAACATGTAGATTATGTACAGAGCTCACTTTAAAAATTTTTTCGTTGGCCTCTGTTTGTGCTATGTAGATTATATAGAGAGCTGTCAAGGATAAGTTTTTATGCAGTAAATGTCAACCAGAAATGCTCAAACTGATTGGGAGTGTGGGCAGGGGGGGTTGTTGAGCTGTAAAGGGCTGGTTATACTTCATCTGGGGTGGGCTTCAAATGCCCCTAAAGGAGAGTTGAGAAATACTTATGGCTAATTAAATGTGGGAGTAGATAATTCCTGACGACGCCCACATGCCATCCCCTCATGACTAATGTCCTGTGTCCTCTGTCCTCTAATCACCCGTTGATTGCACTCCAGCTCCTTCCTGTGCTTCTGAGGACTCCAGCAAATTCTTATTAATAAATATTAATATTATTTCCTTCCCACATTTGAGACATCTCAGTATCAAAAAATTTTATAGGTTATGAGATGTCCAGGGAACTCAGGAAACAGGTAATGGCATTGCAGAAACCACAGGACAGCGGTTCTGAAAGTTTGCTGGAATCACTTTGTAGGTTTTATTAAAAATAACTGATTGCCCAAACCCAACCCAGACCTTCTGAATCGGAGTCTGTGGGGGTGGGGGCCTAGAAAGCTCTTTGGGGCTGGGCGCAGTGGCTCACGCCTGTAATCCCAGCACTTTGGGAGGCCGAGGCGGCGGATCATGAGGTCAAGAGTTCGAGACCATCCTGGCCAACGTGGTGAAACCCTAAGTCCACTAAAAATACAAAAATTAGCTGGGCACAGTGGTGTGTGCCTGTAGTCCCAGCTACTCAGGTGGCTGTGACAGGAGAATCACTTGAACCCGGGAGGTGGAGGTTCCAGTGAGCCGAGATCGCACCACTGCACTCCAGCCTGGCAATACTCTGTCTCAAAAAAAAAAAAAAAAAAAAAAAAGCTTTTTGGAACAGGCAGTGATCAACATGAAGCTGGATTGAGAACTACTGGTGGAGATTTAGAATTGTGCCTCTCCGTGTATGTTTGGTAAATATAGGAGAACATTTGTTTGCAACCTGGCAACCCAGGGATGCTTTTCCTCCAAAAGAGGATCCAGCAGCCCTGAGGGAAGGGATACTACAAATGGCACACCCTCGCCTGGAGCCCAGCTTTTATCCTCGCCTGGAGCCTCAAATTGGTTTCTGCTGCCTTTCTTGTGCCTGTGATCACTGCCACAAGCAACTAGAAGTTTCCTTTAAAAATAATAGATCAGGCATACCATGCCTCTGCTCAAAATCCTCCCAATGGCTCCCCATCTCACTCAGGAAGATTAAGACTCCCTATGTGGCCCACAAGCCAGGCCACTTCCCTTCATTTCATTCCCACCCCACTTGCTCACCACTCGCCAGCCTCCTGGACTTCTTGGTGTTCACCAAACCTCCCATACTCAGTCCCATTAGCTGTTCCCTCTGCCTGGTACCCTCTTCCCAGATATTCTCACAGCTGGCTCTTCCTCACCCTCCAGGTCGCAATGCTCATGCCACCTCAGGTTTCCCCTGACAACCTAAAGCAGTGAGACCCCCATTGCTATCACAACACTTAATACTGCATGAAATTATTTTACTAGCCACCTCCTTCCACTAAGATGTAAATGCAGGAAGGTAGGCACTTTGTCTTATTCGTCACTGAATCCCTAGGACCTCAGAGTTGCATGAGAGTTTGGCCAGCCCCTACTAAGTGGGAAGATAACCACACACGCCCCCTGTGCCAAATTGCCTGCTCTGCCTCAGGAAGAAATGGTTGGAGGGATATCAGATTTTTTCCCTCCCATTTGTATCTGTAGCTCTCTGTTCCCAGGACTCTGCATTTTGCTCTGAAGCCCTAAAACACACCCCCCTTTCTCAACCACACCCAACCCCATCCCTCACCATCACATCTGTGGTTTTTTGCACATAAGCAAAGCAGCAGGGAAGCTGGATGTGCTCTTCATGGATGTGGGGGCAGGGCTTTCCCATTTAGCATGGTTTCATAGAATGCTCTTGATGTGTCCTGCAGACACAGGTCCGGGAAGACCCACCAGTTCTCTTTCTCTTGCTCTGTTGCTGCGATTCTGCAATTATTTGCCATGTTATCATGTTTAGCTCTGGCCTGTGAACATGCACATAAACAGAATGAATTAGAGTAGAAACAATATGATTTTCTCAGCTATGTGTAAATTATAAAAATATACATTTTAAAGAAAAATATACATTGGATAGCCAGATTTTGTTGCTTTAAAAATATTCACAATAGAAAATGAAACTGGGGGCTGTGAAAAATGAAGTCTGTTCACATGTCTACCATTTCTTTCATAAGAATTGTGTGTAGGACAGGCCAAGGGCACCATGCATTTTTTCCTCTACCATTTCTGCTGTAGCTAGCTAGAGACACAGTCCTCTTCCATCCTTTACTCACCCTCCCTCCGAACTCACTTCAGACCAATTAGAATTAAGATAAAAAGTTGAGTGGGAAATGAATAGAAAGCCCAGGAAAATGGAATAAGCAAGAAAAGTTAAACAAGTTCTTCCAAATGGCTTGAACAGTCTGGTGGGGACTGTCACCTGTGGTAGACAGAATTTTAAGATGCTCTAAGATTCCCATTCCCTGTCCCCTTCCCTACAGCTTCCTTGATTAGATGACTGTACTGAGTTTCCTGTGACTGCTGTAAAAGAGTACCATGGACTGGGGGACTTCAACAACAGAAATGCATTGTCTCCCAGTTCTGGAGGCTGGAAGTCCAAGATCAAGGTGTAGGCAGGGCTGGTTCCCTCTGAGGTCTCTCTCCTTGGCTTGTAGATGACCATCTTCTCCCTGTGTCTTCTCTTGATCTTCCCTTTGTGTGGCGTTTGTGTCCTAATCACTGTGTTCAAGGACCCCTGTCACACTGGATTAGGGCCCATCCTAATGACCTTGTTTTACCTTAGTTACCTCTTTAAAGAGCCTATCTCCATATATAGTCACATTCTCAGGTACTAGTGGTTAGGACTTCAACATACAAATTTTTTAGAGGGGACACAATTTGGTATATAACAGTTATGTTACATGGTGTGCTAGGCAGAATGATGACCTATCAAATATGCTCATCTGATTCCTCAGAACCTGTAAATATGTTACTTGATCTGGCAGGGGAGAATTAAGGTTGTAGATGGAATTAAGTCTGCCTCTCAGCTGACTTTAAGACAGGGAGAGTATTATCAGTTTTTGGGGTGGGCCCAGTGTTATTTGTCACAGGCTCTTGTGATTGGCTAAAAGTATGGTGCCCCAAAGATATATTCACTTATTATTTCCTAGAACCTGTGGATATTACCTTATGTAGGAAAAGAATGAGTATTACCTTATACGGGAAAAGTGATGAAGGATGTTGAGAGGGAGTGTTTATCCTGGATGATCTGGATGGGATAATTCTTGATAATTTTTAAAATCCTAAATGCTATCACATGCATACTTATAAGAGACAGCAGAGGGAGTTTGAGACATACCCATGAGAGGAGGTAGCCATGTGAAGATGGAGGCAGAGATGGGAGTGAGGCAGCCACAAGCCAAGGAAGCCTGGGACCACCAAAAGCTGGAAGAGGCAAGGAAGGATTCTCCCCCAGAGCCTCTTGGGGGAGTGTGGCTCTCTTGATGCCTTGATTTAGGATTTCTGGCCTCTAGAACTATGAGAAAATACATTTCTATTGTTTTGACCCATTTATGCCAGAAGTTGCAGATTTTTTGTGTGTGAAAAATCAGACCTTGGTGATGACCTTGAGCAGTAGGATATAAATAACTCCTATAAGCTTAGCGTTCCAATAGTGAAACACTAGGGATAAATGGGTTAAATCAACAAGTGTGTGACAATTTGTTATGGCTGCCACAAGGAACTAATACGGGTCCTTAAAAGTGGAAGAGGGAAGTTGAGGAGGAAGTCAGAGTGATGTGATGTCAGAAGGATTCAACCTGCTATTCCTGGCTTGGCTGATGGAGGAGGAGAGCTGCAAACCAGGGGCTGTGGGCAGCCTCTAAAAGCTGGAATCCCATAATCACAGTTCTCTGGCTAGGTCACCAGCTTCTCAAAACACCAACGACACAATGGTGTGCTGAAGAGTTTGAGAGGGAACCTCATGAAATGGTTCTCAACCCCTACTCCCATTTCTGCCTGGGTGAATTCTAGAGGTCCATGCATTTCCATGCAGTTAGGCACCATGTCAATACATTTTCCTCTCATTCTGCCCAGTGCCTGGCACAGAATAGGTGTCTAAGGCATGTGGTGAATGAATGGATGCCATTCCATATTATGTCCCTTTTTAGAAATCTTTCTATTTAGTTTCATATTAATATGTGCTCTGTTCTCTTAAGCCTCTAAGGCAGCTAGGCCTGACATGTAGGGGACTACTAGTGGTGAATGACCTCCAGAACTAGGCCCCATCTCTGTCCTCAACACAATGTTTTCTACATAATGCACATTCTTCATAACTAATATCATTTGACCACACAGTTATTTATATCTCAGAAGTCAATGTCATTTTCATTTTAGAAGATGTATGTTCTTTCTGTTAATGCAGTAGGTTTTACAAGTTTGATCTGTAGCTATTTCAAAATATCAAGTGATCATTTTAATGTTGGTTGTTATCTGTTTCATTTAGCTTTGATTATTACTACTAATAATGACTCTTTATAATAACCTTCATATAATGTTATGATTATCTATAATCCAACCATAGACCATTGGGGTGGCTGTTTTAGGAGGACCCTTCTAGCTAGAAATAACAGATGTTTTGCTTGTCACATTGAACTCAAGGAGCAAGCTTCCTGAACTCTGACCACATAATAAAATACATATAATCATTTGAACAAAGTAAACATTGGTATATTGAATATTTAATTTTTTTCATTTTCATTATAAATATGCAATGTGTGTTATAGCAGCCAGAATGTAGGTTTTTGTTTTTTTAAGAAAATGAATAAATAAAAATAAATATGCTTTTTTTTTTTTTTTAGTGCATTTCATGAGATCTTCTTTCTAACTTCTTTGGGATAAGGTGATTATCTTTCATATTCTAAAGAATGTTTAGTGGATTTTCTTAGAAGCTATCAGACTTTCCCTTGTAAGCTAGCCCAGTGGGCTGTGTTGTACTTCCTAATCCAAAATCTTTGAGTTGTGTAAGATTCTAAAAGAAAATGACAGCATTAAAAAAAAATTAATGTACTTTATATTTTAGAGGAGTTTTAAGTTTATAGCAAAATTAAGCAGAAAGTACAGAGTTTCCATATGTCCTCCTCACCTGCTCGCACACCCCCAGCCATCCCTACCATCAACATGAACCTAACACTGACACATCTTTATCACCTAAATTCCATAGTATATATTAGGGTTCATTCTTGGTGTTGTACATTTTTGACAAATGTATAATAACATGTATTCACCATTATAGTATATCACACAGAATCGTTTCACTGCCTTAAAATTCTCCTGTGCTTTACCCATTCATTCCTTCCTCCACCCAAGTCCCTAGCAACCGCTGATCTTTTTACTGTTTACATAGTTTTGCCTTTTTCCAGAATGTCATATTGTTGGAATCTTACAATATGTAGCCTTTCCAGACTGGCTTCTTTCACTTAGCAATATACATTTAAGCTTTTTCCATGTCTTTTTGTGGCTTAATAGCACATTTACTTTTATTGCTGAGTAATATTCCACTGTCTGGATGTACCACAATTTATCCATTCACCTGCTGAAGTGCATCTTGATTGCATCCAAGTTTTGGCAATTATGAATAAAGCTAGGATAAGCATTCATGCACCGGTTCTTGTGTTGACATAAGTTCTTAACTCATTTGGATAAATATCAAGGAGCAAGATTACTGGATCATATGGTAAGAGTATGTTGAGTTTTATAAGAAACCACCAAACTGTCTTTCAGACTGGCTGTACCATTTTGCATTCCTACCAGCAATGAATGGGAACTCCTCTTGCCCCCATACCCTCACCAGTATTCAGTGCTGTCGGTGTTCTGGATTTTGGCCATTCTAATAGGTGTGTAGCAGTATCTCATTGTTGTTTTAATTTATAATTTCCTGATAACATATGATATGGAGTATCTTTTCCTGTGCTTGTTTCCATCTGTGTATCTTCTTTAGAGGGGTGTTACAGCACATTTTAATAACAAATATTTTAATCAAGACTTTTAAAAAACTGAGAATCTTCAAATCTTTTAAAAAAGTCATCTTCTTTGTTTTGGTTGCTGTTTCCTGTTACCAGTAATAAGAAACATTTTGTAAAATCTAAAGTCTGAAATGAAATATATGAATGAAAAATGCCTGATGTTTGGGAAGCACATTGATTAAGGAGATGAAAGACCTGGCTTCCCATTTCATCTTGCCTCTAAGTGTGTGATCTTTTAGGCAAGTCACTTTCCTTTCTGAATCTTGGTGTCTTCTGTAAAGTAAAGGGAAGGACTAAGATGATTTCTAAAGTTCTTGCGGCTCTGAGTTTCTTTTGTTTTTGTATTTTATGTGAGTCGCCAGAGTGACCACTGTCAACATATAAACATCTGAGCCTTTTGACTGCCTCATGATACATTTAATATCGTTATCGTGAAAATTTTCCATGTTTCTTGTCCGTGCTGAGATGAAGAGCTTTGAATGAGGCTGAAACCTAGCAACCAGCTCTCCTGAAATATCTCATTGAATTTTTTTGTTTGTAGAGAGTATTAGGAGAGAGTATAGACAGCAAAAATGGCAACGATGCTTCAGCGTTAATTTCATTTGATGACTCACCTATTCCGTCATCCAAAGATGGCATTGATCTAAATTGTGACCTTTTCTTCTATCCCATATCATTAAAATAATGCCAGTAAAAGGGCAATGACTCACCACTGGAGCAGATTCTTCTTGAGAAAATTAGCAATGCATTGTCATGGAAAGCTTGGGCAAAGGATCTTGTATTAGCCTCACCTGGTGAGCAAGCAGCATCCTTTGCCCAGCTCATTAAGTGCCTCTTCTATAATATTTCCTGTGGATTCAATCTAGCCTGACTATGTTATTTTGCTAATTCTCTCCCATTTTGGCAGCATTTCCGGCTTTGAATGCACAAAGTAATTTTCCACCAAATCAGTTGTTAATCGTCATTGCTTCCACAGTTAGAAGGGGCTTAGGGAACTTGTTTTGCACTCTGGAACCGTCTTCATAGGTAGTTTATGGAAATAGATTTCCCTATGGACATATATATTAATTGTAGTCTCTGCTTGTGGAATTAGATACTTGGAGTGACAGAAGTGTTGAAGTTACTTTTTTCCACTTACCAAATGAGTACATCACAGGGAAAAAAAAACCTAGGAGTTTAGGTCTGAAAAGTATGGCCAGGTCATTATACGCAGTTTGCGTATTATTTCAACATACCCTAGTCTTATTAAATTATATGTCATGGCAATGTTTAATAATAGCTGTCTCTTGTGTTCAGTTTAATCTATACTTCTCTAGCCTACCAAATTCTAGAAGACACTGGATGGAAGTGCTTATATTCCCTTTGTAAAATAGTAACATAACATTACATGTACTTGAAAACTTGATAAATACCTCACACAATTGGAAGAAACCATCTCAGAATCATCTAGTCTCACTCTTCATTGTACCGATAAGACCCAGAGGGCAGAAGTAGCTTGTTGAGGGTCACACATCAAGTCATGAAAAAGCCAGGATGACAACTTAGTTCTCCAACTCCCAGACCAGCTCTCTTGGTATCTCAGGAGCCCCTTGGCATCAGAGTTCTTGGCGATAATGTTGAGTGTTCACGAGAATGTTAAATATTCTGTCTCATCTGCTTACGAAATGTATAAAACATTTAAAAACATTGCTATCACAAATGGTCTGACTGTATAAGCCCTTGGATTTAAAGGGAGTAAATTAAAATATTTTAAAACTTTACTTATATGTCCCTTCTTGGTCCTCAGTAAATGAGACGCTTTTAGATTATATAAATCAGCAAGGTTGATTTCTACAAGATACACAAATTTAATGTTACAACTTCATGGAACACCACATATGGACTTCTGCTGTGGCATAAAGTACTAAGAAAGGCTTTTCCTCAGAGTTGGTAGAAACAAAATCACTAATGAGTGATTAGAATGGATCCTTGGATCCTTCTGCTGAATAAGGAGCCAATTAACACTTTTTGGAGGTAACATTAACTCTTGGATCCCTGGGCTAGGCTACTAGTTATTGTCTGTTCATCCTTTTCATAAATTCATTTCCTAGTAGATATGGATTTTCTTTTCTCTAGAAGTTTACATACTTTCACAAGAAGTGTGCCTGAACTAAAGATAAATAAGTTGACTATGTTTCAGAATAGTTCTAAATGAATTTTAAGAAAACTTAGGGCAATACAATAATTGGTTGAATCATCCAACTAGAGTAAAACTTCGGAGGCTACGAATAGCAGTACTTTTACTGGTTTCAATATCTATGGGGAGGAGTTGATTAGATTGAATTCCATCAGTCTCACCCTAGTCTGTGTCATTCTTGAATTCATTTCTCTGGGGCTGATGCTGTAGAGGTCAGACTTTTTATTCATTCATCCAGATATTAATTTGTGAAATATTTAGTGAGTATATTCCATGTGCCATGTGCTGGGGTACAGAGAGGCGTGAAAGATGTGGTGCCTGAACATGAATAGCTCCCGGACTGGAGAGGGAAAATGACAAGTAAGTGGGGATACCCCCTTTTTTGAGGGGTTCCAATTGATATATGCAAGTGATAGGCAGATGGGAGTCAATTCTATGGGGAACACACAGGAATCAATTTCCCTAGGATCAGAGGAAGTTCACTAAAAGCTTTATAGGTGAGATGACACTTAGTTGCTTGGAGAAAGTAATGGAGTTGGCAGTGGGAGGTAGGGGTAGGGTAGGATCTGGGAAAGGGCATTTCAGGTCCAGAGCAGAGGAGGAGGTGTGATACCAGGGTAGGAAAGGGTGAGAAGGACTGGGATTGGGGAGGTGACAGGACCAGGATACAGAGGACCCTGTGGATGCTGTGCTTGGCCAAAGGGAAAGAACTTCGAAATGGCCAGAGCAGAGCTGGAAGGACAGAGAGGCCAGGGCAGAAGTGCAGGGCTAAGGGGCAGGAAAGTAGACAACAGGTTTCCAGCGAAAAGTTTTCAGCAGGAGAGGGACAAGATCAAACCTGTACTCTCAGAAAGCTTCCTTACCAAGAGCAAGAAGTGACACTACAAACTGTGCTGCAGTGAACTTTCTCCTTGGGCATGAGGGAAACCATAGAAAAACAACCAACTTCCCTCCCAGGAGAGGAACAATGGGATGAACTATGGCCTACTCATGTGGCTGTTTACCCTTCATAATCCACAAAAGTGATGCACCAATTCTTTGTGTTTCAACATGTATAATATTGAGGGAAGAAAA
The DNA here is from genome assembly GCF_008728515.1 of Papio anubis. Taxonomy (NCBI): domain Eukaryota; kingdom Metazoa; phylum Chordata; class Mammalia; order Primates; family Cercopithecidae; genus Papio; species Papio anubis. Next base: position 3,902,994 of record NC_044996.1, on the reverse strand, counting down.
GTAAGTTGAGTGTTTATGTTTAAAAGAGCTATAACTCCTAGTGTTTTTGTTTGTTTTTTGTTTTTCGTTTTTGTTTTTTTTCCCTACTCTGAAGAAATGGAGTTATTCGTGAGCAAGAACAATGTCATATATGGGTCCATTGTTTTGCAGTTTACAATGTGCTTTCATATCCACTATTTCATTTGACCCTCAACTCTGGGAAATAGGTACAACTGGATTCATCTGCATTTGACACATGAAAACACTGGGACACAGAGGGGACAGTCAAAGGCTAGACTGGAACTTTGTGTCCTCTCCTCCTAGGTCAGAACAGGGCTGTCCCTACAGAAGAGCACTGTCTTTAAAGGTTGACATGTTTACTTTTGTTTTTCTTTGACGTATACTCAGGTAAGAGCCCTCTTTGTTTTTTTCTTCTTTAATATTGCATGCAAACTTCACGTTATTTCACATTTTAAAATATCTTTCATTTCTTTTATTATTTTCATACCTAAAAACCAGACAGTAATTTGTGCTGTTCACTTATTTTTTAAACAATTGCATGCAACTGTTTCGATTCATCTTTAAAAGCTTATTTCCACAGCACATAACAAAGTTAATTAAATTGCTTTTTGAAGCAAGGCTGCTTTGTTTCCCACTGCAAGATGACTCATGAGGTCTGACTGAGTCTCATTTATATTCCTCCCCAGCAGGTAATTTAAATGTGATTTATACAGAAAGGAAAAAAAAGAAAAAAGAAAACAAATGAAGAAAATTACCCCTTGCTTACGTCTTTAACAAGTTATTCTGGATGTGGAGTTAGATAGGAGAGAGCCGCCATGTTTCTTTTGGTGCCCAAACATTCTTGTTGACAGCGGCATTGAAAACTGGCATCTTTGTGCCCCGGGTTGTATAAATGGTGCAGGGAAGGCGGATTTTGGCTCAACCTGAAGAAACACTGATTCTCTGAGATGCCCAGTGGTGGTACCAGCTGGCTTGGGTGGCATTGAGCTCCCTAATGCATGGGTGTGATTCTCTGACAGAGAAGGTTGCTTGGTGGTGTTGGGATAGGGAAGATACCCTAAAGGACTCTTTATTTAGCAATGCATGGGTCCTGGCATATTGAAGGAATAGGAAGGAGCCCAGCCAGCCTGAATGGTGGGAGACTAGGGGAGGGTAAAGTTGGGTAGTAAGGTGTGGCAGGATGATGGAGTTTCCTGAGTAGAAACAATATCCTGAATTAAGTTGTCATTTTGTCAAACATTTATTATTTTATACTTAGAAACTTTTTGGCAGTTGGGAACCACACAGTAGACAGGCAATGAATGTTTGCTGAATGCACACCTGCAGGATTAGGGACAGGAAGAATGGCTGAATGAATGGACACCAGCATGACAGACAGGGGTGGAAGGAAGAGCCATGGGAGGGATTCAGGATGCCTTTTCATGGATTTGGGAAGGTTGGCTTTGAACTAAGGGAAACTTGGAGCCTGCATTCACTAATGTGAACATTGTGGTTTTGTTTTCTGAGTTGTGTATGGGCCAAGTGAGCATTTCACTTGGGTCTTCTAGTCGAAGTAGGTTTCAGGGGATGTCCAAGTAGCCCTTTTGTTTTATTTTTCCAGAAAGCCATCAAAGTGGATCTACTGAAATATATTGCCATTCCCTTCCTAACTGCCCCATAACCCTGACAGTCTCTTCCAATCCCTGCATCTGCCACTTTTTATTTTTTTCCATTTTCAAGGGGCATGTCTGATGGAAAAGTATTAAGAAGTATACAGTGTTACAGGTCCCAAAGGATGCTTTTGGCTAATTCTCATAATCACTCTGTCCTTTACAGTCCTCATGGGTGAGTGGAGACAACACCCATGTGTTGCACACGGATTTGTACAAAGGTCAGCCAGATGACATGTGGGAGTTGCTTTGTATGCTGCAAGGGTGAATTCAAGGTGCCTTTATTTGAATTATTCTATTTGCTGATTAATGGTTCTTATTTTAAAATCAATTCTGGAAAAGTCCCCAAACAAAATGAAAATCCTTTCTCAGTGCTAGCATAGTACACTTTTGGAGATGACAGCTTTCACTCAACGGCTACATTCTACAGAAAACAACTGCAATCTAAGAATATGAGCCTCTAATACAACTACCTTTGAGTCTGCACCCATTTCATTACCCTTCCAACCACAGCACAATTACCTCCCAAGCTGTTTGCTGACAATGCTTATTAACCACAGGCCTGGGAATAGACAGACAGATCCAAGTCACATCACTTTACCAGGCCCGACACTCAGATAGTACAGCAGAAACCTCTTATCATTTCCATTGGTCATTCCTCAAGCAAACTCTAAAAGAAATCCAACATTTTCTGTGTCCACAGAAAATGTTTCTCCCCAAGAAAATGTTCCAAACTTTCCTCCTATCTGTGTCTTCTAGCTGTCAGCCCCTATGCTTTCCTTGCATGTATTTTCTTCTACATAGCTACTGAGTCCCAGCGGGCCTGACATTGGTTCTTCACCTAGTGAATTTGAGAAGTGAACCTCACTGCCCCCCCAGGCCGTCGATACATAACTGCTGCTGAATATTAGGGATTAGCTGCAAAAGTCTCGGGAAGGCCTTCTCATCTTTCTGAGTATAACATTCTTTCCTACCAAGTACCTGCAAACAGTAAATAAAAGAATGATTCATAATATAATAACGACTACCCCCTCATTATTCCTTAATCTTTTATTCATCTCCTTTATGAACTAGGGGCATATGCTAAAAAAGAAGATATTATTATTCTTCCTGCCTGCATAATAAAAATCAGTAATTATCTGGTGAAATGCATCCCCCTTCTCTACAGGGAATGACTGCTTCAGGACTTAACAAAATGAGAAATTATGACATCACTGAATCTACTTTTAAAATTAATATGAAACTCTTGTCACAAAAATATGGATCTTCCCAATGGGGAAAGATATGACTAATATCAAATGAATCAGAAATATGAAAGTGTCAGGCTCTCATTTACCTGAGTAGTTTGTTTTGGTTCTGTACGAAGGCACCTTGGAGGCATTTGGCAATTGGGAAAACAAGACCAAAAATCAAAATCAAAACCAAACAAAAAACAGCTGCTTCCCAAATTCTTATTAGATGGCTGTATGTTCACTGACTTCTTATCAACAAAGCTGGAACCAACAAAGCTGCAGAAGAGATCACATAATCTTAGAGCTTGATGAATCTAGAAGTTTCTCAACTATTGTTTTTTCTCCTTTTAAAGAGAACCTCTTTTCCTTACAAACTTAATGCAACATTTTGGGAGACCAAGGTGGGAGGATTGCCTGAGCCCAGGAGTTCGAGATCAGCCTGGGCAACATGGAAAAACCCTGTCTCTACCAAAACAAATAACAAAAATTAGCTGAGTGTGGTGGCACATGCCTGTAGTTCCAGCTACTTGGGAGGCTTGAGCTCTGGAGGCAGAGGTTGCAGTGAGCTGAGATCTTGCCACTACACTCTAGCCTGGGTGACAGAGCATGACCCTGTCACAAAACAAAACAAAACAAAAAAAACCCACAGGTTGTTATGGGAAAGTTTGGTGAGCACAGCTACCCTGGCTGAAATGCAAGCACACATGCCTGTTTGTGTATATGTGCGTGCACGCACATGTGTATTGGGGGTTCAGCGATATTCTCTCACACCCACCAATCCCACCAGCAACCCCTGAGTCCCTTTCTGGGAAGCTCATCGCCTTGAGGAGCTTGGAAAAAAGATTAGTCCATTGCAAACTCACCTAGTAAAGGAGGGCACGGAGCTTCTCAGCTGGCCCAGGACAGGTCTGAGTCAGCTGGCCAAACCAGAACTACAGTTGGACTGGGCCTTCCAAGCCAGGCCCATGCACCCCAAGGTGGGCTCCCAAGCTGGCCATTGAAGAGTATTGCTATCATTAGCCAGCTTCACATTTCTGATGTTAAAAACTTCCCTGCTCTGATGTATGTGGACCCAGTCAGAATTGAATCCTAGGCATGAATAATCAGTGGTCCTTTTGTCTTTGATTAATTTAGTGACATTTATTCTAGAAAGGAAGCTTAGAATCTTGGAACATCCCTCCTCATTAATAATACATTTTCAATTTTGTAATATAAACATAATTCAAGACCTGATTAAAATGTCCCACATTTTTTTCAGTAAGAAAAAAGCATTTATAACTTGATTAAATTGCTTGCAACTGTTTGGAATGGAGAAGCTTTGACAGAGCTGGGCAGTCATATTTCAGAGCCTGTGTATATGGCATTATCTACTCTGTTTGTATGGGTGGTGATAATGGAGCCAGCTGGGATACTGGATCATGTGCTATTTTCAGTGCATATCTGAGACATTAATTCAATTTAGTTGATCTCTCCTTCAACTCAAGTGCTTGGCCTGCCATCATTTAATTGATGAAACCTGGGACAGAACTAAAGGCTATCAAAATAAAGCTCAGATTAACTTTGCTGGTCAGTCTACTGTCTTGAAACTAAACTACAGAATTAATAACATACCACCAGTTCAGTTCTCTGGCTAAGAGAACCACTATAGGTGCTGTGCAATGGACTCCCCGAGTTCTGGAGCCATTGCAAAGGAAGCTGCCAGGGTCTGGGCCAGGAGCACAGCTGACCTACCCCACGCCATCTGCAATGCCCTCCTCTTTCCAGATCAGCTGTGCCGTCATAATGGAACCCAACCCCACATACCATCTGACTTGGCTCTAGGTGAGCAGTGCTATTCACTTCAGTTCAACAAATTACACCAAGTGTCTGTTTTTGACCAGGCTCTGTACATGGCAGCAGGGACCTGGAGATGGATAAGCATGGCACTATGTGTGTCTAGTGAGGGGCGGAAGGACAGAGGCATAGATTGACAGGCTAATACCACTTGAAAAGTACACCAAAGGAGGGATGGACAAGGTACTTTGGGGGCATAAGAAGAAAGCTGCTAGCTGGGCTCGATAGCTCACACCTATAATCTCAGCACTTTGGGAGTCCGAGGCGAGTGGGTCACTTGAGCTCAGGAGCTTGAGACCAGCCTGGGCAATGTGGCGAAACCCCATCTCTACAAAAAGTACGAAAATTAGCCCAGCATGGTTGCACGCACCTGTAGTCCCAGCTACTCAGGAGGCTGAGGTATGAGGACCACTTGAGCCCGGGAGGCGGAGATTGCAGTGAGCCGAGATCGTGCCACTACTCTCCTGCCTGGGTGACAAAGCCAGACCCTGTCTCAAAGCAAAAAAAAAAAAAAGAAGAAGAAGAAGAAAAGGAAGAAGAGGAGGAGGAGGAGGAGGAGGAGGAGGAGGGGGTCGGGGAGGAGGAGGGGGACGGGGAGGAAGAGGAGGAAGAAGAGAAAGCAGCTAACCCAGGTTGCAGGGCAACAGCAGCAAAATCAGGGGTTAAGGGAAGCTTCTGGGGTGCAGTGATGCCTGGGCTGTCTTTTGTAAAAATTAAAAATATATACCCCCCCTTTTTTTTCCATCAGAGGACATGTATTTCTACAATGGTACGAAGCAATGACTACTTCCAAAAAGGAAAAATAAAACGTTGTAATACCACCACCAGAGATAACCACTGCTTGTATTTGAAGTACATCCTTTCAGTCTATCATTTATCTCTCTATAGGCGCAAATGCTTTAAAAATGTAAGTCACTCATATAGTAAACAACTGATTTGTTGCTTCCTTTTAAAAAATCTAACAGAATGAATAAATATCTCTTCTTTTTTTCTCTTTATGTTTTAATATACAAATAAAAATTGTATATATTTTTGGTGTACAACATGTTTTGAAATATGTATACATTGTGGAATGGCTAAATCAAGCTAATTAATATATGCATAACCTCACACACTTATTTTTTTGTAGTGAGAAAACTTAAAGTCGACTCTCTTAGCAATTTTCAAGAATACAATACATTGCTATTAACTATAATCACCATGATGTACAATAATCTCTTGAATTTGTTCCTCTTGTCTAACTGTAATTCTGTATCTTTCGGCCAATATCACCTCATACCCCACTGCCTAACCCTCAGCCCCTGGTAACAACCGTTCTATTCTCTGCTTCTAGGAGTTCCACTTTTTTTTAGGTTTTACTTATGAGTGAGATCATGTGGTATTTGTCTTTCTGTGCCTGGGGTATTACAGAAATGACTTACTGGTATGAGACTCTGAAACTAGGTTATCAATGGCATTGCTTCTTCTTCCTGGCTCTCTTGGGTTACTTGTTCTGAGAGAAGCCAACACCATGTCATGAGGACACTCAGGCAGCCCTGCGGGAGTCTATGTGGTATCGACCTGAGGACTCCTGGCAACAGCCAGCACCAATTTTCCAGCCATAGGTGTGAGCCACCTTGAAGCAGATGATCCAGCTTCATTTAAGCCTTAAGATGACTATAGCTCAGTAGACATCTTGACTAAGCAACCCACAGAAAATATGAAATAATCATTATTTATTATTTCTGTAAGCCACTCAGTTTTGGGCTAATTTGCTATGCAGCAATAGATAACAAATGTAATTTTACTGTATTTTGCATTTCTTTGATTTTTTCTTTCAGTAGTAGATCTTTCTTATTGTATATAGGATGTACATGATGATATACATGACGTTTTGATATACAAATATATATTGAAGTGATTACTACAGACAAGCAAATTAACATAACCATCATCTTATATAGTTACCTTTCCTTTTTTTGTGGCAAGAGTACAAAAACATCTACTCTCTGGGCAAACTTCAAGTATACAATATGACATTAGTAACTCTAGTCCCCGTGTTGTACATTAGATCTCCAGACTCAGCCTGCAGAACTGCAACTTTGTGTTCTTTGACTTTCGTCTTCCCATATCCTCTGTGCCCCTGCACCCTGCTCCTGCTAACCACCATTTTACACTCTATGTATTCAGTGTTTTTCTTTTATTTTTAGTGAAGTTTACATTGATTTTCAAATGTCTACTGACCACTTTCTTTTCCTTTAGTCTATACCTTTGGTCAGGGTATGGTCTTTTTGCATTGATTTTAAGATCTTCATATATTTAAAGTATTAACATTTTGCATGTCTTAAACCTGATATTTTCCCTCAGTGTTTATTTTCCTGAGATGAATCTTGAAGGCAGGAGACAAGAATGGGAGAGGCTGTGAGATTGCAGGCAAAGGTGATGGCAAAAGCAAAAACCATAGAGGAGAGAGGCATCCTAGGATGTGTGAGGAAGTCACGGGGAGGTAGATGAGAATAAGGAGGGAGCCAGGGAGTGGTAGGAAACTAGACCAGTGCTTCTCCAAGTGGGCATTCATAAAAATCACAAGGAAATCTGGTTAAAATGCCAATTCAGTAGGTTTGGGGTCAGGCTTGAAGCTCCCAGGTGATGCAGATACTGCTGATCTGGGACCACACTTTGAATAGCAAGGATTTAGAGAAAGAGAAGATAGTTTGTGGAGGAAATTTTAGAAATAGAAATATGCAAAAATACAAAGTTAAAATTATGTCTAGTTTCACAACCCAGAGATAACAACTATATACTATACCAATGAGCAGGCCCTTGTATCGCAGAGACATGGATATCTTGGTATATATGTTTTGAAGGTAGCACTTAGCAATGCTTGTTGTGGGATCAACTACATTTGGGGAATGAGGGAAAGGAGGTACTTACGGTTTCTGGTGTGACCGACTGAGACTGATGACTGAGGGAGGAGCAGGTGATTTTGGAGGATGAAGGAGAGAATGGATTCTGCTTTAGACCTTCATTAAACCTGAGGTACTTGTCAGTATATTGAGAGGGCAAGAGGATACCCAATAGGTATTTGGTTATCCTGGTCTGGAGCTCAGGAGAAAGGAGAAGCCTAGTATAGAGTTTGGAGGGGAAAACCATTACCTTGGTGCAGAGGTGAAGCATGGCATTCATGAGCTCCCCTGGGGAACTGTGTAGACTGTGAAAGGAGAACGGGATTCAGAAGAGAGCCCCAGGAGTCCAGGCTTTAAGAGGCAGGTGAAGGAGAGGAGTCCAGGAAGAAGACCAAGAGGGATGAGGATCAGAGTGTGTGGCTTCAAGGAAAAGGGCATGATCAACAGTGTCAAATGATGTTTTGAAAGCCACAAGGATCAGGGCCGGCAAATGGCCATTTCTGTGAATGCGACTGGGATTCAGGTTACAGCATTAAATGGAAGTGAGACCAGCATGGACAAGGTAAAGCTCGATTGTGGGGTGGGGGGAGGTAGGAGTGAGTGAGAAGCAGTGGGGGCTGGGTAGTCAAACTGGGAAATCATATATATCTTAGAATTCAATGATGTAGATTAGATAGATTTTTTTCTGAGCTTTGGGGATATAAAGGCAGCACAACTGATTTCTCAGATAATAGATTAACTTTTATTCTTTCTTGAGAGAGAGATAGTAGCTAATAATATTTGGTACTCTGAACTGTTACTCTGTGCCAAATTATAAATGCATATGTGCTCATTTTTACTTTTCCAGTAACCTCAGAGGTATAGCCCATTTAAAAGTGAAGAAATTAAGGGTCAGAGAACTGAAGCAGCTTGTCCAAGACTACACAGCCAGTATGTGGCAGAGCTGAGGTTTGGACCAAGGTCTGGCTGACTGAAATCCCTGCTCAACTCTTCTGCTTATAATGCTTCTCTGAGGGCTTGGTGGTGAGAAAGAGCCAGGGTCAGCATCCCTGGCTTGGATCATAGCAGGCAGTATTGTAGTTAAGCAGGACAGTTGTGCCACCAGATTTTGTTCATTGCACAAGACTCTTTTCCCCCATAATTTAGTCATATGCTCTGTTCTGGCAGTATATATCAGAAAAACTCTTGAAATAAGCAAGTTGTGGTTGTGTTTTGTTCTCTCAGCTTCCAGGGCTCCATATTCTTCTGGTTTTCCTCTTACTACACCGGCTCCTCCTTTGCCCTCACTTCTGACAGTTCCTCCCATCTAATCTGAAGGTTAGAGAGCCATATGGTTCATTCCTTAGGCATTCTCCCTTCTCTCACTATACTCGTTGCCTTTCTAATCTTATTTAATATCATGGCTTTCAAAACCATGTATGTACTGTGCCCCAACATACATCTCCAGCCCAGGCCTCTCCCATGAGCCCTAGACTTGTACGCCCAGCTGTGAAGTATGCACGGCCACTGGGTATGCAATAGACATCTCAAATTAAATCCCTCATCTGCTCCCCTGAATTTGCTCCATCTGCAGACTTCCACGTCTCAGAAAGTAGCAGTTGTTCAGGCTAAAACCTTGGAGTTTAAACCTTTGAGAAATCTCTCTTTCTCATACCCTAAATTCAATCCATCGACAAATTCTGTCTATATTTCCTTCTAAATACATAGATTCGCTTCTCACTACCACTCCTGCTTCCACTGCAGTTCTAGTCATCCTTACCATCTCTCCCTTGAATCACTCCAGGAGCCTCCTGGCTACTCTTCCTGCTTCTGCCTTGCCCCATTCAGTCTTTTCTCTGCACAGTTGCCAGAGTGATGTTTGAAGAGTAAGATTTACATCATGTTACTCTTCTGCACAAAACTGTAGCTTAGAGTTCAGCTAGAAGTCCTATATCATCTTTCAGCCACTCCACCCCATCTCCTGTTACTGTTCTGATTTTCTCTTCCCCTTGCACCTGAATGAACGAGGTTGGAACAGGGAATGCAATTTGCTTCAAAGAAAAGGTAAGGCACGTGGAGTGTAACATCAGATATGAACCAAAGAAAGACAGAGTGGTTTGTGGGACATGCAAGAACTTTGCTTCCTAAGTATAGTCAGCCCTTTGTATACATGGGTTCTGCATCTGTGGATTCAACCAACTGTGACTAGAAAATATTATTAAAAAATGGTTGGTTGCATCTGTACTGAACATGTACAGACTTGTATGGTTGTCATTATTCCCTAAACAATTCAGCATAACTATTTACAAAGCATTTACATTGTATTAGGTATTATAAGTAATCTGGAGAAGATTTACATTATATGGGAGGATGTAAATAGGTTATATGCAAATATTATGCCATTTTATAGAAAGGACTTGAACATCCATGGATTTTGGTATCCTAGGGGGGTCCTGGAACAATCCCCCATGGATACTGAGGGGCGACTCTGGTTAGGGAGCCCAACAGTTCTCACAGTGATTCATGGCTAAAGAGCAACCAGGTGCCTCCAGTGATGATTAGGAATTATTTTATAGACAGAGAGAGACTTTGTTATACTGAGCTTTCGGGTGTCGTAATTTTTGCTTGCTTGTTTGATATTGTTTTGCATCTTTTAGTCCCCTAAGGTGTGCCACAAAAAAACTGTAATAATCAAAATAGGCTATAAACACAAAAATTTGAGGACCACTTGTCTTGATTACAGTATTCTTAAACCTAACAAAAAACCCCCACAAAACAGTAGCAATTTTAGAGCCTGATGGCATCTGAGATTGACCAGTCTTGCCCCCTCATTTTATAGATTGGGAAGTGGTCTAAGAGAAGTGACGTTATGCAGTGTCACCTAGGGGGTCCTAGCCCACGCACCCATGCTGCCTCCTCTTGAGCTGTTGTAATGAAGTTTCCTAGCACTAGTTTGGAAATCAGTGAAGTACTCTGAAATACTTTAATATTTTCCAGATATCAATGATCTTGAAAATGGGTTCAACTTTTTTTCTAATTTCACATGGACTTGAAGTAATTTGAGGGTAAGTGCTCTAATCAGCTACAATTCATGAGAAGTTTTGATTTAAGTATTGTCAGTTGATTTCTGCCAAGGTGGTATTTTGAAATCAGTACATTATTTCAAGTGCCAGTAGAACATAGGGCTGTACTCATGTACTCTACCGTCAGGGGAAGTTTAAAAGCTCCTAATGGATCACTGGATTTTGAGTGAAACGGAAGTCATTAAAACCTTTATGCAAAAATGGATCAGAAAATAATGTCATGATTGTAACTCAAAAGCGATTATAGATCCACAAGAATAAATAGGCTTAAATTGCTTGTAGACATCTAATCATGTGTACTAACTTTCAACTTTTCAAATAGAACATTCTGTTATTAGTTTTTGAGACTTTGCTTGCATTTTGGGAGATATCAAAGTCAATGAGAAAGTGCCAGACTTAACTAAACTACATCACATCAGTCAATGGATGTTAGTGAGAAACCTGGTCTGCTGTTGATTCTCAACAGTGTCAAGCCCAGGAAGGAGCTAGACGTGTTAAGCTAGAAACAAGCTTAGTCAAGAAGCACTCATGAGCTGCCTACTATGTACCCTAGCACTGTGTTAGACGATGTGAGGGGTCCCAAAGTAGAAGTGATCCTCAGTCTGCTGGGAGGAAATGAAACCAGAAGACATGGTTGTGTCTGCAGTCAAGTGTGAGATGAAGAGTGTGGGCCTTGTAGCAGGACAGTCCTGAGTTCAAATAATGCCTCTACATATCATAGCTGTAAACCCAGGTAAGGTATTCTAACTACTCGGAGCCTTGATTTTCCCATCTGCCAACTGGGGTTAATAATTGAGGCCACTGTGGTGAGGATGACATGAGATTATATATGTAAAATCTCCATACTTGGTATATACTGAATAAGTGTTAATTTCCCTTCTCCTGTGTGGCTCCTGTATGTGGGATAGTCCCTGACATTCAGAATGAGGCAATTAATGAGCATCTTTCCATCTGAACCCTTGAGAAGAGGGAGATAAATGTGTCCTGAACGCCGGGCTGGAATTGAAAGAGGAGACTGATAGAGGGAGTAGGAACTGATAAAAGTTGAGATGGCCAGACGAACCAAGGGCACTACATAGTCTAACGCTTCCCAATTATTTTTCATATAGGTACCTACTTAGAAAATGATAATATTGTACCATACACTGAGGTTGGACAAATGAGGCTGTTTACAGCTTGAAGTGTCCTTCCCACAGACTGAACCCCTGCTTGAGAGACTGCTCCGTCAATAGAAGGGCTGAGGAAATCAGTATCTACACAAGTCTGTGACTAATATGTAACCCACAGGTTGGGAAACTCTGGTAATAGAGAACTTAAAGGTTCGATGACCTGCACTGTTCCCCTTTGATCCTCTTTGGAACGAGGTAGGGGCTGAATGAATGACACACTGATCAGTCAATTCCCTACACCTGACTTTTCAGTGGCCAAAGATGGCTGGTGGCACTATTTTCCAAGGTATGATGCCAAGGACGGGGGAGAGGGGGCACATGTACACCAGGAGTAAGGAGCAGATGGACAAATGGTTTGGTCCCCTATCCTGTATTTTCTACCTTCTGTAGGTAAGCTCATTGTACTGGCCTGCCCTAAGCCACTGAAGTTCTCTCTGCATGACCCATAGTGCTTTGCATATCTGCATTCAATAAACACATTTTGAGTTAGATTGAACAGATAACGCAAAAGACCTTGCCCTGCATGTTTGGGCTTGTGTCCTACACAGATGCAGGTGTGCAGGAGTGGGGAATCTCCTTGAATTTATCACTTCTCTACTGTCCTTTTTCCTTTTCTGTAAACCTTAGTCACTGGGTCCAGGATTCACTTCTAACATAATGACTTCCCAACTGCAGTTACACTTGGCCCTAGTGGCCTCTCCCAACGAAAAACAACCCAACAGCGAAGTTTTGAAAACTAGACCTTTTATAAAGGAAGAAATAGGAAGGAAATTCCAACACATACTATAATATGGATGAACCTTGAAGATATTATGCTCAGTGAAATAAGGAGTCACACAAGGACAAATAGTATACAAAAATCAACTCAAGATGGATTAAAGATTTAAATGTGAGATGTGAGACATAAAAATACTAGAAGAAAACCTAGGGAAAACTCTTTTGGACATTGTTCTAGTGAGAGAAAGTAGAATGGTGGTTGCCATTTTACTGGGGGGTACTGGGGTGGGGGGAATGGAGAGTTAATGTTTAATGAGTGTTGAATTTCAGTTTGGGAGGAAGAAAAAGTTATGTGGATGGATGGTGGTGATGGTTGCACAACAATGTGAATGTACTTCGTGCCACTGAACTGTACACTTAAAAATGGTTAAGATGATAAATTTTATGTTATGTGCATTTTATCACAGTTTTTTAAAAATTTTATTTTATTTTATTTTAAGTTCCAGGATACATGTTCAGGACGTGCTGGTTGCATAGGTAAATGTGTGCCATGGTGGTTTGCTGCACCTATCAACCCATCACCTAGGTATTAAGCCCCACATGCATTAGCTATTTATCCTGATGCTCTCCCTCCCCCTGCCCCCTATGATAGGCCCCAGTGTGTGTTTTCCTCCCTGTGTTCGTGTGTTTTCACTGTTCAGCTCACACTTGCCAGCACCTATTGTTTCTTAACTTTTTAACAATCTTCATTCTGACTGGCATGAGATGGTATCTCATTGTGGTTTTGATTTGCATTTCTCTAATGATCAGTGATGTTGAGCTCTTTTTCATATGTTTCTTGGCTGTACAGATGTCTTCTTTTGAGAAGTCTCTGTTCATATTCTTTGCCCACTTTTTAATGAGGTTGTTTTTTTCTTGTTAACTTAAGTTCCTTGTAGATTCTGGATATTAGACCTTTGTCAGATGGATAGATTGCAAAATTTTTCTCCCACTCTGTAAGTTGTCTGTTCACTGTGATGATAGTTTCTTTTGCTGTGCAGAAGCTCTTTAGTGTAATTAGATCCCATTTGTCAATTTTCATTTCTGTTGCAATTGCTTTTGATGTTTTTGTCATGAAATAGTTGCCCATGCCTATATCCTGAACAGTATTGCCTAGATTTTCATCTAGGGTTTTTATAGTTTTGGGTTTTACATTCAAGTTTTTAATCCATCTTGAGTTAATTTTTGTATAAGGTGTAAGGAAGGGGTCCAGTTTCAATTTTTAAAAAGGAGAGGAAAAAAAAGAGATACCAGACTGGTCTGCAGACCTCAGAGAGAGAAAACTTCATGAAGGTTGAGCAATAACTTTTATTCTTCATTTTGATATTAAGAGAGAAAGCTCATATATGTCTGAGTTAATGCAGTTTTCAATCACATTTTGTAATGATGAACTGAGTCATTTCACTTTATTTTCCACTTCTGGCTTCTTTCCTTTACTTTTGGAATGAATTTAAAATCTGCTTGGATAGGTGAAATAACCCATTTCAGTTGGACTCACTGTCAGGCCTCATGGATACCTAGAAATGGGATGAGGGTGGGGAGGAGGACATGGGGGGAGGCACAACAGCTGTCACCCACTATGCCATCAGAGAAAGATCTTGGGGCAGCTCCAGCCTTGTGGGTTAGTGCTTGGAAAAGATACTAATCTTGCTGTCTTCCCCATCGCCTCTGCCTAGGGCTTCTGGCAACTCTAAGAACTGAGTCTCAACTAAGGCTCTGCCTTGTGAATTTGGACCAGTCCTTTGTGGGACCAGATGGTTTCTAGGAGCCCTTGCAGCCCTGAAAGTCCACGGGTCCAAGCCTCAAAGTTTCTTACCAGTAATAGGCTGCCCAATGCCAGAATGGTGCTTTTCCCAGGGACCAGATTATGTGCTTGGTGGGTGTTATGGGCTGAATTGTATTCCCCCTAAAAAAGATATGTTGGAGTCCTAACCTCAGTAGGTGACTCAACTCAGAATGTTACTTTATTTGGAGATAGTGTCTTTATAGAGGTAATCAGGTTAAAATGAGGGCATTAGGGTGGGCTGTAATCCACTATGACTGGTGTCCTTATTGAAGGAGAAAATCTGCACACAGAGACAGACACACGCATAAGAAGAATGCCATGTGAACACACAGGTAGAAGATGGCCGTCTACAAGCCAAGGAGAGAGAGGCCTGGAACAGATGGTTCCCTTGCAGCCTTCTAAAGGAACCAACCCTCTGGAGACCTTGATTTCCAACTTATTACCTCCAAAACTGTGAGACGATGCATTTCTGTTGTTTAAATCACCCAGTATGTGGTACTTAGTTACAAGTAGCCCTAGAAAACCAATAGAGCAGGTAAAGCAGGCCTCCATCTCAGTGGTCATTTCTGTCTCTTCTTACCAGGTAGATTCTAGAAATGGACGGAAGGAAAAAAGGCTGGTGATGAAAGCTTTCTTTTACAAAGGATTCCAAGCAACTTTCTTGGTACAGGGACTGCATGAAGTATCCTCACCTCAATGATTCATCGCTATAGCACCAGAGCCTCTCGGAGAGAAGGGAACTTTTCTGATTTAAACAAACCTCTTCTTAATGCATTCTTGTCACTTACAAAGGGAGCTAAAATTCAGTGCTGACATGGAGGGGCTGTTCTGAGGAACTTAGAATACTAAAGACTTAATCATATGGACTCTTGATGTTCCCTAATCAGTATAACTTGGCCATTTCTAAGATTTTAGTAAGTCCATCAACAGCCTCTCACCTCCTCTCAGTTCATTATTGTGTGCAGCTAGAGTGCCTATTATGGGAAATATGCACTGTCATCAGCAGCTTAGACATAAAATTATGCTCTGTATATGGTTGGTCAAAGTACCTCTACTCAGCTTATCATAATTTTTCAACTAGGACCAAGGAAATTACTGTCTGATTATTCTCTTCAGATTTCCAATCCAGTGTCTAAAGACTTGACCAAAATAGGTTTTTGTCTGAAAAGCTTGATCTTGATAAATGAGATAAAGTGCTTTTCAAAGTGGTTTAGGGAACAAATTTCATCTCATCAAAGTACAGTGTCTTCCTCACAAATTCTTTTTGGCTTAATTTGTCTCCAGTAAGTTCCCCTGCCTGAATTTGTGCAAAATGTATAGCAGTTGCGGTAGCAAAGATGTCGTATTAGAAATTAAAAGAAATATGTTGATTTTCTACTGGAATACTGGTGTTTCTTCAAAGTTTTTTTTTTTCAAAGAACTGTCACAGAGAAGCAGCAAGGTGAGCATTAAACAAGTTACCCAAGTTTGTGTTTACTAAGTGGTTCTGTCTTCAGTGGGTCAGTCCTGTTCTTTCTCTCCAGTCTATCCTAGGCCATCTTGTCTACTCCCCAGTCACCATCTTTATGCCATAATGCCCAAATACATGCCTCCAGCCCGGATCTCTCCTCTGAATGCCAGACATGAAAAGCCACCTGCCTTTTGGGTACCTCCACTCAGTTGTCCCCCATGCTCCTCAATCACCACCATCCTGTCCCACCCAACCTACTTCTCTTCTACTATGTAGCATCTCAGGGGATGGCACCCATTGCCTTGCCAAGCACTTAGCAAATCCTTCACCAATTCCCATCATTAACAACTTTCTCTTTATCCCCATATCAGTAGCCAAACCTTGTAAACTCAATCTTCTAAATCCCTTTCCAGTCCTTCCACTCGTCTCTGTCTTTGATCTCTCTACAATTAGTGTTGTGCCCTGAGCAAGGTGATAACCATCTGGGATTCACATTTGCTGTGGAGGATTCAGATAGTGGCCTCAAGTATGAGAATAACCTCAAGTTTCTGTAGGTAGGCATTCCCATGGAGCCTTTCCCACCAGCAGGCATGAAGAATGGGTTTTTCCTTCTTAAGTGGAGGTACGGGGCAAGAGGAAAAGAGAGAAGCTCTTCCATGTGGCACGAGAACAGGATGAATGGTGCTGGTGCATTGTACCCTTCCACCCCTAGAGCCTGGAACTCTACCAGAGGAAGATGGAGCAGGAGCCAACATATTCCCTTCCTGCTTTGGAGGCATTTTCCATCTGCTATCTGGGAGAAAGTGTGGGAGACAGGATGGGGCCTGATCCTAAATTAGGAAATAGATGGGGTTTGTCTTTGGTGTCTCCCACCTTCCTTTCTTTATTATCTTTTGCAGTAACTTAGGCACATAGCACCGTCATGCTGGTCTAAGGTGCCGACAGCCCTTGATTGCTGCCTGACCTACCTCTTCAAAGCTGTCCTGGATCCTAAATTAACTCCTTCACCTCCTCCATGTATTCCTCTGTGGGATGGTGAATGGCTTTGGGTAGGCAGTGGAGGTCAGCATTGTGATCACACCTGAGAATGGTCATGGCAAAGGTCTGATGGCTCACAGCCCTAACAAAGCCTGATTCTTCTTTAAAGGAGAAGGGGTGTCTCTAGCCCATCTTTTACCACCTTTCTTCCTCCTACTTCTCTATTCCTGCTGTAGTGTTCAGAGTTTGGACTGTACTAGAGAAGTGTTTGTGGTTGATTGACCTTGTTCCCAGAGCTTTGTTTTCTATTCTCAGCCCTACTTGAGAGAATACCAATGTGGAGGCATTTACCTTTAAGGTGAGATCAGAGAAACTGGGCTGTCAGCTGGGCGCAGTGGCTCATGCCTGTAATCCCAGCACTTTGGGAGGCTGAGGCAGGTGGATCACGAAGTCAAGAGATCGAGACCATCTTGGCCATCATGGTGAAACCCTGTCTCTACTAAAAGTACAAAAAATTAGCTGGGCATGGTGGCGCACGCCTGTAGTCCCAGCTACTCGGGAGGCTGAGGCAGGAGAATTGCTTGAACCTGGGAGGCAGAGGTTGCAGTGAGCTGAGATCGCACCACTGCACTCCATCCCGGTGACAGAACGAGACTCTGTCTCCAAAAAAAAAAAAAAAGAAAAAAGAAAAAGAAAAAGAAAAAAAAGAAAGAAAGAAAAAAGAAAAGAAAAGAAAGTGGGCTGTCATCTGAGCTTACTTCTCTTCATGTTACTAATGAAATGCTAGCCCCAAGGGCTTGGTGTTCACATGGCATAGTCCTTTTCTACGCACATTGGCAGTCAAGTACACTGGCAGATGACCTGGTTGGGTAGACAACAGCAATGGTGTGCTACTGCCACTTACTTGCTCCCAAACTCAGCTTATCTACAACTGTTCTCTTTTCCATCCCACCTGATGATTTACCAGTCCTTTGGCTTATGTTTAAAAAAAAAATAAGGCTAATTTTAGAGCACCTTTAGGTTCACAGCAAAATGGAGAGGAAGATACAGAGATAGCCCATATACTCCCTGCCCCGGTACATGCATAGCCTCTCCCACAGTCAACATCCCCAACCAGTGTGGGGCATTTGTTGTGATCAGATTAATTTTTAAATTATGAAATATGTTAGACATACAAATGAGCAAAAAAAGAGTAATGCAACCAAAGCTTACATACCCACTGCTCAGCTTTTGTAACGAAACAGTACAAATGCAATTGAAGTCTCTCATCCACCCAACTCTGATTTCATTTTCCTGCCTCCTCCCCAAAGAAATCACTATTCTGAATTTAGTGGTCTTCATTCCCATGCATTTCTCCATACTTTTACTCAAAATTTATGTATCCATAAAATATGTAATATTATTTTACACGTTTTTAAGTCTCACAAAATAGTATCATACTATAAATTACCCTTCTGCAACTTGCTTTATATCAGTCATTATCTGCTCTTAAGATCCATCCATGTAGATATATATGTACTTTTAGTTCATGTATTTTAACTACTGTATAGTATTCCATTGTAGGAATGTATTACAATGTATTACACATTCTCCTCTTGATGGACTTTTTAATGTTTTCAGTTTTCTGACCTTACAAACAAGTGTTGCTGTGAATATTCTTATTCTTATCTCTTGGTGCAATAATTTCTCTAGGGCAGTTCTTTCTTCTTTTAAAAAACTTTTTTTTGAAATAATTTTGGACTTGCAGAAAAGTTGCAAAAACACTACAGAATTCCTATATAATGTTCACTCAGTTTCCTCTAATATTAATATCACATAACTATAGTACAATAATCAAAACCAAAAAATTAACATTGGCACAATACTATTACTAACTTATAGACTTTATTAGAATTTCAGCAATTAAGGCAATGATTTCCAAACTTTATGTTTTGGCCCATTATTGCAGTGATTCCCAACTTTGGCTACACATTGGAACCATCTGGGGAACTTCAAAAACTACTGATGCTGGGGTCACCCCCTGAGATATTCTAACTTAATTTGTTTCAGTCGTGGCCTCAGCAATGGAAATTTAGTAGCTCCCCCAGACGATTGTAATATGCAGCCAAAGTTGAGAAACACTGCATTAGTATATCATGAGATCAATTTAATTGGTTGTGCTAAGTAGTAAAAAAATAAAATGGAATAGAAAATATCATATGGCTTTTCATGCAGGATAAACATTCTTGCAGAACATTTTTGCTTCAACTATAAATATATATATTAGGCTACAATGTAAAATGAATTTCATACTATGACTCGTGAACCAAAAAGATTTTAAGCTGCTATCTAGGTTATAGATCTAGAAATAAAATTGTTAGGTCACAAAATACATGCATCTTCCATTTTACTGGATGTTGCCAAATACAGTTCTGAAGTGTTTCTACTAAATTACACGCTACCAGCAGTGTATGGGAGCCCCAGTTGTCCCACTTCCTTGCCAGCACCTGGTATTTTCAGACCTTTAAAATTTTTGCCCTGCTGGGCGTGGTGGCTCACGCCTGTAATTCCAGCATTTTAGGAGGCCAAGGCAGGAGGACCACTGAACTCAGGAGTTCAGGACCAGCCTGGGCAACATGGTGTAACCCCATCTCTACAAAAAAAAAAAAACAAAGCAAACAAACAAAAAAAACTTAGCTGGGCTTGGTGGCGCATGCCTGTAGTCACAGCTACTCGAGAGGCTGAAGTGGAAGGATCACCTGGGCCCAGGAGGTTGAGCCTGCAGAGAGCTATGATCTCTGCCATTGCACTCCAGCCTGGGCAACAGAGGGAGACACTGTCTCAGAATAATAATAAATAAAGTTTTTGCCAATCTGGTGGGTGTGAAATGGTTTCTTGTGCTTTAGTGGGCATTTCTCAGGTCTCTAGGATAGTTGATAAACTTTTTACATGTACACTGATCAGGGTTCCTCTTTGAGGAATCGCCTGTTTGTGTCTTTTACCCATTTTTTTTTTTAAAACAGATTGTTTTGTAGTTTATTGGTCTATATTCTGGATACCAATCCTTTGTTAGAATCCTGTACTGCACATATCTTCTAGCACTCTGTGGCTTGTCTTTTCATGTTTGAAATGCTATTTGTTGCACAGAATTTTTGTTTGAATGTAGTCACATGTATTAATCATTAACTTTATGGTTTGTGCTACTTATGTTTTTAAAAGAAATCTTTCTTTATCCTGAGATCATGAAGACATTCGCCTCTATTTTCTTTTAAAAGCCTTCAAGTTACGTTTCTCACAACTGACTGTTGTGTCTTTAACGCCTCCTTCAATTTTATTTTTTAATGAGGTCAATGTAGATTAACATGCAGTTGTAAGAAATTATACAGAAATCCCTTGTACACTTTGCCCAATTTCCCCATATGTGGTTTCCCCATTATAGAGTAGATCAGTCCACTGATCTTATTCACATTTTTCAGTTTTACTTGTGTGTGTGTGTGTGTGTGTGTGTATGTTAAATTCTGTAACATTTTATCCCCTGGATAATTATTAATGATCACCATCAAGACACTGAGCAGTTCTTCCATTATTATCACCAGGAACCCTTGTGTTGCCCTTTATAACCACACCCACCTCTCTCTAGCATCCACTCTCTGGTCCCATTCCTAATCTATGTCAAACACTAACCTTCTCTTCATCTCTACAATGTTGTCATTTCAAGAATGTTATATAAATGGAATCACACAGTATGCAAGTTTTCATGTTTGGCTTTTTTACTCAGCATAAATCTTTATAGATTCATTCAGGTTGTTGCATGTATTGTTAGTTTATTTCTTGTTTTTGGTGAGTAGAATCCCATAGTAGGACTGTATATCAGTTTGTTTATCCAGTCAGCCATTGAAGGACATCTGGGTTGCTTCCAGTTTAGGGCTATTACAAATAAAGCTTTTATAAACATTCATGTACAGGGTTTTGTATGAACAAACATGTTCATGTCTGTTGGATAAATGCCCAAGAGTGCAATTGCTGGGTCGTGTGGGAGTTGCATGTTTAGTTTTATAAGAAATTGCCAAACACTTTTCCAGAGTGACTATACCATTTATATTCCCACCAGTAATGAATGAGTGATCCAGTTTCTCTGTATCCTCCCCAACATTTGGTGTTGTTACTACTTTTTATATTAGCCATTCTTATAGGCATGCAATGATATCTTATCGAGGTTAGAATTTGCATTATCTCATGGCTAATGATGTTGAGCATTTTTGCATGTGCTTTCTGCCTTCTGTATATCCTTTTTGGTGAAATGTCTTTTGTTGTCTTTTTCTTACTGGATTATTATTTTTTATTATTGAGTTTTGAGAGCTCTTCATATATGCCAGATACAAGTCCTTTGTTCGATATGTGGTTTTGAAAATATTTTTTTCCAGCCTGCAGCTTATCTTTTAATCTTCTTCATATGGGCTTTCACAAAGCAAAAGTTTTAAACTTTGATCAGGTCCAATTTATTGACATTTTTTCCATTTATAGATATGCTTCTGGTGTCAAATCTATAAAATTTTTGCCTAGTCCAAAATCCCAAGAGTTTTCTCTTATTTTTTCCTAAAGTTTTATGTTTTACATTTAACGTCATAATCTATTTTGAGTTGATTTTTGTATATGGTATGAAGTGTTGGTGTATGTTCATTTTTTTGCCTATAGATGTCCAATTGCTCCAGCACCATTTGTTGAAAAGGCTGTCCTTCCTCCATTGAATTCATTTTGCACCTTGACAAAAATCAATCAGGCATATTTATAAGGACCTCCTTGGGTTTTTAACCTATTTAAGGTTTTTACTGGCTCCAGGTCCCAATATACATAGCTTAATTTCCTCTCAGATATATAAAAAGTGAATCATCATTTTGTAATAATACCAACATGGTAATTAACATGAATTTTGCAACAATACCTAATTAAATACTGATCATGTAGTGTGCATTTAGTTTGATCATTGTTGGTCTCTCTCAACTCCTCAGGGGTCTAATTTTAACAATTAAATTAGCCTGGAGCCATAGAGAATTGTAAGATGAATCAGAACTCAAATATAGAAAAATACAATATTTTACCTTGAGAGACTAAGAAGGAAAACTTCAAAACTGTTAGATCATAGAAATATCAAATGGAAAACAGCAGGTGGAAGTGGCCTGGCTATGAGGTTCTGTCAGCAACTAAAACTAAAGGAGTTTTTCTATTCTACCTACTAAGTGGGCCTTTACTTATTTATGGTTATATTGCCCTACACAGCAGTTGTGTTGTTGGAAATTTGTGTGTATGTCATCCTCTAGTGTGTAATGTACTAGAAAGATCCCTTTCTATACTAGGAAACAGCAGACCTGGCATCTAGTCCCAGTTGTGACTCTAACCCGCTGTGTGACCTTTTAACAGCTTAGATCTCTGGACTTCTTTTAGCTCTGTACAATGCAGTTCAATTTAGCAAATACCTTGAGTGTCAACTCCATGACAGATCCTGCGAGATACACTGAGATGAGCAAAACACACTTTTTTTTTTTTTGAGACAGAGTTTCATTCTTGTTGCCCAAGCTGGAGTACAATGGCACAATATGGGCTCACCGCAACCTCTGCCTCCCGGATTTAAGCGATTTTCCTGCCTCAGCCTCCTGAGTAGATGAGATTACAGGCATGCACCACCATACCCAGCTAATTTTGTATTTTTAGTATAGATGGGGTTTCTCCATATTTGTCAGACTGGTCTCAAACTCCCAACCTCAGGTGATCCGCCTGTCTCAGCCTCCCAAAGTGCTGGGATTATAGGCATGAGCCACCGCACCCGGCTGCAAAACACACGTCTTAATTTCAAGTGACTTTCTGGCTTATAGGTTATGCCTACAATTTAGTGAGCACAACAGGTTAGCTGCTATGCTAAGTAAGGGACATGTCTTATGTCCCTTAATCTTCACACTAATCTTGTGAGGTAGGAGCTGATATCATTCCCATTTTACAAATATGAAAACTAAGACTTCGAGGGGTTAAACAGCTTGTCTATGGTCATGCACTTGATGGCTCTTCAACCACCACATCAAGTTTGGGTGGACAGAATATTAATAGCTCACTTTGATCTGGGCTTCATATGCAAGTCAAGATCTTAATCTGATAGGACTGAGGGTAGCATTTTGACCAGCAGAAGGAAAAAGAGAAGTTAGATATATTTATTAGCACTTTACAGATGGAGAAGTTTAAGTATTAAAAAGTTGTCTAGCTTGCCTGAAGTCCCAAGATAGTCTGGGACTCAAAGCCATGCTGTTCTTTCTTCTGTAGGGGAATAAGGGCTCCTGCTCCAGGCTAAAGCCAACCTCTTCACTTGTACTGTGGATCTCAACTCCTCCTTCTTGAAGACCTGGCTCTTCATCAGTTATTCTTTGTCATCTATAGGAGTCATCTCTTTCTCTGGGCTGTCTCTCTTCCCCACATGAAATTAAATATAAATATGTCAAAAAATCTTCCTGTGTTAAATATCCCTCCTCTCATCCTGACCTGAACTGCTTCTGAAGCTACTGAGCTATCTCCTACTTTCACATACTTCTGGAAGGAGTTGTCTACCTTCATTCAGTGTCTCTAATTCCTCCTCTACCACTCACTCCCCTCCCACTGCAATCTGGCCTCTGTCCCCAACACTCTTACCAAAGTCATCAATTACATCCTTTTCACTAAGCACATATTTCCTTTCTCATCTTGCTTGATTTTTCTGCAACAGTCAATGAACTTGACTATTGCCTCTTTTCTGAAACAGTTTTTCCCTTGGCTTATGATATAGTTTGGATATATTTTCTCTTCAAATTTCATGTTGAAATTTGATCCCTAATGTTAGAGGTGGGCCTAAAAGGAGGTGTTTGGCTCAGGGGGGCAGATCCCTCATAAATGGCTAGGTGCTGTCACCACATGGTAATGAGTGATTTCTCACTCTGTTAGTTCCCATGAGAACTGCTTATTAAAAAGAGGCTGGCACCTTCCTCCTCTCTCTCTTGCTTCCACTCTCATCATGTCATGCCTTCTTCCCTTTGCCTTCAGCCATGAACGGAAGCAGTCGGAGGCCCTCAGAAGAAGCAGATGCTGGTGCCACACTTCTTGTACAGCCTGCAGAACTGTGAACCAAATAAACCTCTTCATTTTACAAATTACCCAGCCTCAGGTGTTCCTTTATAGCAACTCAAAATAATTAAAACAGCTTATAAGAAATAGTGTTCTTCTGTCTCTTTCTTCCTTCTTATCTCTTCTTCCCTGTCCTCTTTATAGGTTCACTGTCTCCCCATTTAGTCACATTGTATTATTCTTTTTATGTATTGCTGCATTCAATCTACTTTGATTTTGTTAAGGACTTATATTTCTGGCCATAAAGGATATTGGTCCATAGTTTTCTTTTCTTGTAATGTCTTTGTCTTGTTTTCTTATCATAGGGTAATATTAGCTTCTTAAAGTGAGAATGTGTTTTTCCTCTTCTATTGGCTGGAAGAGATTGTGTAGAATTGGTGTTAATTCTTTAAATGTTTGGTAGAATTTTCTAGTGAAACTATTTGGGCCTGGAGAGTCCTTTTATGGGGCTTTTAAATTTTGATTTGAGTTTATGTAATAGTTATAGAAGCTGGGTGCAGTTGCTCATGCCTATAATCCCAGCACTTTGGAAAGCTGAGGTGGGTGGATCGCTTGAGCCCAGGAGTTCAAGACCAGCCTGGGCAACATGGCGAAAACCCATCTTTACAAAAAATATAAAAATTAGCCTAGCACGGTGGCACACACTTGTAGTCCCAGTGACTTGGGAGGCTGAAGTAGGAGGATCCCCTGAGCCCAGGAAGCCAAGGCTGCAGTAAGCCATGATTGCACCACTGCATTCCAGCCTGGGCTACAGAGTGAGATCCTGTCTCAAAAAAAAAAAAAAAAAAAAGCTATGGAGCCATTTACATTATCTATAATATGGTTTGGCTGTGTCCTCACCCAAATCTCATCTTGAATTGTAACTCCCACAATTCCCATATGAGAAGGAGCCCGGTGGGAGGTAATTGAATCATGGGGGCAGGTCTTTCCCCTGTTGTTCTCATGATAGTGAATAAGTCTCTCACGAGAGCTGATGGTTTTAAAAGCAGGAGTTTCCCTGCACAAGCTCTCTCTTTGCCTGCCACCATCCACGTAAGATGTGACTTGCTCCTCCTTGCATTCTGCCATGATTGTGAGGCCTCCCCAGCCATGTGGAACTGTAAGTTCATTAAACATCTTTCTTTTGTAAACTGAACAGTCTTGGTTATGTCTTTATCAGCAGCGTGAAAACAGACTTATCCAATCTATTTCATACTGAATGAATCTTGGTAGTTTGTGGTTTTTAAAGAACGTGGTCTATTGGTCTATATTATCAAATTTATATGTGTAAAGTTGTTTGTAATATACTTATTATCATTTTGATGTCTTCAGGGTCTCTCATGACATCTCTTGTTTTATTTGTGATATTGGTCATTTGTGTTTTCTCTCTTTTCTTTTCGCTGTCTGCCTTGCTAGAGGTTTGTCAATTTTATTGATCTTTGCAAATATCCCATTCTTTTTTTTATCTTTCCATTGTTTTTCTGTCTTCAATTTCATTGATTTCTGCTCTTATCTTTATTACTTCTTTCCTTCTGCTTGCTTAAAGTTTATTTTGTTCTTTTTTTTTTCTGTATTCCTAAGACAGGAGCATAGGTTATTGATTTGAAGCTTTTCCCTTCCTTCCAATATGTGCATTTAGTGCTCAAAAGTTTTCTCTAAGTTCTTCTTTAACTATTTCCCACAAATTTTGATATGTTGTATTTTCATTTTCATTCAGTTCGATGTAGTTTTTATTTCCCTGATATTTCTTTTTTTGACCCATGGACTTCTTTTTAGACCCATTTAGAAATGTATTGTTTAGCTTCTGTGTATTCATAGATTTTAAAAATTATCTTTCTGTTACTGATATCTAGTGTAATGATTAATACTGAGTGTCAACTTGATTGGATTGAAGGATACAAAGTATTGATCCTGTGGGTGTCTATGAGGGTGTTGTCAAAGGAGATTAACATTTGAGTCAGCGGGCTGGGAAAGGCAGACCCAACCTTAATCTGGGTGGGCACAATCTAATCAGCTGCCAGCACAGCTAGAATATAAGCAGGCAGAAAAATGTGAAAAGAGAGACTGGCCTAGCCTCCCAGCCTATGTCTTTCTCCCTTGCTAGATGCTTCCTGCCCTCAAACATCAGACTCCAAGTTCTTCAGTTTTGGAACTTGAACTGGCTCTCCTTGCTCCTCAGCCTGCAGATGGCCTATTGTGGGACCTTCTGATTGTGTGAGTTAATACTTAATAAACTCCCCTTTATATATACATATATGTATTCCATTAGTTCTGTCCCTCTAGAGAACCCTAAGTAATACAGCTTTTGGTACCAGGAGTGGAGTGTTGCTGAAAAGATATCCAAAAATGTGGAAGCGACTTTGGAACTGGGTAACAGGCAGCGGTTGGAACAGTTTGGAGGGCTCAGAAAAAGACAGGAAAATGTGGGAAAGTTTGGAACTTCCTGGAGACTTGTTGAATGGCTATGCCCAAAATGCTGATAGCGATATGGACAATAAGGTCCAGGCTGAGGTGGTCTCAGATGGAGATGAGGAACTTGTTGGGAACCGCAGCAAAGGTGACTCTTGTTATGTTTTAGCAAAGAGACTGGCAGCATTTTGCCCCTGCCCTAGAGATCTGTGGAACTTTGAACTTGAGAGAGGTGATTTAGGGTATCTGGCTGAAGAAATTTCTAAGTAGCAAAGCATTCAAGAGGTGACTTGGGTGCGTGTAAAAGTATTCAGTTTTAAAAGGGAAATAGAGCATAAGTTTGAAAAATTTGCAGCCTGACAATGCGATAGAAAACAAAATCCCATTTTCTGGGGAGAAATTCAAGCAGGCTGCAAAAGTTTGCATAAATGATGAGGAGTCAAATGTTAATCCCCAAGACAATGGGCAAAATGTCTCCAGGGCATGTCAGAGGTTTTCACAGCAGCCCCTCTGATCACAGGGCCAGAGGCCTAGGAGCAAAATGTGGTTTTGTGGGCCAGGCTCGGGGTCCCTGAGCTGTGTGCAGTCCAGGGACTTGGTGCCCTGCATCCCAGCTGCTCCAGCCATGGTTGAAAGGGGCCAATGTAGAGCTTGGGCTGTGGCTTTAGATGGTGCAAGCACCAAGCCTTGGAAGCTTCCATGTGGTATTGAGCCTGTGGATACACAGAAGTCAAGAATTGAGGTTTGGGAACCTCTGCCTAGATTTCAGAAGATGTATGAAAACGCCTGGATGCCCAGGCAGAAGTTTGCTGCAAGGGCGGGGCTCTCATGGAGAACCTCTGCTAGAGTGGTGCATAAGGGAAATGTGGGGTCAGAACCCCACACAAAATCCCTGCTGGGGCACTGCCTAGTGGAGTTGTGAGAAGAGGGCCATCTTCCTCCAGACCCTAGAATGGTAGATCTACTGACAGCTTGCACCATGCGCCTGGAAATACTCCATTTTGGTCAGAAAACATACTCACTATATGAGTTCAATTCTTTTAAATTTCTTGGGATTTGTTTTTGTATCCTAAAATAGAGTATATCTTAGTATATGTTACACAGGCCTTTGAGGTCAGATAATGTCAGTTTTCTGACTTTGTTCTCTTTTTCTTTTTCTTTTTTTTGAAATGGAGTTTCGCTCTTTTTGCCCAGGCTGAAGTGCAATGGTGTCATCTCAGCTCACCACAACCTCCACCTCCCGGGTTCAAGCAATTCTCCTGCCTCAGGCTCTCAAGTAGCTGGAATTACAGGCATATGCCACCATGCCTGGCTAATTTTTCTAGTTTTAGTAGAGACGGGATTTCCCCATGTTAGTCAGGCTGGTCTTGAACTCCTGACCTCAGGTGATCCACCCGCCTCGGCCTCCCAAAGTGCTGGGATTACAGGCGTGAGCCACCGCGCCCAGCCTGTTCTCTTTTTCTAAAAATTTGTTTGCTATTCTAGCTCCTTAGCCTGTCTATATAAATTTTTGAATTTGTTTTTTGTATCTACTATATCTACTAAAAATTTCCTGAGATTTTTATTGTGATTGCTTTGAATCCATAGATCAATTTGGGGAAATTTCACATCTTAGCAATATTGTCTTTCAAACCATAGATACAATATCAATCCATTTAGTTAGTATTTCTTTCATTTCTTTCACTAGTGGTTTGTAGTTTTCAACCTGTGGATCCTGCACAGATATTTTTTAGACTTATACCTTTTTCATGTTTTTGATGCTTTTGTAAATGATACTTTTAAAACTGCAAATTCCAATTGCCATTACTAGTACATGGAAGTACAATTAATTTTTATATGCAGTGCTTTTCTCATCAGCCTTATGAAACTTAGTAGTTCTAGGAGATTTTTGGTAGATGCTTTGGGATTCTCTATGTAAATATGTCATCTGGAAGTAGAGACAGTTTTATTTCATTTCTTTTAATCTGTTTGCTCTTCTTTTTCTTTTTCTTCTTTTACCTTATTTTATGGGCTAGGACTTGCAGTACAATGATGAATAGGAATGGTGATAGTGGACATCCTTGCCTTTTTTCAAATCTTAATGGGGATAACATTCAGTCATTCACCATTAATTATAGCATTGACTATAGATACTTTTGCAGATTCTCTTTATCGGGTTCATGAAGCTACCTTATATTCCTAGTTTACATAAAGTTTTATCATGAATAGATGCTGCATTTTATGCAGGGCTTTCTGTGAATCTATGGAGATGGTCACAGTCACAGCTGTTTTTTCTGCAGTCTATTAATATGGTAAATTGGTTGATTTTTGAATGTTGAACCAGCCTCAACTCCCTGGAATAAACCTCAGTTAATCATGTTGTATTACTCTTTTTATAATTTGCCAGATTCAATCTGCTATTTTTTTTTTAAGGACTTTTGTATTTTTGCTTATGAGGGATGTTGGTCTTTAATTTTCTTTTCCTGTAAGTCTTTGATTTTAGAACATGGGTAATTTTGACCTTATAAAGTAAGCTTGGAAGTGCTCTCTCCTATTCTATCTTCTGAAAGAAAATGGGTAGAATTATATTTTTTACTCCTTAAATGTTTTATAAAATTCACTAGTGAATCCATCCAGCCCTGGAGTTTTTCCTTTATTGGAAAATTTTAAATTATGAATTCATTTTTTATAGATATAGGACGATTTAGGATATAAATTTTTTCAACAGACATCGATAATGTGAGTTGTTTCATTTCATCTAAGGTGTTAAATTTATGGACATGGATTTATCTGTAGTATGCCCTTATTATCTTTTTTAATTCCAGTGGGATCTACATCGATATTTTCTCTTTCATTACAGATGTTGGTAATTTGTATCTTCTCTGTTTTTTCTTGGTTACTCTTGCTTGCAGGAAATCTATCAATTTTATCAATTTTTTTTAAGAATTAACTTTTAGCTTCATTGATTTTTCTCTATTGTTTTTCTATGATATTGATGGATTCTTGCACTTATCATCTTTTAAATTGTATTTTCCTTGGGTTTAATTAGCTATTTTACTCTGGTCTTAAAGTGGAATCTTAGTTTATCAATTTGAAACCTTTCTTCTTTTCTAATATATGCATTTAATGCTGTAAACTTCCCTCTAAGCATTGCTTTATCTTCTTCCACAAACATTGATATGTTGTATCTTTATTTTCATTTTGTTGAAATATTTTGTAATTTCTTTTGAGACTTCATTTTGACCCATGGCTATTTAGAAGTGTATGGTTTAGTTTTTAAATATTTGGAGATTTTCTAAATATCTTTCTATAATTCATTTCTAATGTTACTCTGGAATATACTTTCTATGATTTCTATGCTTTTAAGTTTAGAGCTTGTTTTGTAGCTTTATACTCTATCTTGCTGAATATTCCATAAGCATGTGAAAATACATATGTAGTCTGCTGTTGTTGGGAGGCGTGTTTTATACATATCAATTTAGTCAGGTTGGTTGATAATGTGTTATAGATATTTTATATTCTTAAGAATTTTTGGCTTGCCTTCTCTACAAATTACTAAGAGTGTTGAAGTCCCGAACTATAATTGTGGATTTACTGTTTCTCCTTTCAGTTCTGTTGGTTCTTGCTTCATGTATTTTGAAGCTATGTTGTTGAATGCATACATCCTTAGAATTGTTACATCTTCTTCTAGAATTGACTCTTTATCCTTCTTTGTACCTGATAATATTCCTTGTTCTAATTCTATCATGGTAGGCAGAATAATTAGCTCCCAAAGAAGTCCATTTGATAATGTCCAGAACCTGTGACTATGTTAGGTTACATTGCAAAGGGGGATTAAGGTTGCAGATGGAAGTAAGATTACTAACCACCTGACCTGGAGATGGGGGAGATTATTCTTGATTATCTAGGTGGGCTCAATGTAATCAAAAGGGTCCTTACAGGTGGAAACAAAGGGCATAATAGAGAGAACCAGGGAGATGGTGTTGTGAGAAAGACTTGGTCCAGCATTGCTGACTTTGATGATGGAGTAAGGGGACAAAAAACAAAGAATGTGGGAACCTTTGGAAATTGGAAAGGGCAAATAAATGGATTCTTCACTATGGCCTTCAGAAAAGAACACAGTAGCCAGAACAATCAAGCAAGAGAAAGAAATAAAAGGCATCCAAATTGGAAAACAGGAAGTCAAATTATCTCTGTTCAATTATCTCTGACAATATGATCTTATACCTAGAAAACCTTAAAGACTCCTCCAAAAGACTCTTAAATTTGATAAATAAATTTAGTGAAGTTATTGCTTACAAAATCAATGTACAAAATTCAGTGACATTTATATACACCAATAACAATTGAGCTGAGAATCATATCAAGAAGGCAATCCCATTTACAATGGCTACAAAAAATAAAATACCTGAGAATATATTTAACCAAGGAAACGAAAGATCTCTACAAGGAAGACTACACAATGCTGAGGAAAGAAATTATAGATGACACAAACAATTGGAAAAAATCCTATGTTTATGGATCAGAAGAATTAATATCATCAAAATGACCATACTGCCCATGGCAATCTACAGATTCGATGAAATCCCTATCAAAATACCAATGTCATTTTCACAGAATTAGGAAAAACAATCCTAAAATTCATGTGTAACCAAAAAGAGAGCCTGAATAGCCAAAGCAATTCTAAGCAAAAAGAACAAAGCTGGAGGTATTACATTACCTGACCTCAAATTATATGACCAGACCTCAAATTAAAATATTATTTTGTTTATATAGTAAACAAAACAGCATGGTACCGGTATAAAAGCAGATACATAGATAAATGGAACAGAGTAGACAACTCAGAAATGAGCCACATATCTAGAGGCAATGGACCTTTTACAAAGTTGGCAAAAACATACAGTAGGGTAAGGACACCTTTTTCAACAAATGGTACTGGGAAAATTGGATTACTATATGCAGAGGAATGAAACTGGAGCCCTATCTCACATCATATACAAAAATCAACTCAAGATGGATTAAAGACTTAAATGTAAGATCTGAAACATAAAAATACTAGGGAAAACTCTTCTGGACATTAGTCTAGACAAATAATGCATGACTTAGTCCTTAAAAGCACAAGCAACAACAATAAAAACTGACAAATGGGAGTTAAAAAGTTTCTGTACAGCAAAAGAAATAATCAATAGCGTGAGGAGATAACAAGCAGAATGGGAGAAAATATTTGCAAGCTATGCATCTGGCAGGAGACTGATATCCAGAATTTATAAGGAAATCAACTCATCAACAACAACAAAGCAACCCTATTAAAAAGGAAGCAAAGGACATGAATCAACAGTTTTCAAAAGAATTACATAGAAATGGCCAACAAGCATATTAAAAAATGTTCACCATCACCAATCATCAGATAAGTACAAATTAAAACCACAAGATCGTTTTACACCAGTCAGAATGGCTATTGTTAAAAAGACAAAAAAAAACAAAAAAACAAAAAAAATCATGTTGGCCATGTTGGCAAGGATGTGAAGAAAAGAGAAAGCTTATGCACTATTGGTGGGCAAATAAATTAATACAACCTCTACGGAAAACAGTATGGAGATTTTTCAAAGAACTCTTGCAGGAGTGAGGTGGTATCACATTGTGGTTTTGATTTGCATTTCCCTGATCATTAGTGATGTTGAATATTTTTTCATATGTTTGTTGGCCATTTGTATATCTTCTTTTGAGAATTGTCTATTCATGTCCTTAGCCCACTTTTTGATGGGATTTTTTTTTTTTTCTTACTGATTTGTTTGAGTTTGTTGTAGATTCTGGATATTAGTCCTCTGTCAGATGTAGAGATTGTGAAGATTTTCTCTCACTCTCTGGGTTGTTTGTTTACTCTGCTGACTGTTCCTTTTGACATGCAAAAGCTCTTTAGTTTATTAGGTACCAGTTTTTAATCTTTGTTTTTATTGCATTTGCTTTTGGGTTCCTGGTCATGAAATCCTTGCCTAAGCCAATGTCAAGAAGGGTTTTTCCAATGTTATCTTCTAGAATTTTTATAGTTTCAGGTCTTAGGTTTAAGTCCTTAATCCATCTTGAGTTGATTTTTGTATACGGTGAGAGATGAGGATCCAGTTTCATTCTCTTACATGTGGCTAGCCAATTATCCCAGCACCATTTGTTGAAAAGGGTATCCTTTCCCCACTTTATGTTTTTGTTTGCTTTGTCGAGGTCAGTTGGCTGTAAGTATTTGGGCTTATGTCTGGGTTCTGTATTCTGTTCCACTGGTCTATGTGCCTATTTTTATACCAGTACCATACTGTCTTGATGACTGTGGCCTTATAGTATAGTTTGAAATCAGGTAGTGTGATGCCTCCAGATATGTTCTTTTGCTTAGTCTTGCTTTGGCTATGCAGTTCTTTTTTGATTCCATATGAATTTTAGAATTTTTTTTTCTAATTCTGTGAAGAATGATGGTGGTAATTTGATGGAGATTGCATTGAATTTGTAGATTGCTTTTGGCAGTGTGGTCATTTTCACAATATTGATTCTACCCATCCATGAGCATGGGATGTGTTTCCATTTGTTTGTGTCATCTAAGAAATCTATGATTTCTTTCAGCAGTGTTTTGTAGTTTTCCTTGTAGAGGTCTTTCGACTCCTTGGTTAGGTATACTCTAAGTATTTTATTGTTATTATTATTATTATTATTATTATTATTATTATTTTGCAGCTATTGTAGAAGGGGTTGAGTTCTTGATTCTCTGCTTGGTCGCTGTTGGTGTATAGAAGAGGTACTGATTTTTGTGCATTAATCTTGTATCTGGAAACTTTGCTGAATTCTTTTATCAGTTCTAGGAGCTTTCTGGAGGAGTCTTTAGGGTTTTCAAGGTAAATGATCATATCATCAGCAAACAGTGACAGTTTGCCTTCCTCCTTACCAATTTGGATGCCCTTTATTTCTTTCTCTTGTCTGATTGCTCTGGCTAGGACTTCCAGTACTATGTTGAAGAGGAGTGGTGAGAGTGGGCATCCTTGTCTTGTTCCAGTTCCCAGAGGGAATGCTTTCAACTTTTCCCCATTCAGTGCTATGTTAACTACGGGTTTGTCATACATGACTTTTATTACATTAAGGTATTTATTACATACAGAAAGATCCCTTGTATGCCAATTTTGCTGAGAGTTTTAATCATGAAGGGATACAGGATTTTGTTGAATGCTTTTTCTGCATCTATTGAGATGATCATGTGATTTTTTATTTTAATTCTGTTTATGTGGTGTATCACATTTATTGACTTGTGTATATTAAACATCCCCTGCATCACTGATATGTAATCCACTTGATCATGGTGGATTATCTTTTTGATATGTTATTGGGTTTGGTTAGCTAGTATTTTGTTAAGGATTTTAGCATCTTTGTTCATCAAGGATACTGGTCTGTAGTTTTCTTTTTAGATTATGTTCTTTTCTGGTTTTGGTATTAGGGTGATGCTGGCTTCATAGAATGAATTAGGGAGGGTTCCTTCTTTCTCTATCTTGTGGAATAGTGTCAAAAGTATTGGTACCAATTCTTTGAATGTCTGGTAGAATTCTGCTGTGAATCTGCCTGGTCCTGGACTTTTTGTTGTTGTTGTTGTTGGTAATTTTTAAATCACCATTTCAATCTCACGGCTTGTTATTGGTCTGTTCAGGGTATCTAATTGTTTGTGATTTAAGCTAGGAGGGTTGTATTTTTCCAAGAATTTATCCATCGCTTCTAGGTTTTCTAGTTTATGTGTGTAAAGGTGTTCATAGTAGCCTTGAATGATCTTTTGTATTTCAGTGGTGTCAGTTGTAATATCTCCTGTTTCGGTTTCTTAGTGAGCTTATTTGGATTTACTCTTTTCTTTTCTTGGTTAATCTTGCTAATAGTCTATCAGTTTTATTTATCTTTTCAAAGAACCAGCTTTTTGTTTCATTTGTCTTTCATATTGTTATTTTGTTTTAATTTCATTTAGTTCTGCTCTAATCTTGGTTATTTCCTTTCTTCTGGGTTTGGGTTTGGTTTGTTCTTGTTTCTCTAGATCCTTGAGGTGTGACCTTAGAATGTCAGTTTGTGCTCTTTCAGTCTTTTTGATGTAGGCACTTAGGGCACTGCCTTTGCTGTATCCAGAGGTTTTAGTAGGTTGTGTCATTATTGTCGTTCAGTTCAAAGAATTTTTTAATTTCCATCTTGATTTCATTTTTGACCCAATGATCATTCAGGAGCATGTTATTTAATTTCCATGTATTTGCATGATTTCGAAGGTTCCTTTTTGAGTTGACTGCCAGTTTTAGTCCACTGTTAGTTTGTTAAACTAAAACAAGTGGCTGTTAGTTGGGTTTTATTCACTCAGCAAATGAGTAGC
The DNA here is from genome assembly GCF_008728515.1 of Papio anubis. Classification (NCBI taxonomy): domain Eukaryota; kingdom Metazoa; phylum Chordata; class Mammalia; order Primates; family Cercopithecidae; genus Papio; species Papio anubis. The sequence goes on along the minus strand of NC_044996.1, from coordinate 3,868,337 downwards.
TGCTCAGGCACTGTTGTGGGGGGTTGGGATGTATCAGTAAACAAAACAGGCAAGGATCCCTGCCCTCATGGGGCTTCCATCCTTGTTGGGCATGGGAGGGCAAACAGCAAACAACAAACAATAAATATAATAAATAAGGTGTTTGTGATATGATAGAACAGAGAAAAAAGGGTCAGGTGAAAGATCTTTGAAGTACTAGCAGAGGTGGGAGGTATGGTGAGGGTTATAACTTTAATCTCTAAGGTGCTTACTAGCTTTTAAAATCTGTGATTCTATAGTGTTTATTCATTTAATAATCATTATCACAGCAATGTAATATTAAAATACTTGTCCATAAATATATTTTAAAATTCATCATTTTTTAAAGATATCTTTTGAGCATGCAATCTCTCCAGTGCCCTATGCTTTCTTCTCAGGGTTTGCAGCACTATTCACAATAACCAAGATATGGATTCAATCTGTGTCTATCAATGGATAAATGGATAAAGTATGGTACATATACACAATGGAGTACTATTCAGCTATAAAAAATAATGAAATCTTATCATTTGTAGCAACATGAATGGAACTGGATATTACAATGTTAAGTGAAATAAGCCAGGCACAGAAAGACAAATATCACGTTTTCACTCATATGTGAAAGCTAAAAAAGTAGATCTCATGGAAGTAAAGAATAGAATGATAGATACCAGAGAGTAGGAGACTCACCTAACACACCTAACACATAAGGACTCACATAAACCTAAAGTAAAGGGGTGGAAAAAGGTATTTCATGCAAATGGACACCAAAAGCAAACAGGGGTAGCTATTCTTACGTCAGACAAAACAAACTTTAAAGCAACAGCAGTTAAAAGAGACAAAGAAGAACATTATACAATGGTAAAAGGCCTTGTCCAAGAGGAAAATATCACAATCCTAAGCATATATTTGCCAATACTGGAGCCTCCAAATTTATAAAACAGTTACTAATAGACCTAAGAAATTAGATAGACAGCAACACAATAATAATGGGGGACTTCAATACTCCACTGACAGCACTAGACAGGTCATCAAGACAGAAAGTCAACAAAGAAACAATGGATTTAAACCATACCTTGGAACAAATGGACTTAACAGATAGTTACAGAACATTTCATCCAACAACCACAGAATATACATTCTATTCAACAGCACATGGAACTTTCTTCAAGATAGACTATATGATTGGCCCGAGCCTCAATAAATTTAAGAAAGTTGGCACTCTCTGAGACCATAGTGGAATAAAACTGGAAATCAACTCTAAAAGGAACCTTCAAAACCATGAAAATACATAGAAATTAAATAACCTGCTCCTCCATGAGCATTGGGTGAAAAATGAAATCAAGATGGAAATTAAAAAATTCTTTGAACTGAATGACAATAATGACACAACCTACCCAAACCTCTGGGATATAGAAAAGGCGATGGTAAGAGGAAAGTTCATAGCCCTAAACACCTTAATCAGAAAGACTGAAAGAGCTCAGGCTATTTTTGTGTTAGTATTTGCAATCTTTTTCTATCTGTTTTGCTCCAAAGCGTTTTTCTTTGTGCAAGTGAGAAATCAGTTTCAAATGATGGTTTACACATAGAGGTGATCTTTACCTTTGACTAACTCTTAGAATTTGTCCGGGGTTTACATGTAGAGGTAGGTGATCTTCAGCCACTCTTTAAATCCACTCTATGGATTTGCCTATTCTGCAATAAATGGAATGATATGATATGTGGCTTTTTGTGTCAGTATTCTTTCACTTAACATAATGTTTTCAGGGTTCATCTATGTTATAGCATGCATCAGTGCTTCATTCCTTTTTATAACTGAATACTATTCCCTTATATGAATATACCATATTTTGATTATCCATTCATCAGTTAATGGGCATTTGAGTTGCTTCCACATTATGGCTATTATGAATAATACTGCTATGAACATCTATGTACATGTTTTGTGTGGATATATGTTTTCAATTCTCTTCAATTACTAGCTTCAATTACTGTAGCTATGAGTAGAATTGCCAGGTCACATGGTAGTTCTATGTTTAACTTTTTGAGGAACTGCCAATTGTTTTCCAAAGTGGCTGCATCATTTTACATTCCAACCCCCATGTGTGAGAGTTGTAATTTCTCTACATCTACAATAATGCTTCTTAATGTTTACCTTGGATTATAGATATCTTTCAGAGGGTGAAGTGGTATCTTATTATGGTTTTGATTTGTACTTCCCTAATGGCTAACTATGTAGATCATCTTTTCATGTTCTTCTTGGCTATTTGTATATCTTCTTTTAAAATTGTATATCTATTTAAATTTGTTGCCCAATTTTTATTGGATTATTTGTCTTTTAATTTTGAGTTGTAGGAGTTCTTTATATATTCTGGATGCTAGAGACTTAACAGATATATGACAGGCAAATATTTTTTTTCCCATTCTGTTGGTTGTCTTCTCGCCTTTTCGATAGTGTCTTTTGAGCATAAAAGTTTTAAAATTTGATGAAGTCCAATTTATCTGTTTTTTTCTTTGGTTGCTTATACTTTAGGTATCATGTCTAAGAGACCATTGCCTAAAACGCCATTGCCTAATCCAAGATAACAAAGATTTATACTTATGTTTTCTTCTGAGAATTTATAGCTTTTGCTCTTACAATGTAAGTCTTTGATCCACTTAGATTTTTTTTTTAAATATGGTGTGTGATAGGGATCCAACTCTATTCTTTTCCATGTGGATATCCAGTTTTTCCAGCACCATTGTTGACGACACTATTCCTCTCTTATTGTCTGACATTGGCACCTTTGTCAAAAATAAGTTGATCATAGATGTATGGGCTTATTTAGTCCATTGATCTATATGGCTGTCCTTATGTCAGTACCTTATGTCAATAGGTAGATTTATAGTAAGTTTAGAAGTGGAAAATGTGAGTCCTCCAAATTTGTTTTTCTATTTCAAGATTGTTTTGACTATTTTGGGTCCCCTTACACTTCCATATGAATTTAGGATCAGCTTGTCATTTTTGCAAAAAAGAAAAAAAAAGTGAAGCTGGAATTTTGATAGGCATTGTATTGAATCTGTATATCAATTAGGGGAGTATTGCCATCCTAAAAATATTAATTCTTTTAATCCTTAAAAATGAGATATCTTGGCCAGGCATGATGGCTTATGCCTGTAATACCGACCTTTGGGAGGGCCAAGGCAGGAGGATCACTTTAGCCCAGGAGTTGGAGACCAGTCCTGGCAATATAGCAAGACCCCATCACTACAAGAAATAGAAAGCTAGCTGAGCATGGTAGCCCATGCCTATAGGAGGCTGAGCTTGGAGGATTGCTTGAGCCTGGGGGCTGAGGCTGCAGTGAGCCATGATCATGCCACTGAACTCCAGCCTGGATGACAGAGTGAGACCTTGTCTCAAAAAAAAAAAAAAAAAAAAAAAAAGTCTTTTACCATTTATTTAGGTCTTTAATTTCTTTCAGCCATGGTTTGTAATTTTCAGTGCATAAGTCTTGCAATTCTTTTGGCAAATTTATTTCTGAGTGTTTTATTTTTGTTGAAACTATTTTGAAAGAAATTGTTTCATCTCATTCCTTGGTTGTGTTAATTCTACTGTTGAGTACATCAAAGGTCTTCATCTCTGTTCCTGTTTTTCACTTCTAGCATTTCCATTTGATTCTTTCTTTTTTTATTTCAATTTCTTTCTTTCTTTTTATTTCAATTTATTTCTTTTTTATTTCAATTTTTAATTTCTTTTTTATTTTCAATAGCATTTCCATTTGATTCTTTCTTTTTTTATTTCAAAACTTATTTAAAAATAAGTTTTTTAGTGGTGATTTCTGAGATTTTGGTGCACCCATCACCCGAACAGTGTACACTGGACCCAACGTGTAGTCTTTTATCTTTCACCCCCCTCCCACCCTTTCCCTCAAGTCCCCAAAGTCCATTGTATCATTCTTATACCTTCATGTCCTCATAGCTTAGCTCCCATTTATGAGTGAGAACATATGATGTTTGTTTTTCCATTCCTAAACTACCAGAAATCCGACTCCTCAGTATCTACTCAGAGGAAAAGAAGTCATTATACAAAAAAGATACTTGTACATACATGTTTAGAGCAGCACAATTTGCAACTGCAAAACTGTGGAAGCAGCCCAAATGCCCATCAATCAATGAGTGGATAAAGAAAATGTGGTACATATATACCATGGGATACTACTCAGTCATAAAAGGAACAAAATAATGGCATTTGCAGCAACCTGGGTGGAATTGGAGATAATTTGATTCTTTCTTACAGTTTATACTTTGCTGGATTTTAAGCTCTATCGGGAATGCAGATAGTCAACAAATCTTTGGACTTTCTATCACGATCACTAAGGTATCCCAAGCACATAGCCCATTGTCTCATAAGTACGCAATGAATAAATACTGACTTGAATGCAGTAGATATTTGAGTTTTTCTTATAACCTTACAGAACCTGGAGGAACCCAGGGTCAATCCTAAGGAGTCTTGCCCTTTTCTGGAATGGGGAAGGCAGACTAAATTAGGGCTTCTTAACCATCCATAGAGAAGAACCAATTGAAAACTAACACAGGAATAGAAAACTAAATACCATATGTTCTCACTTATAAGTGGGAGCTAAATGATGAGAACACATGGACACATAGAGGGGAACAACACACACTGGGGACTATCAGAGGATGATGGGTGGGAGAAGGGAGAGGATCAGGAAAAATAACTAATGGGTACTAGACTTAATACCTGGATGATGAAATAATCTGTACAAGCCCCCATGACACAGTTTACCTATGTAACAAACCTGCACATGTACCCCTGAACTTAAAATAAAAGTTTAAAAATTTTTTCTAATCATCACAAATGCTTTTCAAAATAAAATAAAAACAAATTACTATAAAAATGAAAAATATATACAAAATACAAACTCATCTTTTAATTATTCAACAGACATAAAAGTATTCTGTCAAATGGCTATATACATGTATCAATGCTTATTTTCAATTTCTATACCTGCCTTATTATACTGGAAACCAATATTTTTGTGTACTGGCACCAGTCTGTGGACCACACTTTGAGTAGCACTGGGTTGAGTAATTTCTGGGGTCTACAGTGTGGATCGCCTTCTCACAAGCATTTCAGGACACTGAGTCCGGTAGTTGAGGACAGATAAGACCAACAGCATCCTGCAGAGTTCAAGTTACTAAATTCTAGAGTGTACTGGGAGTTCATCTAGAAAGCAGTACTGTTGAACAGAAAGCTTACAATTTCCATATGGGCCAACATGTTATGCATTACTGACTGGGACATCTGGGAGAAAACCAGAACTCACATAGGTGTCTTAGCTAGAGCACTCATATTAACAACATGCATTTTTGCTTGTACTAATATATTAGGGGAAACACTGTTTTGCATTATGTGAAACCTACTACATAGAGCCAAAATTCAAATTAACAGCTACTATTTCAAAGCAAATTCACCCACCCAAAATATCTTGGCCTCAATTTTCACACATTTCCTTTATTAAGTATCACACTTTAAAGTCATTCAGTGTTATATTATTATTTTCCAGGATAAATTTCCTCTCCTTTCTCTTTTGTTTTTTTCTTCCTGGTTGATGGATATTAGGAGCTTAATCACAGAATATACTTGCAGCATCAAGACAGTGTGACTTGTGGCACTAGATGCAAACACAGACACCAAAAAGCATTTTAAAATGCATTGCACTTCCAGGGAGAAGTACTTCATAAAGGGATAAGACAGGCATTTTTACTCCAGGGTGCACAATGACCCCTCCTCAATCAGGCAAGGCACATGGAAGCCCAGCTGTCTTGAGAGGAGGCAGATAGAACCCCTTTATCCTTGAATGACTCCAAGTACCAGTGTTTGCTAATAATTTTCAACAATGTTTGGCTTTGTTTTTTCAGTATTTTTAGTTTTTATCTTAGAACCAGAAATATCTTTTTCTCTTCACTTCTGGGCCATGACCGTGCAAAATACTGGGGAAAAATATTCATAAAATAGGTAATGAAATTTTCCTAATGGGAAGAAATGTACTTGGAGTCTACAGTGCTTACTTAAGAAACAGTGCTTACTTAAGAAACATGTTGTTGGCCGGGCGCGGTGGCTCAAGCCTGTAATCCCAGAACTTTGGGAGGCCGAGACGGGCGGATCACGAGGTCAGGAGATCGAGACCATCCTGGCTAACACGGTGAAACCCCGTCTCTACTAAAAAAAAAAAATACAAAAAACTAGCCGGGCGAGTTGGCGGGCGCCTGTAGTCCCAGCTACTCGGGAGGCTGAGGCAGGAGAATGGCGTAAACCCGGGAGGCGGAGCTTGAAGTGAGCCGAGATCGCGCCACTGCACTCCAGCCTGGGCGACAGAGCGAGACTCCATCTCAAAAAAAAAAAAAAAAAAAAAAAAAAAAGAAACATGTTGTTGAAGAATAGGGCAAAATTCTGGCCGGGCGTGGTGACTCACACCTGTAATCCCAGCACTTTAGGAGGCCAAGGCGGGTGGATCACTTAAGGTCAGGAATTTGAGACCAGCCTGGCCAACATGGTGAAACCCCATCTCTGAAAAATACAAAAATTAGCCAGGTGCAGTGGCACATGTCTGGAAATCCCAGCTACTCAGGAGGCTGAGGCATGAGAATTGCTTGAACCCGGGAGGTGGATGTTGCAGTGAGTTGAGATCACACCACTGCACTCCAGCATGGGTGACAGAGCGAGACTCTGTCTCAAAAAAATAAAATAAAATAAAATAAAATAAAATAAAATAAAATAAAATAATCTTACGGATTGAATTGTGACCCCTACCCCTTAAATTCATGTTGAAATCCTAACCCCCAGTACCTCAGAAATGTGATTTTATTTGGAGATAGGGTCTTTATAGAGGTAATCAAGGTAAAATAAGGTCATTGGTGTGGGCCCTAAGTGAGTATGACCGTTGTCCTTATAAAACAGGGATATTGGGACTCAGATACAGAAACATATAGAGGGAACAGAATACTAGATGCTGTGGAAAAATCAGCTATTAATATAGATGTGTCTCTGTCCTTCAGAGAACTTCCAGTCTGCTTTTGGGGACTGAAATGAAAATTTTGCTGTAGTGAATGGATGAAACTCTGGCCTTTTATTAAAGATTCATTTATTCATTCATCTATTCATTCAACAATTCATTCCTTCAGTACCAACTCTGTGGCATGCACTGGGGATAGAATGGTAAATAAGGTCCCTCTATCCTCTCCCCTTAAGGGGAAACAGACGGTAAACAAACAATGATGAGAGACCAGGAGGGATATAAAAAGGACGGATGCTTTGTGCAGGTTGGGGCAGCAGGGAAAGGTGGTGGGTGGGGCATTGAAGGCCAAGTTGGGACCAGAAGGATAAGTAGGAGTTCACCAAGTAAAAGGGGGATGGGAATTACAGGCAGAGGAGGGGTTTGGGGGGTGGTTGTCAAGGCTTTCTTCCAACATTTGGTCCCAATACGGGCAATCTGGTTTCTTGGGACACCCAGCCTGCCTGAGTGGGAAGAGCCCCTAGAAACTGGTTTTTAGAGGAAGTCTGAAGCCATGCAGATGTGATAATGCATGAAGTATTTGAAGAACATGCATTTAATCTCATCTGGCTGGTTCTGGGATGTGGGAGCAGAAAAGAGGAATGTGAATGTGTGTGTCTTCATCTGTCTTAGGGAGATTACTTGACATTGAGTTTGGAAAGGTAAATTGGAAAAGGCTTGCCAAGACTTGAATGTCAAGTTAACAAGTTCAGGCCTTATCCTGAAGGTTGTAGGGGGATAGTTCTTTGAAAGGACAGATATGTATTTTGGAAAGGGAAAGCTGACTGTATCTAGAGTATGAATGGATTGGCCAACTAGTTTAACCTTTGTGTCCTCTTCTGGAACATATGCTCCATGGGAGGAGGGACTGGGTGTGTTTTGCTTATCATTGAATCCTCAGCACAGTGCCTAGCATGTACTAGAGCCTCACTAAATACTGTTTGAATAAATGAATGAATGAAGTTGCTAAAAGTGTTCAGACAAGAGATGGTACAAGGTTGAACTATGCAGTGATGAGTGTTTCATGTGATATTAAGGATATAAAATCAATGGAACCAGATAATCAAAATGGACATACACTGCTTAGTGCTAGATAAGCATTCAGTGAGTAGTAGCCACTATTAGCTTTGCATCCGTGGTGAAATCTAAGCTAAGGTTTCTGGCTTGGGGTTCTAGGAACATGTTGGTCCTCAGTACTCACCAACAGTGTGGGAGTGGGTGAGCATGGAAAGGAAGATAATGAATTTAGTTAGACAATGAATTTGAGGAACTGTCGAGATTATTGGCAGTGATGATCCAGGAGGCACTGTAAACAATCCTTAGGTATTCTGTGCTATTATTAGCAGCAGTACCATGTGGCAACCAAGGCCAAATAACATAAATGCAAATGTCACTATCATCCTGAAGGCTTGGATCTAATTTGGGTCCTGGGCAGTGTGGCTCTCAGGAGCCTCCGGTCAGGAGAAGCTCTCCATAGGGTTAGGGTTAGGTTAGATGAGCTTCTTGCTGAGATTTTGGGGAGTTTGAGAATTTTTTTGACTTGAGCTTGGAAAACAGAGAATGATGATGAGGATGAACAGTCAGTGTCATCAAGAAGAGGACTATTGAGTAGGCTCACTCATGGTTCATGTTCAGCAGATTGACGTCCTGCCTCTTCTAGCTCTCAGGACATGAGAAAGAACAGGTACATGACACCTAGGACTCCTTTTGCTCTTTGAAATACCTGAAGATTTTTTAACAACTGCAGATATCTAGACTCCAATCTGATGGTGAGCAAATAGTTGAGTCCAGTCAAATTATGTCTTCTTTCCTCCTGGCCAGCTGGTTCCCCCTGGTCACTATTCCCCTTCTCACCCCTAGCAAACCCCACCTGCTCAGCTGCCTGCCTGCCTGTATGTCTCCCCACCCACCTGGCTGTCTGGCTGCACAGGCTCTCAAGTGCCCTCAGGCTGCTTCAGTTCCAGCTGGCATTGGCTGCCTAGACCACAAAAAGGATTATTCTTGTAGTAATTTACTTTCAGTCTCCCAGTGAAAAGAAAAGTCACCCAGTAAAGATAATGTTGTCAATGTAGCCAATTCTGCTCTTCATAGTTCCTGGAGATTTAGTAAGAATGGGTGGTGTTTTAAGAATCACCCAACTACTTGAGCCCAGGATGGAAGGCCTGTTTCCCTGGGGCTTCTGTGAAGCCCATTCTGGGGAAGAGATGAGGTAACCTGACTGGGAAAGAGGATGGCCAGGCTGGGCAATGCAACACTCCTCTCCATGGGATACTGATTTTATTTTCCACCTATCAAGCATAGTTCCACCGTTTGCCATTGGGTAGTCAACAGTGGAGAGACCCAGACTTTTCCCAAGCCATGGAAGTTGGCTGGGCATGTGAGTACCCTACTCTGATTCTGGGCACACAAGGTAGGTGTACCATTAGTGGTCATGGCCAAACTGAATCCTACTCTTAAATCAAGTGCTGGTCTCACTTATTAGCTCCTGTCCTTAGATTCTTCTGGGAAGATTTCTTTGCTCAGCTTTTAGCAAAATACTGCCAGAGGAAGTTTGAAGTGTGACTGGTACCTCCTCTGGCTTAGCTGCTCACACTGAATTCTGTGGAGAAATCCTTGAGCCTGGAGATATCTCAGGTCTTGTTCTCATTTACCTCATCCGATAAAATTTACATTGACCACTTACATTTTTAAGGTAGTTTGGCCACCACTATCTCATTAAAGTGCACAACAATCCAGGGACAGTCACACAGAACAAGAACTGTCACACCACTTTATGAAGGAGGAAGCTTAAGCTTAGAGAGGCAAAACAGGTGACCCCAGGTGAAACAACTCAGAACTGGCTGAACTGAGACCTGAACTTAGATTATTTACTTCCAAGGTCAGTACTTTCATTCCTTTACACTAGCAGGCACTTAGTCTATAGGGGATCATGTGAAGCTAGCAGACAAATGACATTCATAAGAGTCATAATGGGGGAGGGTGGCAGCTGAACTAGACTTGATGTTTTGCTGTGCTGCATTGCAACTTTGCCCAAGTGGTATGGGGTCAGGCTACTTTGATTTTCAGCTCTTTAAGAGTTTCTCTTCTGTAAAATATTGGTGCCTACTACAGATCAGCTAGCCCACAAGCATGCACTCTAGTCTTGGAAATTCAAATCAGAGTACTTTGATTTTCACAAAGAAAAACTGATTTATTTTATATCTAGAGTTATAGAATTTCAGAGCTGGAAAGTAATTTAGATTATTAATCTAATTGCCTCAATCAATGAGCTAGGAAACTGAGGCTCAGAAGGGAGTAAACTAGTCATGGACACAGCTAGTTAATAGCAGAAATTATCTGTAGGGATCATGACCTCTCTTTAGTTTTCAGAAGGTTTTCCTTGTCAATCTTCATCATTGGGAGTAGGACCCACAGTAGATCTGGATGGGCTCTAAGGAAGCTGCCCATTCTATTTACTTTTTTACTCTGGGATTCTTTGGACTTAGCTGCATGCAAGTGAGATGGCTACTGATGAATCAGGGGGAGGCTTTAGGATAGGGTGGGCGAAGAAGACTGTCAGTAAAGCTCATGGAGTCAGATCAGACTGGGCAGGAAGCCGGGACCCACCAATTAGGTGCTTTGTGACTTTGGACAAGTGACAACCACAGTTGTGACTCTGATCCCTCCCTTATCTATAAGATGAGTATAATACCCACTATTGACAATAACAAATTAGGGAACAACGTATATACACACACACACACACACACACACACACACACACCCATGCACAGATATGTGTGTCTATCAAAATACATATTACTTAGGTAATTTTTTGTGCCCAGAAGTCATAAAAATATTCTTATAAAATTTCTTCTGAGTTTTAAAGATTTTATTTTCATAATTAGTTTTTTTATCTGCCTGAAAATTGACAAAGATTTTGGTATGATGTTAGGGGAAGATGCGCTTTTATGTTTTTATCTTTTTATAGAAAGATAACCACTCATCCAAGGATTATATATTGAATGTGCTGTTATTTTCCCTACTCATTTCCATATATGTGAGGAGCTGTTTCTAGAGTCTCTGTCTTGTTTCATTTGTTATGAGTTCTCTTGCATTGCTTTTCTTCTTCAAAATATTTTGGTTATTCTTAATACTTTACTCTTAAAAATTTTTATGAGATACATAATACATACAAAAGGGTATATAAATTATTTGTGTACAGTTTAAATTATAAAATGAACAGATAGCTAGTCCCTTGGAAATCCCTATAAACTTCTACCATATCACATCACTCTTCATCTCTCAGACTATAAGCTAGCTATCCTTAATGTTAGGTTAAATAATTTATCTGCTTTTCTTTATACCTTTGCCAACTGTTGATGTTGTTTAGTGTTGTCTGTTCTTTAATCTTATATAAATGGAGCCATATTATATTTTCTCTTGTGACTTGCTTCTTTTGCTATTCATTGTGCTCCTGAGATTCAGCTTTGTGAGATGCATATGATTATAGCTCATTCATTTTCACTGCTTTCAAAGTAGTGTCCATTCTACTACTAATGGGCATTTGGGTCATTGTTTCCAGTTTATGCACATTGCAAACACTACTTCTATGACTCTAGATGAACATATGAAAGAATTTCTCCAAACTAAGGAATATATGGATGGATAACCTGCAAACAATGACCCAAGTACCTATTAGTAGTAGTAGACTGTTAAATACAGGTCCCTTTGTATAGCTCCTGATATTAAAGGGAATGATTTTGAATTTTCATCATTAATGATAATATTGCTATGTTTTATTTTCCTTTTTTTACATGCCATTTATCAAATTAAAGAAGTTTTCTTCTATTCCTAGTTTTCCAAGATTTTATATCATGAATCAATTTAAAATTTTGTTGAGCGTTGCTTATACATCTTTTTAGATGTTTAGATTATATGGATTGTCTGTGTTACTGAAGTGAATTACATTATTTGATTTTCTAACCTTGAATGCTGGGCTAAAGTTTACTGGGCCATATTTTGCTTAGGATGTTTACATCTCTGTTCAAGAGGGATAATCATCAGTAGTTTTCCTTATTATGTCTGTCAGGTGTTGGTATCAGAGTACAGCTGGCCTCATGGAATATGTTGGGACATACTTCATCCTGTTCAATTTTATGAAATCATTTGTGCAGAATTGGAATTACACCTTCTTTTATGTTTAGGTAGAATTCACCAGGTAAGGTATCTGGGCCTGTAGTTTTCTTTGTGGGAAGGTTTTAAGTATGAATTCAAATTTTAAAAAATGTATATCCAAGTTGTCTATATACCTACCTACCTATATCAGGTATATATTATATATCAGATATATCTATATATTTTCTGTATTATATATCAGGAGACATATGTATATATGTTTATTCAGATTATCTTTTTTATATCTGTAGATTCTGGAGTGATGCCCCTTCTGTTATTCCTGATATTGGTGATTTGCATCTTCTTTTTTTCCTGGTCGGTATGGCTAGGTTTATCAGTTACACTGATGTTCTCAAAAACTAGCTTTTGAATTTATTAGTTGTCTCTATTGCTTTTGTGTTTTTCATTTTATTGATTTCCACTCTGGTTTTTCATTATTTCCTTCCTTAGCTTACTTTTGGTTTTATTTGCTCTCCTTTTTCTGGTTATTTAGTGTAGAACTTAAGAAACTTCTAATAAAGATCTTTAGTTGTATTAATATCCCTCTGAATATTGCTTTATTGCCATCTCATAAATTTTGCTATAATGTATTTACATTTTTCCTTTTATTTAGACAATTATCTTTTGAAAGGATTTAAGTAATTTAAGAATGATATGTATTTATGCACATAATTACTATTTCTAGTGCTCTTCATTTCTACATGTAGATCCGTATTTGCATCTGGTATCATTTTCCTTCAGTCTAAAGGACGTCCTTTACTATTCCTTATAATGTTCTTTTGATTTTTGTATGTCTGAAGAGCTCTTTATTTTACCCTTATTTTTGAAAGAAATTTTCACTGGATACAGAATTATAGGATGACAGTTATGTTTTTTTCTCAAGATTTTATAGTTTAAAGCTTCACTGATGTCTTGTTTCCAATGAGAAATCTGCTGCCTTTGTTTTTCTTTATTGTATTTTTTCCCCTTTGTTTTCTTCCTCTGTGCATAACATGTCTTTTGTTGTCCTCTGGCTGCATTTAGGATTTTTCTCTTTTTTTTTTTGTTTTTTTGTTTTTTTGTTTTTTTTTTTTGAGACGGAGTCTCACTCTGTTGCCCAGGCTGGGGTGCAGTGGCGCAATCTTGGCTCACTGCAAGCTCCACCTCCCGGGTTCACGCCATTCTCCTGCCTCAGCTTCCCGAGTAGCTGGGACTACAGGGGCCCACCACCACACCTGGCTAATTTTTTTGTATTTTCAGTAGAGACGGGGTTTCACTGTGTTCGCCAGGATGGTCTCGATCTCCTGACCTCGTGATCCACCTGCCTCGGCCTCCCAAAGTGCTGGGATTACAGGCGTGAGCCACTGCGCCCGGCCAGGATTTTTCTCTTTATCAGTTGTTTTGAGCAACTGGTTTGTCTGTGTATAGTTTTCTTCATGTTTCTTGAACTTGGGCTCAATTGAGCTTCTTGGTTCTATGGGTGTATAGTTTCATCAAATTTGGAAAATTTTTGGTCATTATCCCCTCAAATATTTTTTCTGTTCCCTCCATCTCCTGTGGACTCCATTCTACATATATTAGGCTGCTTGAAGTTGTCTGAGAGTTCACTGGTTATTTGTTCTTTTTCTTTTCTTTCTTTTAGTCCTTTTTTCTCTGTGTTTTAGTTTTGGATAGTATTTATTCCCATGTCTTCCAATCTTCTGCAATTTCTACTCTGCCATCAGTTTTATTCAGTGTGTTTTTCATCTCTGACACTGTAGTTTTCATCTCCAGAAATTCAATTTAGGTCTTCTTTTATATCTGTCATGTCATTACACAATGTGTTTGTTCTTATCTGTACCTTTTTGAATATATAGAATACTGTTATAATAACTGTTTTATTCTCTTTGTCTGATAATTTTAACATCTGTTTCAGTTTGGAGTTGGGTTTGGTTAATTTTTCTCCTCATTCTGAGTCTTTTTTTTATTGTTTCTTTGCATGCCTGGTAATATTTGATTGGATGCCCTACATAGTGTGTTTTATCTTGTTGCGTGCTACATATTTTTAAAAAACAGCTTATTGAAGTATAATTCACATACCATATAATTCATCAATTTAGAGTATGCAATTAAATGGTTTTTAGTCTATTCACAGATATGTGCAACACAACCATAGCCAATTTTAGTACATTTTCATCACTGTAAAAAGAAGCCTTATATCCTTTAGCTATCACCTCCTATCTCCCCATTACTACTCCGCTTCCCCCCAGGCCATAAGCAACCACTAATCTACTTTCTGTCTCCATAGACTTACCAATTCTGTGCTTTCAAATGACTGAAATCACATAATGTGTGGACTTTTGTGACTGGCTTCTTTCACTTAGTATATTTCATTGTATAGATATAACATATTTTGTTTATCCATTCATCCATTTGGTTGTTTTCACTTTTTGGCTATTGTAAATAATACCACTGTAAACATTCCTGTACAAGTTTTGTTTGAGTATATATTTCATTTCTCCTGGATATGTACCTAGGAATACAATTACTGGGTCATATAGTACCTCTATGGTTTATTGTTTGAGGAACTGCCAGACTGTTTTTGAAAGTGGCTCCCCATTTTCTATTAACATCTGCAGTATGTGAGGGTTCAGATTTGTCTGCATTCTTGCCTGTAACATTCTTGTTGTTCTCTGATGTTTATTCTAACTATCCTAGTGGGTATGAAGTGGTATCTCATTGTGGCTGTGATGTACATTTCCTTGATGACCAATGACGCTGAACATCCTTTTATGTGATTATTAGTCATTTGTATACCTGCCTTAGAGAAATGTCTATTCAGATCATTTGTCTAGTTTTAAATTGTGCTGTATGTCTTTGTAAAAGTTATTTATGTGTTCTAGATACAAGTCTTTTACCAGTATATAATTTACAAATATTTGCTCCCATTCTGTGAGTTATCCTTTCGCTTTCTTGATTGTATTTTTTGAAGCAAAAAAGTTTTTAATTGTAATGAAATCCAATTAATCTATATATTTTTGTTGTTAATACTTTTGTTGTTGTATTAGTCCATTCTCACACTGCTGGAAAGATACTGCCTGAGACTGGGTAATTTACAAAGAAAGGACGTTTTATTGATTCACAGTTTCACATCGCTGGGGAGGCCTCAGGAAACTTACAATCATGGCGACAGGCAAGACAGAGCAAAAGAGCGAGGAAGTGCCACACTTAAAACCACCAGCTCTCATGAGAACAGCATGGGGGAAACTAACCCCATGATCCAATCACCTCCCACCAGGTCCCTCCCTCGAAACATGGGGATTACAATTTGAGATGAGATTTGTAATCTCAAACCATAGCCAAACAATATTATTCCACCTCTGGACCCTCCCAAATCCCATGTCATTTTCACATTACAAAACTAATCATGCCTTCCCAACAGTCCCTCAACCTCTTAACTCATCGCAGCATTAACTCAAAAGTCCAGGTTCAAAGTCTTATCTGAGACAAGGTAAGTCTCTTCTATCTATGAGCCTATAAAATCAAAAGCAAATTAGTTACTTCTAAGATACAATGGGAGTTCAGGCATTGGGTAAATGTTCCCATTCCAAGTGGGAGAAATTGCCCAAAACAAAGGGGCCACAGGCCCCATGCAATCCCAAAACCCAGCCAGGCAGTCATTAAATCTTAAAGCTCCAAAATCTCCTTTGACTCCACCCAGAGCACACTGATAGAAGGGGTGGGCTCCCAAGGCCTCGGGCAGCTCCACCCCTGTGGCTTTGGAGGATACAGACCCTGCAGCTGCTTTCATGGGCTGACGTTGAGTGCCTGGAGCTTTTCCAGGTGCACGGTACAAGCTAATGTTGGATCTACCATTCCGGGGTCTTGAGGATGGTGGCCCTTTTTTCACAGCTCCACTAGGCGGGGACTCTGTGTGGGGGCTCCGATCCCACATTTCCTTTCTGCGCTGCCCTCGCAGAGGTTCTCCATGAGGAGCCCCTGCAGCAGAACATCTGCCTGGACATCCAAGTGTTTCCATACATCCTCTAAAATCTAGGCGGAGGTTCCCAAACCTCAACTCTTGTCTTCTGTGCACCTGCAGGGCCAACACCACATGGAAGCTGCCAAGGTTTGGGGCTTGCAACCTCTGAAGCTATGGCCCAAGCTGTACCTTGGTCCCTTTTAAGCACAGCTGGAGCTGGAGCGGCTGGGATGCAGGGCATCATGTCTCAAGGCTGCATATAGCAACTATTTTTCCCTCCTAGGCTTCTGGGCTTGTTATGGGAGACACTGTCTTGAAAATCTCTGAAATGCCCTGGAGGCATTTTCTCCATTGTCTTGGCTATTAACATTTGGCTCCTTGTTACTTATGTAAATTTTTGCAGCTGGCTTTAATTTCTCCCCAGAAAATGGGTTTTTCTTTTCTACCACATGGCCAGGCTGCAAATTTTTCAAACTTTTACACTCTGCTTCCCCTTTAAACATAAGTTCCAATTTCAAGCAATCTCTTTGTGAGTATATATAACTGTACATTTTCTGGAAAAAACAGGTCACCCCTTGAATGCTTTGCTGCTTAGAAATTTCTTCTGCCAGAAATCCTAAATCATTTCTCTCAAGTTCAAAGTTCCACAGATTTCTAGGGCAGGGGCAAAATGTTGCCAGTATCTTTTCTAAAGCATAATTATGAGTGGCCTTGGCTCCAGTTCCCTTTAAGTTCCTCATCTCCATCTGAGACCACCTCAGCCTGGACTTCATTGTCCCTATCACTATCAGGATTTTGGTTACAACAAGTCTCTAGGAAGTTCCAACTTTCACTCCTCTTCCTGTCTTTTTCGAATCCCTGCAAACTCTTCCAACGTCTGCCAGTTACCCATTTCCAAAGTCACTCCCACATTTTCAGGTTATATTTATAGCAGTACCCCACTACTTTGGTACCAATTCTGTGTATTAGTCTTTTCTTACACTGCTATAAGGATACTACCTGAGACTGAGTAATTTATAAAGAAAGTATGTTTAATTGACTCACAGTTCCTCATGGCTGGGGAGGCCTAAGGAAATTTACAATCATGGCAGCAGCGAGAGAGAGTGAAAGAGTGAGGAAGTGCCACACTTAAAACTTTCAGCTCTCATGAGAACTTTCTCACTATTAGGAGAATGGCATGGGGGAAACTGCCCCACATGATCCAGTCATTTCCCACCAGGTCCCTCCCTTGACAGATGGGGATTACAATTCGAGATGCGATTTGGGTGGGGACACAAAGCCAAACCATATCAGGTGTCATACCTAAAACTGCTTTGCCAAATAAATCTAAGATCATGAAGATTTACCTGTATGTTTTCTTGTACATATTTCATATTTTTAGCTCTTACATGTAGGCTTTTGATCCATTTTGAGTTGAACATGCTTTATATGGTATGAAGTAAGTATACAACTTCATTCTTTTGCATGTGACTATCCAGTTGTCTGAGCAACATTTGTTGAAAATACTATTGTTTCCCTACTGGATAATTTTGGCACCATTGTTGAAAATCAGTTGACCATAGATAGATATATAGGCTTATTTCATGACTGTCAATTCTATTGCATTGACCTGTATGTCTATCCTTGTGCCACTACCATACTGTATTGATTACCATTGCTTTGTAGTATATTTTGTAATTGAGATGTGCATTTTACTTGGTTATTTCTTTTCAAAACTGTTTTGACTATTTTGGATTTCTTGCAATTCCATATGATTTTAAAATCAGTTTGTTAATTTCCACAAATAAGTCAACTGGGATTCTGATAAGGATTGCTTTGAATCTGTAGATCAAATAGAGATCATTGCCTTCTTAACACTGTTGTCTTCTGATTCATGAACATGGAATGTTTTCCCATTTATTTATATCTTTAATTTGTTTCCACAATGTTTTGTAGTTTTTAGAGTATAAGTTTTGCGGTTGTTTTGTTAAATTTTTTCCTAAGCATTTTATTTTATTGATGCTATTGTGAATGGAATTACTTACTTAATTTTATTTTTGGATTGTTGTTTACAAATATATAGAAATACAATTGGTTTTTGTATACTGATCTTATATCTGCAATCTTGTTGAACTTGTTTATTAGTTCTAATAGTTTTTTAGTGCATCCCTTAGAATATTCTATATATAAGATGATATAATTGGTGAATACAGGTGGTTTTATTCTTTCTTCTCCAATCTTAATGCCTTTTATTTCTTTTTTTTGCTTAACTTCCCTGGATAGCACCTCTAGTGGAATGTTGAATAGAAGTGGTAAGAGCAGACATCCTTGTCTTGATCCTGATCTTAGGAGGGAAACATTTATTAAGTATGATGTTAGCTATTTTTTTTAAAAAAACTTTATTTTTAGAGCAGTTTTAGGTTCACAGCAAAATTGAAAGTACAGAGAATTCTCCTATACCCCCTGCTCTCATACATGCACAGCCTCCCCTACTATCAACATTCCCCACTAGAATAGTACATATGTTACAAGCAATGAATACATTGACACATCATTATCACCCGAAGTCTGTCATTTACATTAGAGTTCACTCTTGCATTGTATATCCTGTGGGTTTTGACAAATACATAAAGCCACATATCTACCACTATACTGTCACACAAAGAGTTCCACTGCCATAAAATTTATCTGTGCTCTGCTCTTTCATCCCTTTCTCTCCCCTAAGCACTGACAACCACTGATCTTTTTATTTTCTTCATAATATTGCCTTTTCCAGAACGTCATATAGTTGGAATCATATAGTATCTATCCTTTTCAGATTGGCTTCTTTCACTCAGCAATATGCACTTAAGTTTATTCCACATTTTTTCATGGCTTGATAGCTCATTTCTTTTTGGTGCTGAATGATATTCCATTGTCTGGATGTCCACAGTTTATTTATTCATTTATCTACTGAAGGACATCTTGGTTGCTTCCAAGTTTTTGGTAATAGTAAATAAAGATGCTATAAACATTTGCTTGAAGGTTTTTGTGTGGGCACAGGTTTTCAATTCATTTGGGTAAATACCCATGAGCACAATTTCTGGATCATAGGGTAAGAATATGTTTAACTTTGTAAGGAACTGTCAACTGTCTTTCAAAGTGGGTGTTCCATTTTGCACTTCCATCAGCAATGAATGAGAGTTCTTGTTGCTCCACATCCTTGCCAGCATTTGGTGTCATCAGTGTTCTTGTCATTATAGTGGTGTACAGTGGTATCTCATTGTAGTTTTGATTTGCAATACTCTAATGACATATGATGTTGAGCATCTTTTCACATGCTTATTTGTCATCTTCTTTGGATATAACTTCTTCTTCTTCTTCTTTTTTTTCTGTTGAGATGGAGTCTCGCTCTATTGCCTAGGCTGCAGTGCAGTGACATGGGGTCGGCTAACTGCAACCTCCACCTCCCAGGTTCAAGTGATTCTCCTGCCTCAGCCTCCTAAGTAGCTGGGATTACAGGCGCCCACCACCATGCCTGGCTAATTTTTGTATTTTTAGTAGAGACAGGGTTTCACCATCTTGGCCAGGCTGGTCTTGAACTCCTGACCTCGTTATCTGCCTGCCTCGGCCTCCCAAAGTGCTGGGATTACAGGCGTGAGCCACCACGCCCGGCCTAGATATACCTTCTTTATGTATCTTCTTTGATGAGGTGTCTATTCAGGTATTTTGCTCATTTTTAAATTGCATTGTTCATTTTCTTATTGTTAAATTTTTAGAGTTCTTTGTACAAGTGCAATGTGTTACCTGGATATATTGCGTGATGCTGAGGTTTGGGGTACAAATGATCCTATCACCCAGGTGCTGAACATGGTACCCAATAGGTAGCTTTTCAACTCTTAACTCTCTCCCTCCCCCAAGTAGTCTCCAGTGTCCATTGTTGCCATCTTTATGTCCATGAGTACCCAAATGTTTAGCTCCCACTTATAAGTGACAGCATGCACTATTTGATTTTCTGTCCCTGCATTAATTCACTTGGGATAATGGCCTCTAGCTGCATCCATGTTGCTGCAAAGGACATAATCTCATTCCTTTTTATGGTTACCTAGTATTCCAAGGTATATGTGTGCCACATTTTCTCCTGGATAACATTTTCTCTTTCTTTATCAGATATGTCTTTGCAAATATTTTCTCCCAGTCTGTGGCTTTTCTTCTCAGCTATGGATTTTTTTGTAGATGCTCTTTATCAGGTTAAAGAAGTTTTCTTCTATTCTTAGTTAGATGTGTTTTTATCATGAAAGGGTGTTAGAATTGTCACGTTTTTCTGGATGTATGGAGATAATCTTGTGATGTCTTTTATTCCATTGGTGTGATATGTTACTGTGATGGTTAATTTTATATGTTCATTTGGCTGGCTTAAGGGATACCCATATAGCTGGTAAAACATTATTTCTGAGTGTGTCTGTGAGGGTGTTTCCAGAAGAGAGATTAATATTTAAATCAATAGACTGAGTAAAGAAGAATCATCCTCAGCAATGGGAGTGGGCATCATCCAATCATTTGAAGAACTGCATAGAACAAAAACATGGAGGAAGAGTGAATTGGCTGTCTTTGAGCTGGGCCATATATTTTCATTGGCCCTTAGACATGAGAGCTCCTGTGTTTTTGGCCTTTGAACTCCAGCTCTTATACCAGTGCCCCTTACCTCCTCAGGCCTTTGGCCTCAGACTGAGGGTTATATCATTGACTTCCTAGTTTTCAGGCCTTCAGACTCAGACTCAATTATACCACTAGCTTTCCTAGTTCTCTAGCTTGCAGGTGGCATATCATGGGACTTTTCAGCCTCCATAATTATGTGAGCCAATTCCCATAATAAATCTCCTCTTACATATATGTGTTGATATGGTTTGGCTGTGTCCCCACCCAAATCTCATCTTGAATTGTACTCCTATAATATCCACATGTTGTGGGAGGGACCTGGTGGGAGATGGTTGAATCATGGGGACGGTTTCCCCCACACTGTTCTTGTGGTGGTGAATGGATCTCACAAGATCTGATGGTTTTGTAAAGGGTTTCCACTTTTGCATCTTCCTCATTCTCTCTTTGCCTGCTGCCATCCATGTAAGACAGGACGTGCTCCCCCTTGCCTTCTGCCATGATTGTGAGGCTATACTAATTTTCAGTTAGTGAACCAACTTTGCATCCCTGGGATAAATCCTACTTGGTCATGGTAAATGTATATGTTGCTGGATTCAGTTTGCCTATATTTTATTGAGTGTGCTGGATATTTTTTCCATTCTTGTAAATGATCTTGAACTTTTTTCATAGTAAACAGTTCTATCCTTTCAGATCTTTCTTTAATATTTTAGGAAGGAACAGGGCAGCATTTATTGTAGGGTTAGTTATTTCCTACTACTGAGGCAAAGCCCTTCAGGATACCGTATGCCCTGTGAATCATGAGATTTCCAGGCTGGCTGGTGGGAACTAGCTCTATTCCCAGCCCTATGTGAATTCCAAAAACAGATTCCTTGAATTCTTTGAGAGATTCCTTCTCTAGCCTTAGTTAGTTTTATTATGTGCATATGTTGATTAGTACTCTGCCAAATGCTCAAGAGAGACTCTCTAAGAATCTCCCTAATTCTCTCTGTGCATGTCTTTCTTCTTTGGTGCTCTGTAAGGCTAACTCCAGCTGCCTTGGCCTCCTCACATTCTCGGCATCTTTCCTCATTTTTAGGGAAACACAAAACAATTGTGGTGTAATGAAAAAAGAACTGGGCTGACAGTGAAGAGACCTGGTCTCTCTAGGCTCTGCCATACCATTACCTTATTGTGTGACTTGCCCCTCTCTGAGCCTCAGGATTCCTGTGTTTAACAAGAGGAAGGCTTTAGATGATGCTTCAGCTCTAAAATGCCTAACAACTTACATGTGTCACATGCTTCACAATTTACAAATAACTCTCATGTATTTTCTCCTTTGTTCCTCCTTTAGATAAGTCTGCATGGTAGTCAGGGTAAGGGTCTTGCTCTTTTACAGGGAAGGAAACTGAATCTCAAGGATGTGGTATCACAAGCCTAATAAATAGTGGTATTTGGACTCAAATTCAGGCTTGTCTCCTGAAATCCAATGATATTTCCACTTCATACCCTAGATCTGATGATACTGGAGTTTCATTTGTTCACTCAACTAATACTAATTGATCATATATGATGTGTTCTAGGCTCTGCACTTTTGGGGCACTAGGCAATTTCAAGAATATCCCAGTAGGCCGGGCGCGGTGGCTCACACTTGTAATCCCAGCACTTTGGGAGGGTGAGGCAGGTGGATCACCTGAGGTTAGGTGTTTGAGACCAGCCCGGGCAACATGGTGAAACCTCCATCTATACTAAAGATACAAAAATTTGCCAGGTGTGATGTCACGAACCTGTAGTTCCAGCTACTTGGGAGGCTAAGGTGGGAGGATCACTTGAACCTGGGAGGCAGAGGTTGCAGTGAGCCGAGATCGTGCCACTACACTCCAGCCTGGGCGAGAGTAAGACTCTATCTCACACACACACATAAAAGTCCCAATACTCACCAGAAAATAGCACCAACAACATGAGCCAATTCTTGAGAAGGATGTTTTTGAATTAACAGACAGATGGTCAGGAGAGTTTATTCAGTGTACAAAGCCCCTCTTTTTTTTTTTTCTTTCCCATTTCAACTAAGATATCAGCAGAACTAGCCCAACCCAAATAGGCTTTTTTTTTTTTGGAGGGGGTTTTTTGGAGGGTTATTTTCCAGTTCTGAGCTTGCTCAGTATGGTATTTCTTCCCCACTCTTGGAGGCTCTGCATATGCTGAGCAGTTTTCTTATTTTGCAGTTACTATTTGGAAAACATTTGATGTTGCAGCACAAATATGTCACTGGTATTACAGAGAGCCACTGTTGGCAGCAGCGGGGCTAGATCTTGATGTAAATCAGCCAAATGTCCCTGGGTCTGCCACTGTGATTCAGAGACCTTTCTGATATTCTCTTACAGGCTTTGCAGCAGTAGATTTGTGGCGGTGCTTTTTCCCAACTCTCCAAATTGCACAGTTCCTCCTTCCATGGCACTCAGGCTGCCACAGCTCATAAGAGCCTTTATAAAGACCATCTGGGAATCTGGCATTAGGAAGCTTCACACAAAGGATTGTTCTTGCAGGAGTTCATTCAATTATTCAGCAAGCATTTGTTGAGTACCTATTTTGTTCCAGGTAGTATTCTAGGTAATTGAGATATATCAGTGAATAAAGTAAAGGTCCTGGCCTCATGAAACTTACATAATAACAAGAAAAAACAGATATCAAACCTCATCCTGGCCAGGTGTGTTAGTTCATGCCTGTAATCCCAGCACTTTGGGAGGCCAAGGTGGGCAGATCACTTAAGTTCAGGAGTTTGAGACCAGACTGGGCAACCTGGTGAAACCCCGTTCCTACGAAATATACAGAAAAATTAGCCAGGTGTGGTGGTGCATGCCTGTAGTCCCAGCTACTCAGGAGGCTAAGGTAGGAAGATCACCTGAGGTTAGGACTGTTCAAGGCTGCAGTATTCTATGATAGTGCCACTGCACTTCAACCTCAGTGATTGAGTGAGACCCTGTCTCAAAAAAAGCCCCCCTCAAACCCCAAAACCTGATTCATATATGAATTTTGTGATACTATGTTAGAAGGCCATAGTGTTTATAAAAATGAAAAAGTAGAACAGGGCAAGGTAAATTGAGAGTACAATGTATGTGGTGAGGGGGATGTGGTGAAGTTGGGACAGGATGCTGTATTAAGTAGGATAGTCAGGATAGGTCCTATTGAGAAAGTGACATTTAAACAAAGACTTGAGGAAGTTACCCTTAGGAAATTCTCAGGGAAGAGGGCAACATCAGTGCAAAGGTTCTGAGGCAAGAGTGAGACTCACATGTTTGAGGAACAGCAAGGATACCAGTGTGGCTAGAACAGAGAAATCAAGGTAAAGTGGTAGAAGAGGATTAGACAGGTAACTGGAAAAGGGATAATATAAGGCTTTACAGGACATTTGAAGGACTTGGGCCTTTTCCTTTGAGTGAAATGGGAAGCAAAGGAGTGACATGATCTGATTTAACATGTTAGAATGATGTATCTGGCTGCAGCATTGAGAATATACTATAGGGGCCAAGGGCTGAAGCAGCGAGACCCTTTAGAATGTGAATGCAGTAGTCCGAGTAATAGATGAAAGTGGCTTGGACCAGGGTGGGCACTGGAGTTGGTGAATAGTGGTAAGATTCCGGATATATTCTGAAAGTAGAACCATCAGGATTTGCTGGCAGATTGTTGTCATGTGAGAGAGGTGGCAAGTTTGATGCCAATGTTTTTGGCCTAACCAACTCTAAGAACAGAATTGCATCCAATGAGAAAGGGAAGGCCATGGGTAAGGCAGATCAGAGGAAAAGGTTAGTAATTTAGTTATAGACTTGTTTAGTTTGAGATACCTACTTGATCTCCAAATGGAGACATCAAGTTAGCAGTTAGGTAAGTCTGGAGAATGGAAAATAAATCTTGGCTGGAGGTGATTGAGAATTAGTAGTGGGTAGGTAGTATTTAAACCTATGAGACAGAATGAGATTACAAAGGTAGTGAAAGTAGAGAAGAGGTTCAAAGACGTTTTCCTGGGGCACCAAAAGATAAGAAGATGAAGATAAACTGAACAGTCCTATATTTATTAAAGGCACTTTCATATTGGAAAGAAGAAGTAAAACTGTCACTATTCACAGATGACATTGTTATCTACATAGAGAGCCCTTAAAAACATCTATTAAAAAACCTACTAGATCAAATGGTATTTCTGTCTTTAGGTCTTTGAAGAATGGCCATACTGTCTTCCACAATGGCTGAACTAATTTACACTCCCACCAATAGTGTATAAGCATTCCTTTTTCTCTATGACCTAGCCAGCATGTAATTTTTTGACTTTGTAACAGTAGCCATTCTGACTGGTGTTAGATGGTAACTCATTGTACCATTAGACTCAGCTATCCCATTACTGGGTATATACCCAAAGGAATATAAATCATTCTAACTGGGTATATACCCAAAGGAATATAAATCATTCTATTACAAAGACACATGCAAGTGTAAGTTCACTGCAGCACTATTCACAATAGCAAAAACATGGAATCAACCTAAATGCCTACCAGCGATAGACTGGATAAAGAAAATGTGGTACATATACACCATGGAATACTATGCAGCCATAAGAAGAATGAGATCATTTCCTTTTCAGGGACATGGATGGAGCTGGATGTCATTATCCTTAGCAAACGAATGCAGGAACAGAAAACCAAATACCACATGTTCTCACTTAGGAGTGGGAGTTAAATGATGAGAACATATGGACACATCGAGGGAAAGAACACACACTGGGGTGTTTTGGAGGGTAGAGGTTAGGAGGAGGGAGAGGATCAGGAAAAATAACAAATGGGTACTAGGCTTAATACCTTAGTGATGAAATAATCTATATAACGAGTCCCTATGACACAAGTTTACCTATATAACAAACCTGCACTTGTACCCCTGAACTTAAAATAAAAGTTAAAAAAAAATACTAGAACAAATTTAACAAAGTTGTAAGATCAAAGATCAATATACAAAATGAATTGCATATGTATAGACTAGCAATGAATGAAAACAAGTTAACAAAAATAGTATGATTTATAGCAGCACTCAAAAACACAGGAAATATTTATATATAAATCTAACAAAATATGTACAAAATATGGTAAAAACTACACAATATTGAGAAATAAATAAAACATCTAAATAAATGAAGAGATATGCTTTGTTCATGAATTGGAAGACTCAATATTGTTAAGATGTTAATTCTACCTCAATTTATGTATAGATTCAACACAATCCCGATAAAAATCTCAGAAGGATTTTGTCTTTTTTTTTTTTTTTAAAAAAGGAATGACCAAACTGATACTAAAATGTATATGAAAAGGCAAAGACTCTAGAACAGTCACATGTTTTTTGAGAATGAACTAATTTGGTAGAATCACACTAACTGGCTTTAAGACTTACAATAAAGCTGCAATAATCAAGACAATATAGCATTAGTAAAAGATAGCATTGATCAGTGGACCAAGATATAGTTAATAATGGACACACACATATAACCATTTATTTTCAAAAATGGTTCAAAAAGAATGTAATGGAAAATAATAATGTATTTAACACTTGCTGAAACCACTGAATATTCGTGTGCATAAATATTCACTTCAACCTCAAAACATAAACAAAAAATAAGACAAATTGATTATAGACCTAAATGTAACAGCTATAAGAATGAAATTTCTCGAAGAGAACCTGATATGGTTTGGCTGTGTCCCCACCATGTCTCATCTTGAATTCCCACATGGGAGGGACCAGATGGGAGGTAATTAAATCACAGGAGTAGGTCTTTCCCATGCTGTTTTTGGGGTAGTGATTAAGTCTCACAAGATCTGATGGTTATTATAAGGGGTCGTTTTCCTGCACAAGCTCTCTTCTCTTGTCTGCTGCCATGTGGGACCTGCCTTTCACCTTCTGCCATGATAGTGAGGCTTCCCCAGCCATGTGAAACTGTGAGTTCTCCACTAAACCTCTTGCCTTTGTAAACTGCCCAGTCTCGGGTGTGTCTTTATCAACAGCATGAAAACGGACTAATGCAGAACCTAAGCTAAAATCTTTGTAACCCTGAGCTAGGCAAAAATGTCTTATATATGACACCAAAATCATAATACTTTTACGGAAAAAAAATTTGATAAATTAGACCTCATCAAAATTAAAAACTCTATGAAACACACTGTTAAGAGAATGAAAAGACAAACTATAGATTTGGAGAAAATATTTCAAGACACATACCTGATAAAGGATTTGTAACCATAATATATTTTTTAAAACTCTCAAAGCCGGATAATAAGAAAACAAACACCCCAATAAAATATTCAAAAATGTTTGCAGAGACACTTCATCAAAGAAGATATTTGGATGGCAAATTAGCACATGAAATGATGTGCTCAGCATCATTACTCATTAGGGAATTGCAAATTAAAGCCACAATGAGATACACACCTATACTAGTGGTTAATAAACTATAATTCTACATCTTGAAAAGGAAGCAGAGCAACTGGAAATCTCACATATTGCTGGTGGGAATGCAAAATGGTACCAACATTTTGAAAAACATTTTGGCAGTTTCTTGTATAATTCAATCTGCAGTACCTATACAACCCAACAATCCTACTCCCAGGTATTTGCTAAAGAGAACTTAAAACTTATGTTCACACAAAACCCTGTATGTGAATGTTTGTAAAGACTTTATATATAATTTTCAAAACTAGAAACAACACAAGTAGTCTTCAACAGATGAAAGGATAAACACATTGCAGTACTTTCATACAGTGGAACGCTCTACCAAACTATCAAGGAATGAACTACTGATATACACAACCACATTGATGATTCTCAAATGCATTATGCTATGTGAAAGAAGCCAGATACAAATGGCTACATACTGTATAGTTTAATCTACATAACATTCTGCAAGAAGAAAAACTAAAGGGACAGAAAACAGACCAACAATTGTCAAAGGGTGGGAATACTGAAAGGGTTTGACTACAAAGGGGCACGAGAGTATTTTTAGGACTGCTTGAACTGTTTCATATCTTGATTGTAATAGTAGTTACACAACTATGTGTTCATCAGGTATCAGGGCTATACACTAAAAAGGATGAATTTTATCATATGTAAATTATACTTCTGAGTTGAAATACGATATAGCCTATTCTTCAGGTTGCTGGAGTTAAATGAACATAAATGAAGTCAATGAACGTGAAGCAGTGTTTGTAGTAGGAAAGACCAATTGCCTTTTTTGCATTGGGTTTCTGTTCCTGGGTGTCTTACACAGCAGTAAAAACCCTGTATTTCAATTCCAATTGCTAGTACTTCAAAGTGGTCACCAATCCTGACCACCACTGTTAAATGTACAATGTAAAATTGTCCCGGATTCTGATGGTCTTGGTGAGGAAATAGAATGTGGATTAAAGCAGTCACACAAAGTGTTTGGCAGTATAGGTATACTTGAAGTCCTGATAAATGTTTCTTGGGTTATTCGTTTCTTTCTCATAGGGTTTGCACCTCTGTTCTATCTGTAACAGAGGGCAGCTTTGAGCTGTGGCCCAATGGAAAATGGAAAATTCTGGAAGGATTTTTGAATGTGCCTATTGTACAAATTTAGCCAAACAGACTTTTCTTGACTTTTCTACATAGTTTGCTCCAGTTTGCCTCTGTGGGCTTTTGTTTAGATAGCAGCTTTAGAGAATTACAGCTTCCAGCCTCAGACCTCCAGATTCTATCTTTGCACATGCTGAAATTAGTCCCTGTTAATTTAGAGGCTTCAACTTGAAAAATTCCCTCAGACCTCTTATGGGGCCCACTCAAAGGAAGCAGCCTGCTTTGGCCTCTGCTCTCCTGCTCTCTCTTGAATTTACAAAGTTCCAAGCAAACAAAAGAATTATGGCACCTTGTCAGGCACAGAGGAAGGCTCTACATTTGTCCCAGGTCCTTGGAGCTCCCAGTTCTCATTATTGGCTTTGAGAGAAACTTTCAGTGGGGCCTAGCTAGACAATAGTCCCTAATCCATCATCATTAGATGGATTATAGTAGAAGAAATCAGCCTTAGACTCCAGAGTTGCCTGTAGCTTATCTTAATGGCACAAGAGCATTGAAATTTGTGTCTCTAATTAGCCAACCATATGGTTTTGCTGCATACATGAGCCCTACCAAATGGAGTCAATCAAAGTTTATGGGCTTGTTTCCATTCAGTCCCCAGCGTCATCTGCCCTTTCCCAACTCTGTACCATTGCTGTTGCTGTTCCCTCTACTTGCAATACTCCCTCACTCCCAACCTTCCTAGTTATGCCTGTTGAAATTTTCCTATTCTTTAAGGACAAATTTCCCACCCTTCCCTTCTAAGAAGTCACCCCAAGACTTTGCCCAGAAACACTCCCTTCACTGCCCTTCCTGAGTGATACATATGTTTCTGTCTTAATGTTCCATCTAGACCATGAGTGATGTGAGTAAAAAGACAAGGTCTTAGTCATGTCTATTCCTATCCATGCCTCCCCTTCCTCCACCTTCAACTCCACATTTCATCTTTGGGTCTACCACAGTGACCTGCTCAGAAAGGCCAACCAGACAATGCTGACGTGGAAAGCCAGAATTCAGGATGAGCAAATGATTGAAATTCTACTTTCTGCATTAGCCCATGGGAAATTAGACAGGTTTGGAATGTGTGCCATGTGGCATCCAAGTATCTAATATTGTTTTGAAGTGTTTAGAAGTCTAATATATAAAGCTCAGTCATAATTAAGACTTCAAAACTCTATAGATTCACTCCATTTACACATAGAAATTTAAAAAAACAATCACTTCAAACAAGCATGAATGTCTGCTTGAATTCGAGAAACTTGTGGATCCTGATTGTTTAAAGAAAACTTCAAAGCAGAAGGCAACTGATCAGTATTTAACTCAAAGAGTTCATTTGATTACAGGTGAGACACACAATTCCCTGTGTAAATGGCAGCAAAAGCTTGCATTGTCAATTAGAGAAAGGAACACAAATCTAGAAGTTGAATTCATACCTTATCTGATTTGAAACCTGAATTATTTGCTGTTGAGATTTATATGAGATTAGATTTCTCTGCTTAAACACTAAATCAAACTTAACAGGAAGAGATATTGCAAATAAACAATGTTCTCTCAAACGGTGTTTTTAATATTTTCATTAAATGGAAATCTAGCTGAGCTTTTTATTGCAGACATTGATGGCTCTATAAATTTTTATGAGATATGCACTAGAATTCGTGCAACCTTATTAAGAGGGGGTGCTCCTTGCTGACTTAGGGATGCAGCATGGGTTACAAAGGTCTGAGTTAACACCCAGGAAGGTCTGGATTCCCGTTCCAGCCCACTACTGACTTGAGCAAGTCTCTTCTCCTTCCTAGGTCTTGGTTTTTACATCCAGAGATAATTGATTTATGTTTTTATTTTCTTTCAGCAGACCTTGGGCAATGAAGTAAAGATAGTTAAGTTGCAGTTCTCCCACTGTTTTTTTGTTTGTTTGCTTGATTTTTGTTTTTCTGAGACAGAGTCTCAATCTGTTGCCCAGGCTGGAGTGCAGTGGCGCGATCTTGGCTCACAGCAACCTCCGCTTCCTGGGTTCAAGCGATTCTTCTGCCTCAGCTTCCCAAGTAGCTGGGACTACAGGCCCGTGCCACCACGCCCAGATAATTTTTATATTTCTAGTAGAGATGGCGTTTCACCATATTGGCCAGGCTGGTCTTGAACTCCTGACCTCGTGATCCGCCCGCCTCGGCCTCCTGAAGTGCTGGGATTACAGGCGTGAGTCACCGCACCCGGCCTTTCCCAGTTTCATGTTATTACTCAGTATTTCGTTTGTTCTCAACCACACCCTATAGTTTTTAAGAATACTAAAAACTTAAAGACTGACACGGCATCAATACTTTTAAAATGTCTCTGGCATTTCCTCTCTCTGGATACATTAACTTTCGCATCATTGCGACTAATCAGTATTAAAGCCCAACAAGAACATGTCGGAATTCTCTCAATTTCCTCAGTTGCATTTGTTACTACGGAGAAACATCATTGAAAGTATTGTATTAAAGCAGCATGCTTTAACTTTCTCATTCTCCACCTGTGCCTTGAATTCACTGTTTAATGCATGCCTCTGCCATATTGTGGCAGTGAGGAATCAAGAAGACGCAGGCATCAAAGCATGCTTGGAAATTGGATTGCCAGCACTCAGAATCTGGTGAATATGCCACTAACATCAGCAGAGATCTATTTCTGTGGGCCTTGACACGATATATAATGCCATCATGTCTTGGTACCCAGCGACCGTGGCCTGGTCACCGAGATTTGGAAAAATATCCAGTTTTGGCACATATACAAGTCATCCAGATGTCAGCAGAAATTACTTACCTTTCATCCAGATGGTTTGACTTCATGTATCTGGGCCTTATTGAAGTGAGGTTTATTCAATTTGAAAGGACCATTTTGATGCTTTGTGTTGACTGGCTATCCAGAGACAGTTTCCTTTGTGGGTTTGAGTGCTGAGTTGGGAATCTCACTATAAGTGAATAACTTATGGAAACAGACATCTCATGCCTGATGAGTTAGCCCTGCTGTTCAGAGACATGCTTCTCCATCTATCTCCTAAGCACTAACATTATTGCATTTACAGGATCTTAGTGAGATTCTCATCTGCTTCAAGAGGGGAGGTAAAGGTGAAATGATTTTCTTTTTAAAACCTGATTTTAAAGTTGTCAAGTTGCTACAAAGTTGTCAAGGTTGGCCTGTAATATTAGCAATTTTGAGTACAAAAATAAGCAATGACATTTTATTTCCTGGAATTAGATTGACTTTGGTGATGATAAATGAACATTTTCTTTGGAATTGCATATCTGCAGTTTAGACTTATAACTGTCCTTCCCCTCTAATATCTTTTCTTTTAATCAATGCTATTCTTTCAAGAACTATTAATACATTACTGAGAAAATGAGGGAATATATTCCACCTTCTCCATCTTAAAAACTTTCATGAAAAGGAGAATTGGTACCTGATACAAACACAATAAGAGAGATGACAGTCCATTTACGCTAGCCACTTCAGAAATCCGTGTTGGTTATTTTTTTTGTCAGTACAGCTGAAACTGCTTACTGAAGTATTGATCTGATTATTCTTTTATGGAACTTTTTGTTCTTTTATGGAACAAAATCTAAAATGTTATCTATTTTTATGTTGGAAACTCACTTGAGCTTTGTTCTGTTTTGAACTTTATAACCTACTTTAAAAATTAAATTCCTTTCCTTCTATATGTCTTGATATGGTCTGAGGCTCAAACCAACTTGATACTTATTTTTACTTTGAACAATATGAATGCAAAGTGATATTACTGTTGGTGCTATTATTTTCTTTCACTGAATTCAACAAATACTTGTACTACTAGCAAGATACCAGGCACACTGTGTGTTGTCTATGGTCTGCTGCCATATCAGCCTTAAAAAGCAGTCAGGCTCCAAGAACCTCAGGTATAGCACTTTGACTTCTAGCTCCCACCATCCCTGGGATTTGAGCACCTCCATCAGGTGATCTTCTCTGCCTTTCTAAAGACTCAAAAACTCTTTGGTTTGGATTGATTACCTTGTAGGTTATCTACAGCAACCTTCCATGTGAGTCTATATCTTCCTTCCACATCTCTGACACATGATAGCCTCTACTTATGAGATACAGAGGAACCAATGGGCCTTGGCTTTGCAGTCAGACAGACCTTGGGCTGAATCATAGACAGGCTACTCTACTTGTCTGAGCTTCAGTAAAAGAAGTATGATAACATCTTAATTCCAGGGTTGTCATGATGATTAAATGCACAATCAAGACGACTCTGGGTGAAGACTCAGGGGCCTCAGTGACAGTGCTGAGTTCTGTTCTTCCTGAAGGACAGTCTTCCTCTCCTCCTAGTTGAAGTCACTGGCTCCCAGATACTGGGACTCACCCTGTTACTTAGGAAGATTGGAGCGTCCTCAGGTCAGGCTCTTAGCGTGCTCTGCTGCTAGTTAGTTTGGCTTCTGGTCTCATCTTCATCCTGCAGGACTTGCCTTTGTCTTCATAACTTGCCTTGCATTTTAGTGTCTCCAACCCTAACCCTGTCCTGGGGCAAAGTGGCTGAGAGCCTGCTTCCGCCCACCCTAATGCCCTCACACCAATTTCCCATTGGCCTGTGCCTTTTTGTGCCAACCTTCAGATGTCAGAGGCAAAATGCCCCACTAGCTCCCCAGACTCCCACATGCTAATTAGTCATATGTAGCAGCTCTCCGCTGCCACCCACCTCCCATTTTAAGTAGTCACCCCTTGAAAGGAGAGGTCAGAGCAAAGTTCCTCATTTCCCTCCCTTGTTCTAATACCATGGACTCCCTTAACTTTCAGGAAATATTGCTGCGACATTTCTCAGAATTAAGTTTGGGAAATATATTCATGTATTTTCAGAATAAAAGGAAACTCTGCAAAGTTAAATTGAGTATTATAAAGTGATAAGATTTTTTTTTTCTTCCGAGGCTAAAAATACCTGATTTCTCTTTTATGTAGTCTAAAATCCAGTGAGCGTTCACACATGTGATAAAGACCTACTGTGTGCTGGAAATTGTGTCTGCCACAGTACATGCCATGCCACAGCAAGGCAGGGGCTCTGCCCTCCAGGACCTTATGTCTGGTTGGCGAGAAGGGTGACTATGTGGGAAAGTACTCAGAATCATCCCATATGTGATAGTAGAAGTCTGTCTCATTTGGGGAGGCAGGGAACAGGATTCAAAGGAGTGAGGGGTGACTTCCACATATGGGGATAAGAAAAGGCCTCACCCTGCACACTTGCACCAGAGGCCTTATGCACTGGACTTTGGCCCTAACCACACCTTGAACTCTGCTGGGAGGCTTTTGAAAAACTGTACCTTCTCTGCATTCAACTCTTCATAGGGTCATGGCTTCTATACATGCCCAAGTTTCTCAGCTTGAACAGCTGGATAGCCAGGGCTGTCCTTTAAATGGGGCAGCAAGTTTGTTCTTCAGAGAAACAGTATGTTTTGGGAATGGTCATTTCTGAAGTGCATCTAATGCAAGGAAACAGTGTTTTCTCCCTTTTGTTTCAAGATAGGAACTGGAAATGTCAAAATATATCAGGCTGATTTTTAGAAAAATCAGTACAGTGGGCTCTCTGTATCCATGGGTTCCTCATCTAGGAATTCAATCAACCATGGAGTGGTTGTTATTTTTAAGAACAAAACATAACAATACAACAATAAAAATGAGACAAATTGGCCAAAGTGGATTATACCTGTAATCCCAGCACTTTAGGATGCCAAGGTGGGAGGACCTCAGGAGTCTGAGATTAGCCTGGGCAACATAGGGAGACCCTGTCTCTACACAGTAATAATAATAGCAATAATAATAATAATAATAAATTAGCTGAGTATAATGGTGCATGCCTGTGGTCCCAGCTACTCAGGACGCTGAGGTGGGAGGATCCCTTAAGCCTAGAAGGTCTGTGATTGCACCACTGCACTCCAGCCAGGGCAACAGAGTGAGACCTTGTCTCAAAAAAGTAAAACAAGGACATATTTTAAAATAATAAAATATATCAACTATTTACATAGCTTTACATTGTATTAGGTATTACAAATAATCTACAGATGATTTAAAGCAGGGGTGTCCAATCTTTTGGCTTCTCTGGGCCACATTGGAAGAAGAATTGTCTTGGGCCACACATAAAATACACTAACAGTAATTATAGCTGTTGAGGTAAAAATAAGAATCACACAAAAAATCTCTGAATGTTTTAAGAAAGTTTATGAATTTTTGTTGGGCTGCATTCAAAGCCATCCTCGGCCACAGGTTGGACATTCTTGATTTAAAGGATACAGGAGGGACTGAGCACAGTGCCTCATGCCTGTAATCCCAGCACTTCGGGAGGCTGAGGTGGGTGGATCATTTGAGGCCAGGAGTTCAAGACCACCCTGGCCAACATGGCAAAACCTGTCTCTACTAAAAATACAAAAATTAGTTGGGTGTGGTGGTGCACACTTGTAATCTCAGCTTCTAAGGTGGCTAAGGCAGGAGAATCACTTGAACCCGGGAAGCAGAGGTTGCAGTGAGCCGAGATAATGCCAGTGCACTCCAGACTGGGCGACAGAGCGAGACTCTGTCTCAAGAAATAAATAAATAAATAAATAAATAAATAAATAAATAATATACAGAAGGATGTGCATCGGTTATGTGCAAATACTATGCCATTTTGTATCAGGTACTTGAGCATCCCCATATTTTGGTATCTATGGGAATGCTGGAACCAATCCCCCACTGGTGCTGAGGGATCAGACTGTACATCTGATTACCCAGTGTCTCCACCATGCCATTGGAATCTGTTCCTCCAGTTACAGTTGAGAAACAAGTGAGTCTTATGGAAAGATGAGTCTGCTGTGGATATGTGTAAGAGAAGAAAAAGGCGTTCTGATGAGTGGGATAAAGATATGTGTTGGGGGCAGGGAGGTGGAAGAATGGAGAAGAAGAGGAGATAATGCAATGACAATAGCAATGAGCCCAGACTCAAACCATCTAGACTCAACTCTAGCCTCCCTATCTCTTACTATTGTGTAACCTTGGGTGAGTCTCTTAAGTTCTTTGAGTCTCAGATTCTTTTATTTAAAATGACACAAGAAAAATTAAAGTCCTATCTCATAGGGAGGAGATGTGGAGTCATACATCTCGAGTTCCTGATACAGTACTGAGCACAATCTGTGCTCAAGAAACAGCGTGGTGAGCTCTGGGACAGACAAGAAACAGCCCAGGTAGAAAAGGAGAATTTAACTTAAGTTCTCTCCAAACATTTTGGGTTTCAGAATAGCTGACAAAGTTAGAGGCAGGAAATCTAGGCAGGACAGTTAACCTCTCCTGTCCTTGGTTTTTTCATCTGCTAAATGAAGATTCTTTTTTAAAAATTGAGTTGTAATTCACATACCACAAAACCCACCCTTTTGAAGTATATGATTCAGTGTTGACAGTATATTCACAGTTGGGCAATCATCCCCACAATCAATTTTAGAATATTTTCCTCAATCCAAAAGGAAATCTGTATCCATTGGCAGTCACTCCTCATTTCCACTCCCATCCCTGCAGCTCCTGGCAATCACTAATCTGCTTTCTGCCTCTATGAATTTGCCTATTCTGGACTTTTCATAGAAATGGAATTATACAATATGTGACCCTGTGTGCCTGGCTTCTTTCACTTAGCAAAGTGTTTTTAGGTTGTAATATATATTATGTCATTCCTTTTTATGGCCAAATAGTATTCCATTTTATGGATATACTACATTTTGTTTATCTGTTTATCAATTGATGGGTATTTGGGTTATTTCCATCTTTTGGCAATTATGAGTAATGCTGCTATTAACATTCAGGTGCATGTTTTTGTGTGGACATTGCTGGGTCATTTGGTAATTCTATGTTTAAGTTTCTGAGGAACTGCCAAACTGTTTTCCAAAGCAACTGCAACATTTTACATTCCCACACTCAGTGTGTGAGGGTTGCAATTCTTCACCTCCTTACAACACTTTTTACTGTCAGTCTTATTTGATTATAGCAATCCTATTCTAGTGGGTATGAGGTAGCTAAATGGGGATTCTAATTCTTGTTCTTTTGTGAGAATTATAAAAAGATAATTATAAGGAAGATTTTAGAAAACCATAATGTGTTCACCAAGTAGAAGGTACTAGTAAGAAATAACTCTAACTTCATAGCTTGGGTTTTCCATGAATGTTCGGTTTGGGGATTTCTTTTGTGAATAGTAGAGAACTGGGTCAGGATTTAGAGGAAAGAAGTATTTTTAGGAAGATTCATTAGGTTCTGGTGAAAAAAATTCTGTAGCTATTTGAGAACTCAAATAGCTTTACATCAGCTGTTTGTGCATGTCAGTGTAATTGGTAAGATTCTCAAAATGACTAAAACAAAAGTAGCTTAATTTTTCCAGTGTTGTTATGAAGTGAACAATATTTAAAATCATGTCCAAAACCAGGCCCTTAATTAAATATTCTGCTCTAGGCCCTGCCAAGCAAGTCATTGGCATATGAGAAGGCTGTGGTTTTTTTTGTTTTTTTTTTTTTTTTTTTTTTTTTTTTTTTTTTTTTTTTCCATATTGAATCAATATTTATTTCAGGACATGCCATGTCAAAATAAAACGAAGAGTCAACCCTTGCTTTTAACAATTATATTGTATTATAAAAGCACTTTACAACTCCATCCCATCTTTTAAGTATAAGTTACTGGTATGTGGGCTAATGATTATCTGTAAGCATTTCTCTATTCAGATCCATAATCCAAGTGCTCTCTGAATATTACAAGGTGACAATAAGTGGGAAGTGGAGGAGGAAGAGGAAAGAGAGGGTACTAAGGTTCTCCCAGTTTAAGGTTTTGTTGCAATGAGAGAATGAGGAAGTATGAAGATAGTTTTGTTGTCTTTTCATCTGTATACTGTGTTAAGTAATGCTTACAACATAAATTCAGCAGGTTTTTCCTGAGCTGTAACTCAGAAGTTTTCTTCCTGCAAACAACGTATTTACAAATGTGTTTATTAGCTTACACAGCAATCTCACAATAACTAGTAAAGATTAAAAGGGCACACTCCTAGTATATTTGTTTGCAGTGTTTTAAGGGAAATACATATTGCCATGGTGAAGCTCTAAATAGATTCAACGAAACATCTAAAAATTGAAAGTTGTTAAAAAAAAAAAAAAGGCGAAGAAATAAATATCACAAAAAAGATTAATTGTAGTTTAAATATAAAACTAAATCACTAGTTAATTAAACTATACAGATCTAATACAAACCAAAACCAGCCTGAAAGACCCAACCTTAAAAAATGCTAACAAATAAGGCATAAATCTGCATAATATTGAGTTTTATTTCCATTCTCTCCTTTCTCTCTACTATGTATGCTTTACCTGATCTGCCTCTAGGGGCTTACAAGAAAACAGTTTCTGGTTTCCGTCTTCAATTTGACCTCAAATGTTCTGAGCAAAGTTTTTGCTATTCTGCTGAGGGTTCTTTTGTTGGTAAGCTTTAGATATCGTTGTTTCTACTAATTCAGTAGTTTTGATTGTAGTGCCAAATTTAAATTCTTCCAGTGGTTCTTCTAGAAGGAATTAAACTTTTATAGTGCCTTGCCTGCATAGTATTATTTTTTTAAAAAAGAAAACTCAAGCAAAATCTATTGCTTAAAGAGGTTTCTTATTTTTTAAACAAACAGAATAACTCTTGACAATTTTAAAACCATGGGAGAAATAGTTCATTAGAACTTCATTATCTTACCATGAAGAATACTAAAAACCTATTCTGAAGCACTTGGTTACTATTCTCTCCCAGAGTCTAATAAAGCACATGTGAAAGAGCCATTTGTTTTAGTCAGAAATACCTTTTTTGCTCTTCTACTTATTGTAAGTACTCAGTATGTTCTTTAGGACTCATTTTGAAGATGCACCAGGAGCCTTTTCTCATTCAAGCACTGCCTACCATGATGGCTGAATTTTGACCTCAAAGAAGATCTAAGTAACTTATATCAGTGCTCAAGAATAATTTTGGACATCTTGGTCCATAGTCTACAGCAAGTGGTATCTGTAAAATTAAAGGATAATTCCAGTGGGCTTGGTTGAACTGCTGCTTTGCCATCTCTTGTTTGAGGAAGTGGGGGGAGGCTAGGTAAGAATAGGTAATAGGGAATGGGGGTAAGGGAGAGGTGAGAAAAGCAAGGAGAGATAAAGTAGGCTATGAACACACTGCTCAATAACCAAGCCATACTCATACTGTTGAGATTTCCATCATTTTGAAGTACATTATCATAACATTAAAAAAGAAAAAAATGTTAAGAAAATGTATCTAATTTTTAAAGTTATCACTGGAATATGCTGAAATATTTTGGCTTTTTGTAAAATATAAATAATGAAGACACTGACTTTTTTTGTGCTTATGAAGCTAATAGATCATCTCCACGAGACAGGCAGCAATGATGAATTGCAATACGTTATTACTGAAGGGAAAAGGTTCAAGCCAATATTCACAGACAGAGTTTCGCCCTTGTCACCCAGGCTGGAGTGCAATGGCCTGATCTTGGCTCACTGCAACCTCTGCCTCCCGGGTTCAAGCAATTCTCCTGCCTCAGCCTCCTGAGTAGCTGGGATTACAGATGCCTGCCACCACACCTGGCTAATTTTTGTATTTTTAGTAGACACAGGGTTTCGCCATGTTGGCAAGGCTGGTCTCAAACTCCTGACCTCAGGTGATCCACCCGCCTCGGCCTCCCAAAGTGCTGGGATTACAGGTGTGAGCCACTGTGCCTGGCCGGCTTTGCTTTTTACACACTGACTGCATTGTTGGCATTGACTAGAAGTGAAGGGCTTTTGCAGCATGGTAAAGAGCTCTTCACTTTTTAAAAGCTATTCGACCTTAGGTAAGTCACTGACCCTTTTTCTTTCCACATACATTTGCTATGAACCTTAAATGAGATAATGCCTATGAAAGCACCCAGCACTAAGCCAGGGACAAAGTAAGCACTCAATAAAGGGAATAGTTTTCCTCTGGTCGTTATCAGCCTGACCAGTAGCCCATTTACCCCGGTGGACCTTGGTTAGGGCTAAACTTAGAAGGAAGGGTCTGGTCTGACAGAATTTTATAATTTATTATTATATTCATTATTATTATTAATAGCTTTGTTGAGGTATAATTGACATACAGTAAACTGCACATATTTAAAGTGTACAGTTTGATAATTTTTGACACATTTATACATCCGGGAAACCATCATCACAATAAAGATAGTGAACATATCCTTCTCCTCAAATTTTCCTTGTGCCTCCTGGTCATCCTTCACTCTTCTCCTTCCCACCCCCAGTTCCCAGGTAACCACTACCTGCTTTCTGTTGCTATCCATTAGTTTGCATTTTCTAGACTATTATGTAAATAAAATCATACAGTCTGTACAATTTTTGGTCTGGTTTCTTTCACTCAGCATAATTATTTTGAGATTCATTCATGTGGAACATATCAATAATGTGTTCCTTTTTGTTGCTTTTTTATTGTGTAGTAGTATTGTATGTTGTTTGTATGACCATACCACAATTTATTTATCCATTCATCTGTTAATGGACATCTGTAAATTTTTTAGTTTTGGACTATTACACATAAAGCTGTTACGAACATTTGTATACAAGCCCTTGTGTGAACATGTGCTTTCATTTCTTTTTGATAAATACATAGGAGTGGAATAGGTAAATCATATCATAGATGTATGTTTTTAACTTTAAGAAACTACCAAATTTTTCCAATGTGCCTGTGCCATTTTACAGGCCTACCAATTGTGTATGAGAGCTTCATTTCCTCTACATCTGTGTAGGCATATGATATGATCAGTCTTTTATTTTAGCCATTCTAATGATGGTGTAGTTTATGTCATTTTGGTTTTAGTTTACATTTCCCCAGTGATCTTGGGCATCTCTTCATGTGCTTATTAACCATTGATATATCTTCCTCGGTGAAGTGTCTGTTCAAATCTTTTGCCCAAGTTTTTAAAAACTGGGCTGTTTGGTTTTTGTTGCTGAGTTTTCAGGGCTCTTCATATGTTTAGATACAATTTCTCTACCATTTATATGGTTTTCTTCATATATATGGTTTTCTTCCCATCTGCTGCTTGTCCTTTACTTCCTTTAACAGTGTCTTTCAAAGAATAAATGTTTCTAACTTAGATGAAGCCCAGTTTACCAATTTGATCTATTATGAATTGGGCTTTGGCGTCACATCTAACAAATCTTTGTCTAAACTGAAGTCCCGGTGGTTTTCTCCTTTAGTTTCTTCTAGAAGTTTTATATTTTTAGGTTTTACATTTAGGTCTGTGATCTATTTAATATTTGTATATAATGTGAGGTATGGGTAATCAGAGGTTTGGGGGATTTTTTTCATATCTATATCTGAGTTTTCTAGTACCATTTCTAGTACCTCTTGCTCCACTGAATTTTCTTTGCACTTTTTAAAAAATTCATTTGTCTATATATGTGTATCAGTCAGGGTTCCCCATAGAAGCAGAACCAGTAGGATATAGATATAAAGATATTTATTATGACAGATTGGCTCACACAATCATGTAGGCTGAACAGTCCCATGCTCTGCCATCTGCAAGCTGGAGGCTCAGGGGGGCCAGTGGTGCAATTCTAGCTCAAGCCCAAAGGCATGAGAATCAGGGGAGTCAATGAGGTAAGTCTCAGTCTGAGTCCAAAGGCCTGAGAACCGAGGATGGAGGGTCAATGGTGTAAGTCTCAGTACAAATCTGAAGGTCCAAGAACCAAGAGTACTAACATTCAAGGGCAAGAGAAGATGAATGGCCCAACTCAAGCAGAAAGAGCAAATTCTCCTTTTCTCTATCTTTTGTTCTATTCAGGCCCTCAAAAGATTGGATGATGCCCACCCACACTGGTGAGGGCAGATCTTCTTTACTCAGTCTACTGATTCAAATGCTAATCTCCCCTGGAAATATCCTCACAGACACATGCAGAAATAGTGTTTTACCAGCTATCTGGACATTCCTTAGCACAGTCAAGTTGACACATACAATTAACCATCACAGTATGTATCAGTGTATTTCTGGACTCTCCATTCTGTTCCACTGACCCTTACGCTGGTACTGCATTGCTTTGACTGTTGTAGCTTTATAATAACCTCAAATGAGGCCCTGTTCATCCTGTAAATTTTTTTTTTTCTAAAGTTGCTCTGGTCTTTTGTATTTTCATTTGAATTTTAGGATCATATTGCCAATTTTTACAAAAACACTGATGGGATAATGATTGGGATGGTGTTGAATCTGTAGACCAATTTGAGAAGACTTGGCATCTTAACAGTATTGAGTCTTCTGACCTGTGAATGAGGGCTGTATCTCCATTTATTTAAACCTTCTTTATGTCAGCAACATTTTATACTTTTCAGTGCACAGATCCTTCACTATATTATTAAACTTTTGTCTAGGTATATCATTTTAGATGCTATTGTGAATTTTTAATTTCACCACTTGATTGGTCATTGATACCAATAGAAATAAAATTGATTTTTGTATATTGATTTTGTATTCTGCAACATTACTAAATTTACTAGTTTTAGTAGTGTGTCATCTGCAAATAAAGGCAATTTTACTTATTTTTTTTTCCAATTTGGATGCCTTTCATTTGTTTCTTTCCTAATAATCCTGTTGAATAGAAGTGGTGAAAGCAGACATTCTTGTCTTATTCCCGATCTTAAGGAGAAAGCTTTGTCTTTCCCCTTTAAGTATGATGTTAGCTGTAGTGTTTTGTACATTGCCATCATCAGGTTGAGGAACACTTCCCTTCTATTCCTGATTTGAGTGCATCATGAAAAGATTTGCATTTTGTCATTTAGATGATTATATATATTTCCCTTTAATCGATGAATATGAGGGTATTACATTAATTGATTTTTGGATATTAAACAAATATTGCACTTCTGAGATAAACTGCACTTGATCACGGGGTATAATACTTTTTACAGTTTGCTGGATTCAGTTTGCTAGTATTTTGTTGAGAATATCTGAGCCTTTATTCATAAGGGCTCTTGGTCTGCAGTTTTTCTCTCCTGTGATGTCTTTGGTTTTGGTTTCAGGGTAATATTACCCTCAAAGAATAACTTTGGAAAGTGTTCCTTCCTTCCTTCTTTCCTTCCTTCCTTCCTTATTTATTTATTTTTGGAAGAGTTTCTGAAGGATTGCTGTCAATTTTTCCTTAAACATTTGGTAGAATTGAGGAGTGAAGCCATCTGGCCTTGAAATTTTCTTCCTGAGAATACTTAAAACTGCAAGTTCAATTTCATTAATGGTAATAGGGTTATTTGGGTTATATATTTCTTCTTGAGTGAGCTTTGGTACTTTGTGTCTTTCAGGAGTTTGTCTATTTCCTCTAAGTTGTCAAATTTATTGCTGCACATTGTTCCTATTATTTTCTTATAATTTCATTATCTTTAGAATCTGTAGTGATACCACCATTCTGATTTCTGCTATTGGTTAATTTGTATCTTTTATCTTTTTTTCTCATCTCTCTTGTTAGAAGTTTATCAATTTAATTGTTCTTCCCAAAGCATCCCCTTTTGGTTTCATTGATTGTCTCTACTGTTTTTCTATTTCATTGATGTTGCTGTGATCTTTATTTCCCTTTTTGTACTTTCTTTGGGTTTCATGGGCTCTTCTTTTCCTAGGTTCTTAAAGGAAAAGCTAAGGCTGTTGATTTGAGATATTTCTTTTCAAATATAAGCATTTAGTAATATAAATTTCCTTATAAGTGCTACTTTGGTATCATCACATAATTGTTATGTTTTATTCTCATTTTCATTCTGGTTAAAATATATGATCATTTTCCTTTGATTTCTTCTTTGCCCCATAAGTTACTTAGGAGTATATTACTTAGTTCTCCAAATATTTGGTTTTTTTCCAGATATGTTTCCCTTATTGATTTCAAATTCAATTTTATTGTGGTCAGAGAACAAACTTTGCATGACTTAGATTTAAAATTTATTGAGATTTTACTTATGACCCACAATATTATGTACCTTGATAAATATCTCATACGCATTTGAAAATAGTACAAATTCTGATGTTATTGGGATTATTCTGTAAATTAGGCCAATTTAATGGCTAGTGCAGTTCAAATTTTCTATGTCTTTACTAATTTTCTGTCTACTTGTTTTTTCACTTATTGAGAGAAGGGTATTGAAATCTCTGACTATGATTATGGACTTGTCTACTTCTTCTTGTAGTCCTATCATTGTTTATTTCATATATTTTGATCTTTTTGCGGGCATAAAAGTTTAGAGTATTTTGTTCTCTTGATTGACAACTTTATTATGAAATGACTTATTTGTTTTTGATGATGTTTTTTCATCTGAAATCTACTTTGTATGATATTAATACAGCGACTCTGGCCTGTGGCTAACTCTATCATTTCTTTCTTCCAGGGACAAAAACCTGAATGAGATGCCCTCTACCTAGGGAGGGACTGAAATTGATCACAAAGTGTCTCCTCCAAGAAGCTGGAAGCTTGTTAGAACTATTCATGAAAAATAATTCTATGAGTGTTTTCCCTTAAGGTAAGTTACATTTCTTCAGAAGGCCAAAAAAAAAAAAAAGAGGTGTGGAACAGGAAGGGCCCCCTCTCAACCAAGGTCCAG
The DNA here is from genome assembly GCF_008728515.1 of Papio anubis. Classification (NCBI taxonomy): domain Eukaryota; kingdom Metazoa; phylum Chordata; class Mammalia; order Primates; family Cercopithecidae; genus Papio; species Papio anubis. The sequence continues at coordinate 3,824,351 of NC_044996.1, read as the reverse complement.
AAGCCCTCTGAAGGTGAGTGACCAACCCAGGCTCCTCCTCATCTACCCCTTGATTCCTCCCGCCCAAGACACCTTACCCTGTCCTCACCTGGCACAATCCCCACCCCAGCCTGCACCCTTTATCTATGAAACCCCCATTCCCACCCCTCTTCCATCCTCTTTCCCAAAACCAGTGCCCTTTTGTGATCTCCCTGTTGTCCTTCCAGGTTCCAAAGGCAACTTGGAAGGGAAAAGGGACCCTTTGAGAAAGTTCCAGGAAAAAAGCCACTCCCAAAAAGCCTACCGCTTCAAGAAAACCTGAGGAAGGCAACGGGCCAACACTATCCAGCCACTATGACCAGCTGAATGGGAAACTCACTCAAAATGAGCCACAGCAGGACCAAATTAGCCAGGAGACCTCCACAATCTCCAGCGTCTCCCTGGACAGCCAGTGATTTCAAGGCAAGTTCAGAGGCCTAGATCTATCTGAGAGGTCTCCAGAGATCTGACCCCAGAGAAATAGCCAGCAGGGTCTAGAATACATTCTACACCCCACAGGGTATGCCCCATGGTGATGAAAATAAAATGAATCTGTTGTAAAATGATGTGAGTGTCTTCATGTTCTAGGATGGTGGGGAGGGAGGAAGGAGGGAAGAGGAGGTGTGTGGGAAGGGAGAGAGGTGGGTGTTGTGGGGTTGGGGCCAGAAGGACAGGTCCACAGTTAACCAGACACTGAGGGATAAGGACTAGGTTAGCACTGAGCACTGAAAACAAATTTCTTCCTTATCACTGTCTCACTAGTAAGAAAATAAAAGGCCTGCTGGTTTCGCATTTATTTGTGGGGGGGCAGGGGTAGGTCAGCAATATCAGCATATAGATTGCCAGAACCTAGATGGTGTGATATATGTGGGATAATAGTATCAACTCTCTAAAAAGCGAGACAGATATATCACCTCTGAGCCACCTACCTCATAGTGACATTTCTTGCATCCTGCCTATGCTGTAAACAACTAAAGGACCTTCAAAGGGTCCAAAAATCTCATTCTACTAAAAGCTGATGACAACACCCCCCCACCCCAAGGACTGAAATAATGGTGTTTGGAGGCTACAGACCCAACACTGATTAGCCCACTTCATTGTCAAGAAAATTTGTGAAAGAATAGTTGGCTACTCAGGGCAGGGCAACAGAAGTAGCTTGCCCCTGGTGCTTTGGGGACAATTTAATAATATGTAATGCTTATGCTGGAAAAAAAGGGAAACCTGAAATCAGTGATATAAATTTCTATCTTGTGAACCTACAACTATAAAATGTAAATCCAAAGCAAACGGAATGCCAAAGTAAAGAAATACTAAAGAGCAGAAATCAGTGAAATTGAAAACAAAATTATTAGGGAAAAAAATCACTGAAACAAAAAACTCTTTCTTTCTTTTTTAGTGACAGGTTCTCACTCTGTCACCCAGGCTGGAGTACAGTGGTTTGATCATGATTCACTGCAGCCTTGAACTCCTGGGCTCAAGCAATCCTCCTTCCTCAGCCTCCTGAGTAGCAAGGACTACAGGTGCATGCCACCATGCCCAGCTAATTTTTTAAAAAAAATTCTGTACAGATGGCATATGTTACCCAGGCTGTCCCCAAACTCCTGGCCTTAAGCCATCCTCTCACCTCAGTTTCCAAATGCTGGGATTGCAGGCATGCATCACCACATCTGGCCAAAAAGCCATTTCTTTATAAAAATCAATAAAATTGACAAACCTCTGGCCAGACCAATGGAGAGAAGACACAAATTACTGATATCTTGAATGAAAGGGAGGCTATCACTATAGATGCTATAGACATTAAAGGGATGATTAGGGAATAACATGGACAACTCGATGGTCATAAATATAGCAGTTTAGATAAAACAAACAAATTCTCTGAAAGATACAAACTTAGAGAAATCACTTAAGAAGAAACAGGCAACCTAAAAAGTCATATTTATATTAAAGAAATTGAATTCATAGTTTAAATCCTTCCACAAAATAAAACTTCAAGTTCAGACGGTCTCATTGCTAAATTCTCCCAAACATTCAAAGGAGAAATAATACTCACTCCATCACACAAATTCTTCAGAAAATAGAAGAGGTGAAATTCTTCCAAACTCATTTTATCGTCAGTACTAACCTAATTACCAAAACTAGACAGTCATTACAATAAAGGAAAACTACAGACCAGTATTCCTCATGAACATAAATGTAAAAGTTCTCACCAAAATACTGGCAAATTAAATTCAATGATATATTAAAAGGATAATGCATCATGACCAAGTGAGGTTTATCCTGGAAATACAAGGCTGCTTCAACATTCAAAAGTCAGCCAATATAACATACTAAAGAAAAAAATCACACAGTCATATCAGTCGATGCAGAAAAAGTATTTGACAAAATCCAATACCCATTTATGATTTAAAAAAATCTTCGCAAACCAGGAATAAAAAGTAATTCCTACATCCTGATAAAGAGCATCTATAAAAATCCTAAAGTTAGTATCATACCTAATGGTGAAAGATTGAATGCTTTTCCTCTAGAATGAGAATAAGGTAAAGATGTCTGCTTTCGCCACTCCTATTCAATATCATACTTGAAATCATAGCAAGTGCAATAAGGGAAAAGAAAGAAAATGCATATACATTGGAAAAGAAGAACTAAAACGGTATTAGGAGACAGCATCACTATTGAAGTAAAAAATTCCAATGAAATCTAAAATATATCCAATGAAATCTTACACGTACTCAATTTGAGAGTCACAGTGCAAGGTCACAGTGTAAAAGGTCTTTATATAGAAATTAATTGTATTTCTATATATCAGCAATTAATATTTGAAAACTTACATTTTTATTAGCTTTACTAAAGTACAATTGACATACAAAAACTGCACATGTTTAATGTATACAATTTGACGAGTTTGAACACATGTATAAACCCATGAAACCATAACCATAATCAAGGTAATAAACATATTTATCACCTCCAAAAGTTTCCTTGTGTTCCATGTGTCTTTTCAATTAATGTGGTAAAATTGTCTCACATGAGAGCTATCCTCTTAAAAACTGTAAAGTGCACAAAAGGCATTATGTTGTGCAACAAATCTCTAGAACTTATTCATCTGCATAATTGAAACTTCATACCTATTGAGCAACAATACCACTTTTCCTCCTCCTTCGGCCCCTGGCAACCATCATTCTATTCTCTGCTTCTATGGGTTTGACTATTTCTAGTACTTAAAGACCTAAAAGATGTAAATACATTCGATAGTTATGAATTGGAAGACTCACTATCATTAAAATGTCAATTATCTGCAAACTGATCTATGGATACAGTCCCATCAAAATCACAGCGGTATTTTTTTTGTAGTTATCAACACATTGATTTTATAATTCATATAGAAAGACATAAGAAATTTTGGAAAAGAAGAACAAAGTTGGAAAAGTCATACTACCTGCTTGTAAGACTTATATAAAGCTAAAGTAAACAAACCAGTGTGATGTTGATGGAGGAACTGACCCATAGATCAACAGAAAAAAAAAATAGGGAACCTATAAATAGATCCACACACATATGAATAATTGATTTTTGACAAAACTTCAATGGCAATTCAATGGAGAAAGAATAGTCTTTTCAACAAATAGTACTTAAACAATCAGACATCCATATGCAAAAAAAGAACTTTGACTTATACCTCAAATCTCATCACAAATTAGCTCAAAATGGATCACAGACATAAGTGAAAAGCATAAAATCATAAAATTCTAAATTAAAACATAGGGGAAAAATCCATGTGGTCTTTGGTTAGGCAGAAAGGTTTTAGATATGCCAAAAGCATGATGCATAAAAGAAAAATATATATTGGCTTTATACAAATTAAAAACATTTCCTTTGCAAAAAATACTATTAAAAGAATAAAAGTATAAGCTATAGACTGGGAGAAATTATTTGTAGTCAGATATTTGGAAAAGGAACTGTATTTAGAATACACGAGAAACTCTCAGAACTCAACAATAAGATCAAACAATTCAATTAAGAAAATGGATAAAATATTTGAACAGATATTTCACCAAAGAAGATACATGATGGACCAAAGAGGATACACAGAACATATATACCTAAGACAAATAAGCACATGAAAAAATACTTAGCATCATTAGTTGTTTCGGAAATGCACTTTGAAACCATAATGAGACACTACTGCATATCTATTAGAACATTAAAAAATAAAGAAAAGAGGAAAGAACTGACAAACCAAGTGCTGGTGAGGCTGTGGAGCTACTGGAACCCTCATCCAGTGCTGCTGGCAACGCAAAATGGTACTGTCATTTTGTAAGATATTTTGGCAGTATTTTTAATAAAGTTAAATATACACTTCTCATGTGACCCAGCAGTCCTATTCCTAGGTATTTACCCAAGTGAATGAAAGCACATGTTCATACAAAAATTTGTAGTCAATGTTTATATAGCTTTATTCATAATTGTCCAATAAAAACTGGAAACAACCCAAACATCCCTTAATTTAGAAACGGATAAACTCTGACCTATCCATCCAATGGAATACTTCTCAGTAACAAAAAGAACAAAATCTTGATACACACAACATCATGGATGAATCACAACTGTATCATCCTGAGTGAAAGAAGCCCATCTGAAAAGGCTACACACTCTTATTTCATTGCTATGACATCCTAGAAATGGGAAACCAGTAGGGATGAAAAATAGATCAGTGGTTGCAAGGGATCATATGTGTGGGAAGGAGTTTTGATTACAAAGAGGTAGCATGAGATAAGTTTTTTGGGGTAGTGATGGAACTGTTCTGTGTCTTAATTGTGGTAGTGGTTGTATAACTCTGCACATTGTTAAAACTCATCAAGCTGGACACCAGAAGAGTGAATTTTTCTGAATGTAAATGGAAAATAAATTTTAATTAAAACTTACAAATGAGTTGGGCATAGTGGCACATGCCTGTAATCCCAGCTATTTGGGATGCCAAGGCAGGAGGATCGCTTGAGCCCAGTTCAAAAATAGCCTGGGCAGCATGGTGAGACTGTCTCAAAAACAATTATAAATGAAAAAAAAAAAAATCTGCCTGGCTAATTTTGGATAAAAGTCTGTAGGGGAGCAAGAGTGGATTGAGCAGACCAGTTAGTAGGTTATTCCAATTTCCCATGAGAGATGTAGGGTTATAACAGAGAAAGATGATCAGAGTGGACAGATTTGAGAGCGATAAGGAAGTAGAAAAAACAGCGTGAGGTGATTGGTTGATTGTGTGGCTGAGAAAGTAGGACTAATCTAGAATTACTCTTAGGTTTCTAGGTTGTTAACCAGAGTCAGTATTGTCATTTACTAAAATACAGAAGAGAAGAGTAGGGCCAGATTTGGGAGAAAGATAATATGTTCATTTGGGGACATAAGACATTGTGCGTGGATGTCAACGTAAAGATGGCCAGCAATGACTCAGATATCCAAGTTTGGTGCTCATAAGGAAAATATCTGCATTAGAGATGAAGATTTAGGAGCCCATTGAATTGGAAGCATTCTATCAACAAGTAACACATTTCTTTATTTGGCCCCCTGTTGCATTTAACAGTTGTTCTCTACCTCCTTTTTGAAGTTCTCTATTCTCTTGACTTGTGTGCCACTGCACCATCCTGGTTTGTCTCACTTTTTTTTTTTTTTTTTTTTTTTCTGAGACAGGGCCTCACTCTGTCACCAAGGGTGGAGTGCAATGGCATGATCTCGGCTTATTGCAGCCTCAACCTCCAGGGCTCAGGTGATCCTCCCACCTCAGACCCCCTGAGTAGCTGGGACTACAAGCGTGCACTGCTATGCCTGGCTAATTTTTGTATTTTTTGTAGAGATGGGGTTTCAGCCGTGCTGCCCAGGCTGGTCTTCAATCCACCTACCTCAGTCTCCCACAGTGGCAGGATTACAAACGTAAGCCACTGCACCCAGCTTTCCTCACATTTTTATGTCTTTTTTTTTTTTTTCTACTTTCTTTGTGGACTCCTCTATATCCATCCAATAAATATTTTTTCTAGAACCTACTAGGTGCAAGGTTACATACTAAGTGTTGAGGTAGCAATAGTAAGTAGGAACCAGTGCCTGCCCTCAGAATGCACAGCCTAGTGAACTCTTCCCTGGCCTTCCCTTTAAATGTTGGTATCCCCAGGCTTCTGCCTACTGCTCTTCCTGGTTTTTGTACACTGTCCTGTTGGAGCCTAGTCAAATAATTCTCCATGCTTACCTGCAGACTTCTCTTTAGTCTTTGATCAAGTGACCTATATTTATCCATGGAAGACTTGAACCTATGTTCAAGTGGTAGCCCAAGAAGCAGAATAGATGCATTTTAGCCCTGGCTCTGCCATTCAGTGGTTGTGTGACTTCAGTAAGTCCCTTGCTCCCTCTCTTGGCTTTGAGGTCCCATCTATACAAAAAGAGGATAGTATTCAGGCAATGTCTTTTTAAGACGGACTGTGATTCTGTTTCCTCAGGCTCTTCTCCAGATTTTTCTTCAGCTTGTTGTTACCCTCAAATTCTGTAAGCCTCACACCACCAATCATATCTCAGAGGCTGAAGGGCACTTACAACTACGAAGTTATCTCCCAGATTTCGGGCCTCTGACCCAGTGTCTAATCTGTTAACCAATGGTCTGTTAACCAGATCATTCTTTAAGGAGATGTTGAGGCTCCTTCCTTACCACTACATCGATGAGCATACCTTGAACCACTGATGCCAGCCAACCTGAAACATGCCTGCCTCTTCCTGCCTACCTCCTGCCTAAACCTATTCTGTTCCAGAGATACAAGTGTACATTGGGAAGGCAGCCCCATTCATCATCAAGGCTGATATGTCTGCTTCTCCCAGATTACAATCTGTGTCAAAACTAGCTATCCTGCCAAGGGGAAGCTTTTAGCCACCTGGATAAGGATATCTTTGGCCACTTGCTCCTCTGTCCGTGTGGTATTTAGCCTTTGTAACATCAGTTTTAATGCTCTACAAGCCATGCCTGCTTTTTCAGTAGGGATCCCAAGCAACCAAGAACTCCTCTTTTTTGGGGGGGTGGGGTGGGGGGAAATGATTATAAAGATTTATTTGCTATAGCATTATTTTTTTCCATTTTTAAATTCTTTTTTTATTATTATTATACTTTAAGGTATAGGATACATGTGCACAATGTGCAGGTTTGTTACATATGTATACATGTGCCATGTTGGTGTGCTGCACCCATTAACTCGTCATTTACATTAGGTATTTCTCCTAATGCTATCCCTCCCCCAGCCTCCCACCCCACGACAGGCCCTGGTGTGTGATGTTCCCCACCCTGTGTCCAAGTGTTCTCATTGTTCAGTTCCCACCTATGAGTGAGAACATGCAGTGTTTGGTTTTCTGTCCTTGTGATAGTTGCTCAGAATTCCAGAACATTTTCTGACAAAGACTTAAGATTTCCATTTTTGAGGACATCCAGCTGACTTTGTCCAGGATTTGAAGTTACCACCTCTAACAAGCTCCACCATTAATCCCTGGAGGGTAAAAATAAGGTGATTATTTTCTCATACAGGGATGAAGAAATTGGACTCATTTATTCAAGTAGTTTGGGTTCCCAACTGTGTACATTATCAACACTTCTCAAGGGCTTCAATTGGAAAGCACCTGCAATGCTGCCCTGTTACAAATGTATTCAGACTATCCAGTGGAGAGATGCAAGCTAATGAATACATTAACTCCCTCTTCATCAAGTTGTGCTTACTTATTCTGTTGCATTAAGCTCAGACATCAGAGAACAGATTGAACCTTGTTATCTTCCCAACTGGCAGAAATGCCTGCATCTCCCTCTTTCTGGAGGGTATAGTCCATTCTCCCAGGCTTGATGGTGCCATGAGCAGAAGCAGAGTTGCCATTCATTTGAGGCAGCACTTGCTGAAGTCATAGTACACTCTTATGCAGGTCCTAAGTGAAGACTTCTCAGTTTAACTGAGTTTCAGGACTCATTGGCCTTGGCTGCTGCTCAGTCAGCTTTTGCTTTAATTTTTTTGTTGCCAGAGAATAAACACCACAAAACCCAGTAAATTTCCCTTTGTGCCTTAGCTTCCAGAAAGCTGCCAGCCAAGGTCAATGCCCCATGCAACTCTCTAATACTCTGTCTCCACAGTAGGGAACACTCTCTGCCTTTCTTAGCCTTAATTGCCCCACTGGGCACTGTGTTTTGGCCTCTAGGTGGCCCCAGAGCATCTAAGATGAATGAGAAGAGGCTGAATAATAAATTCATAAGCATTCATAGGGTCTTCAGGAGTCTAGGTCCTACTCAAGTACATTCAAAGCAGGCTTAAAAGGGGTTGTTCCCCAGCCTTTGTGATCTGGCTTCTGTTCACTCTCCAGGCTCATTTTTCTCCAACTTCCCCTTCACTTGTGCCACTTCAGCCACATAAGTCTCGTCTTTTTCCTGTAAATACTCCAAGTTCTTTCCTATCCCAGGGCCTTCATTCATGCTGTTCCATTTGCTACCCCACCGCCCTCAACCAACATTGGGTAACTCCTACTCCATCCACTAGGAGTAGGAGTTGAATATGATTTCATTAGAGATGATTTAATCTTCTCTGATCTTCCCAAACTGGATGAAGTTCCCTTCTTATTCTGTTTCATAGAACCCCATACTCTTCTTTGATAGCATCTATCACAATTTGTCATTATTTCCGTAATTTTCAGTTCTTTGGATCTCTCCTCTACTAGGCTATAAGCTCTAGGAAGTCAGCAATCATGTTTGGCTTTGTTCTCTGCTAGATTTCTAGTGCCTGGAACATACTAAAGGCTCAATACATACATAGTGAGTGAATGAACAAATGAATGACTACCCTGGAGGACAGGCAGAAATGTCAGTCTTGAAGGTAGACAACTCAAGAGAAACTGTTTGAATTTGCCACTACATTAGCCAGACACCTGAGGTGGTCAGGGCTCTTGCCATTCCATTTCAGTCGGAAGACAGATCATAGGAAACATTCCCTATTTGAGCTCTGGCACAGAGGCCTGAAATCTAGATTCTTCTTCAAGCTCTTCTACTTATTACTTTTGTGATCCTAATCAAGCTTTTTGCCTTCTGGGACCTCAGTCTCCTCCTATGACAATACTAATTCTTATCCTGCTGTGTTAGTCAGGGTTCTCTAGAGGGACACACACACACACACACACACACCCATATGGAAGTTTATTAAGTATTAACTTCCACGATCACAAGGTTCCACAATAGGCTGTCTGCAAGTTGAAGAGCAAGGAGCACCACTCTGAGTCCCAAAACTGAAGAACTTGGAGTCCAGTGTTCGAGGGATGGAAGCATCCAGCACAGGAGAAAGACGTAGGCTGGGAGGCTAAGCCAGTTTCTCCTTTTCACATTTTTCTGCCTGCATTATATTCGCTGGCAGCTAATTAGATTGCACTCACCAGATTAAGGGTGGATCTGCCTTCCCCAGCCCACCGACTCAAATGTTAATCTCTTTTGGCAACACCCTCACAGACACATCCAGGATCAATAATTTGTATCCTTCAATCCAATCAAGTTGACACTCAGTATTAACTATCACACCTGCTTATCACAAAATACTGATGTAATAAATAAGACAAGCTATATCCTGTTGCACTTTGTTAGCAGTGAAGCACTGTACATTTGTGAAGAATGGCTGCCACTATTGATGTCTCACCTGAATTGTCATTGCTATTGCCAGCAAAGGTTTCTTCAAGGCTCCCCCAAATCAAGGCGTTGTATAATGCTCTAGAACTTTCGAGTGAGCTGTTTGCTTCTTGTGGAGCCAAAAGAGGTATTCTTTGAGAAAGCACATGTATCAGCCCAATTCAGCTATCTGCAGTAGATTACAGGGTTTTTCTTTCCTGAAAAGTTAAATCACAGCAGCTCAATAGAAAAATGGGACATTTTGAGGCCACAGCTCACTGTTTCAATAGCAGTGTGCCTATAAAGAGCTGAGGGATGTCCCAGATGGACTGACAGCTCACCCTTCATATGCAGAAAGTTTGCAGTGGTCAAACTCCAAGGATGGGTCATGTCACAAGATGAGTAAGTGTTCATTTGCAAAACAGAACAGAGCCTCAAGGAGACATTCAATCCAGGAAGGGCTATACTCCACCAATCCTCAGACTAAAGAAGGGTTTGCAACCCAGGTTTAAGGAGGCAAAAGTAAGAGAGCACCTAGCAGTTTTAAAGGAATAAAAGCACCCTTGTCCAGACACAATTCATTTCTAGGGCTTGAGAAAATTTTAGATATGTTAAGAAATATACTGTTTGGGCCAGGTGTGGTGGTTCACGCCTGTAATCCCAGCACTTTGGGAGGCCGTGGTGGGTGGATCACCTGAGGTCAGGAGTTCAAGACCAGCCTGGCCAACATGTTGAAACCCCGTCTCTACTAAAAAAAAAAAAAAAAAAAAAATTAGCCAGATGTGGTGATGGGCACCTGTAATCCCAGCTACTCAGGAGGCTGAGGCAAGGAGAATTGCTTGAACCTGGGAGGCAAAAGTTGCAGTGAGCTGAGATCACACCACTGCACTCCAGCCTAGGTGACACAGAGAGACTCTATCTCAAAAAAAAAAAAAAAATATATATATATATATATATGTGTGTGTGTGTGTGTGTATATGTGTGTGTGTCTATATTTTTTTATATATATATATATATACATTATATATATATATACACACACACACACACACACATATATATATACACACACACACACACACACACTATTTGTAACAGCACTACCTGCTTGGCTTGTAGTGGTAACTAAATATGTGTTGAATAAAAAAGAAATTTCTTCGCAGAATCACAAAGAATGGAACTTCAAAGAAGTAAAAGTTACCCTGATTTTTCAAAAGCAGAAAGAGGAAAACTTCAGAAACTGAAGACTGCATAATTTTGAAGGCTGGTTGGACATCTGTTCCCCCCAAAATTGCTTTCAGACTGGAGGAGCATCTTTTAATGATATGCACCATAGGACTCAGCATCTGACACTGCTGTCACTATTATACCATAGGTGAAGACATATCCACCAGGCAGATCAAATTTAAAGATTCTCTGCCTGGCCTCGTGGAAATAGGCTTATTCTTCTCCGGGGAGATGTCTAAGTATGAAGAAAGGTCTGGACAGTTCAAGCAGAGTGGCCGGGTAAAGATCCACGGAGTAAAGTGCCTGTGAATAATGGAGAAAGAACATTCAAATAAGCAGAGCAGAAGGCAAGAGCATAGCCAAGGTGAGCAGGAGAGATTATGCAGGATGCTTTGGAGGATAAGAGAGCAGGCCTGATGGGCAAAAATGAAGAATTTGTTTTGAGAAGAAGACTACAAGATGTTAACATTGGTAGGACAGGGTGCAGGGGCCAGATTAGGGAAGCCCAGAAAGCCTGGCTAAGAAGTTTGTGTTTTATAATTCTGAAAATGTGCAACAATTCATTGACCTATTCATTTACGTAGTCACTATACAATTATAGAGACCCTACTTTATGCCAGACCCTGGACCTGTTCCTGGCTAGGCATGCAGAGGTAAGGAAGATGGGATCCCTGCTTTCAAGATGCTCACTGTCTTGTAAGGCAGTCCAACTCCTCGACAAACATCTGACGACAAGAATGTGCCCAGAGAGCAGGGAGGAGGGTGTGTTAGGAGATTCACTGTGCAGTTGCTGGTGTGGAGCTTGAGGGGTGAGAGTGCGTTCAGATGTGTTCAGGAAAGCGCTTCCAAACTGCCTTCCCATGGGCCAGGACTCGCTGTGTGAATGTATACCCCAGGACAATAGGGAGAATTTTTCATAATGAAAAGGTGTTCAAAACATTTTCCTATCAGATTTTAAATTTCTTGCTTTCTAGATAATAAATGTTCATTGTTTTTAAAACAGCAATGATTAAATAGATAGTAGCTGGAATTCTTCTATATGCATTTACTTGGAATAACAAGAAGTTGCACCTTACATCATTCCCTCCTCAGGTTGTTTCAAGTTATGCCAGTGGGAGCCTTTTAGGGTAGGGCAGATCCAACCTTGGAAAATACACAGCACAGCAGCAGAAGCAATAAGAATGGAAGTAAAAGACAGACAGTCTTGATAAAGATGGAAGGAAAGGGAACCAAATTGCAACAGGAATCAAGCTGACTAGAACAAGCTTGTGGCTCTCCTAGCACATGTCTCCATGACACACACAGGAAAAGAAGGTACAGAGACCTGTCCAGAGAGCACCCAGCATAAGAAAGTGGGCTCATTTAAAATGGAAGGGATTCATGTGGGTATCAAAAAGAATTCCAGACTGGAGAGACAATTGACAGAAAGGCAACACAAAGAGCTCTGATCCCTCTTCCTAGTGAAACAACCATAAATGGTGAATATTACTAAGGAACACAACAATTTAAAGTCTGGAAATTCAGACAGTATTCAACAAATGGAGAAACATTTATTCAAAAAAATTTACTAAATCTCAGTAAGAGCAGCAACCAGCTCCCTCATCTGCCCCCCAGCTTAGCTTGATGGCAGCTCTACTCATTCCAGCCACAGCTCAAACAGACAGATCCTTATACAGCCAGTTTCCTGACTAAGGTTCTGCCCCTAACCCCAGTGGCAGACTGCCAGCATTTTTCATCCCCTCACCCAGCTCCACATTGCAGAAGCTTTGCTCCAGGAAAGAGTATCTGAAAAATCTGATTCTGTCATTATCAGAGGAGAGGAGGAAATGGGGAGGGGAAAGGAGAGAGGGAGAAACGGAGAGAGGAAGGGTGAAAGAAAATATTCAAAGAAGCAGATTCTAAGAAAAGATCAATAAAATTGACAAATGTTTATCTAGGTAGACAAAGAAAAAAATGTGAGAAGACTCAAATTACTAAAATCATGAATGAAAGAAGGGACATCATTGCCCATTGTAAAGAAATAAATAATGAAGGAATACTATGAATAAGCATATATCAACAAATTAGATGATCAATTAGATAACCAAGAGGAGATAGAAAAATTCTTAGAAAGACACAAAATACCAAAACTGATAGGAAATATAAATAGGCATTAAGAAGTAAAGGGACTGAACTTAATAATTCTAGTAACCTCCCACAATGAATAGGCCAGGTCCACATGACTTCATGACTGAATTCTACCAAATGTTTAAAGGAGAATTAACACCAATCCTTCTCAAACTTCCAAAAACTAGAAGAGGAGAGAACACTTCCTAACACATTCTATGAAGCCAGTATTACCCTGATACCAAAACCAGACAAAATCATCACAAGAAAATAAAACTATACATCAAAATTCCTAATTAATATTGACACAAAAATCCTCAACAAAACGATAGCAAACCAAATCTGCCAACATATTATAAGGTTTATATAACATGACAAGTGGAATTTAGTCCAGAATTTGCAATGATTTTATATATATATATATATATATATATGGGTGTGTGTGTGTGTGTGTGTGTGTTGTGTGTGTGTATATTGTCTACACTACCCTGACTTTACGTGTAGAGTATTTTGCAGACTTTTTTTTAGTCAATTATTATGAAAAACACTGTGATTTAGGAGCCAAATAACCACAGTCGACCTGGGACCAAATCCTGCTTCCAGTTGCCTGTTTTCATAAGGTTTTAATGGGACACATGGAACATAGCCACACTTGATATTTACATATTGTTTATGGATGCTTTTGTGCTTTGATGGCAGAGTTGAGTAGTTGTGACAGAGACGATTTAATGTAGTTTGTGAAGTCTAAAATATTTACTATCTGGCCCTTTACAGAAAATATTTGCCAAGCTGATATTTTCCCGATGAGAAAAGTAAATATCCAAGTTCAATATCTTGTCCAACTTCATACTACTATGAATGTGGTAGGGTTGAGAAATGGATGCAAGTCACCTGGTTTTAAGGCCAGTGCTTATAACATATATCATACTACCTCATTATCTGATAGGACTGTTATCATCCCAGCACTCCCAACAATGGTCCTCAGGCTTTAATATTTCCTTTCCAAGATACTGGCATTTTTTTCACTTTTTAAATGATAAAAATATTAAAAGGTATCTATTTACCTCTGAATACTTTAGATACATTTCATAGACTTGATATTCACTGTATTGCTTTTCATTATTTTATAGTCTAATATTTCATTTATTGCCTCTTTGATCTGTTGTTTGTGAGAAGTTTTTACTTCTTCAATTTTGAGGTGGTTGCAATTATTTTTTTAATTAAAATATAAGTTAGGTAACATTTTATTTTCCAGTATGAATAGATAGTTTTCCATGCATGCAGATTAAAGAATACTTTTCGTATTATATTGTAAACCAAAAAGTATCTGAGACAGGTCTCAATCAATTTAGAAGTTTATTTTACCAAGGTTAAGGACCCACCTGGGTGATATGTCTGTGCCTTTCTCCAAATACTATTTTGAGGGCTTCAGTATTTAATGGGGAAAAGCAGGCTGGAGGGGAAAGAGGTAGGGTATGGTCACATTACTGAATCCACATATTGCAAGAGAAAAGGAGCAGTTAGGGGAATGGTCAATTACGTATTCATCTCATGCTCTGTAAATCAGCACTTTACATAAGATAAAGTGAACCTAGAGTAGCTACCTGTGGAGATATTTAACCTTTTACCTGTAGCTATTTGCTTAGGAACAAAAAGAAAGGCAGCTTCTTGCATTACTCAACTTTCAGCTTAATTTTTTCCCTTTTGGCATAGTGAATTGGGGTCCCAAGTTTTTATTTTCTTTTTATATTTCTCTCCCATTTTCTTCTTAAAATCTTTCAGACAAAGCATTTTAGAAGAAAATGAGTCTGTGGTCTTGGGTTTTGTCTGCTCTCTCGTGGCTAGGACAGTTTATTTTTAGACAAATAGGTCCCACGTTGTTAGGAAAGCTCATTTTTTAGCAGATTATGAAGTCTCAAGTCCTACAAAGAAAAAGTGAGGAGAGGAAAAGATAAGGGAAGCAACAATCAAATAAAAAAGAACAATCCTGGAAAATGACTATAGGTCATATTGCTCTGAAGTCCATACATCAGTAGGCAGGTATGAAAGTGGTTTATATACATAAATAGGTTATTGTTATTTTATTCCGAAGTTTAAGTTGTCTAGCTTCAGTTTACAGGGATTTAGGAAAAGCACAGCTTAATTTTTAGTGATTTCAAATCAGGACAAATGTGAGAAAAAAAGGAAAAGAAAGAAGGGAAAAAATGAAAATGTTATTTGAGACTTGCAGTCAGGAAAAATTTTAGAATTCAGTCCAAATAGTAGACAATAATAAAAATTGAAAAACATTAAGCAAGACTAGAATCATAAACAAGTATACTATAGTTTATTTTGAAACATAATTTTTCTCTCTCCAATTCCTCAATTTTACTAAAGACAAAATCATAGTAATATCGGTTTATTTGTAAAATAAGTTTTAGTCCTATTAGACTTGGCTTGATTATTTGCATGAAGTGCAGCAAGAATAATCATTTTCTATACAGCCACTCTCACTCTCTTCTTTTTAGTTGGTCTTGCTTGAACGTTTTTCATAAGGAGTCTAAGATTAGGCCTTTTTAAGAGCCTTAAGCCAGGCCAAGGATTTATCTGTGCTTGCAAATACCTGTGTGAATTGCGTGAATTCCTCTCTTTTCCAGGTCCCAAGACAACTTGGGGTTCCTGGGCCTATCAGAAAGTGATCCCTTTTACTTACTACAGGTCAGGACGCTAGAAAGGACAAGATATGGGACTAGTTTTTCCAAGGGGCCTTTTATTGGCTCCATAGGTCAGGTCAGCTTCATTTTTCTCAAGCCAGTCTGAAAATGTCATTCCAGTCAAAGCCTTGGTAAAATAACCAGTGTATCCAGTTATGCCTGTCATAAAAGAAAACAGATTCTTATTCAACTTGTGCAAATAACTATATTGTCATAAATTAAGAATACTCACAAAATAGTTTGCACATTTTGGAGAAATTGAGAAAAGGGGAATATGTTTTAAATTTTGCTCAGAAGGGTATAATTGACTCAGTTGTTAAAAGCTGTAAATAGCTTAAAAGAGGAGAAAGTTTTCTTGACTCTGAAAAACAAAACAAAATGAATCAGCAAATGTTTTAAACAAAAAGTCATAAAAGATTATTTCAGTCTTCTATTAGTTCAGTCCATGCAAATAACTCCCATCCTGCTCAATACTGGATCAGTAAACCTCATGAATATATCAGTTCTCCTTGAGAGTCCTGGAAGATTTTCTCTCTATTCCAATGGCTCAATCTCTAAAGTTATCGGAAATCTATATTTAAGAGTTCTCCTCAGAGTTCTATAGCTGATTATAAACCACTCTATAAAAGGATCAAAATAAAACAATTCTGGATGACAAAAGTCCTAGGACAGCCATGGTTTTTTTGTTTTGTTTTGTTTTTGTTTTTGTTTTTTTGAGATGGAGTCTCGCTCTGTCGCCCAGGCTGGAGTGCAGTGGCGCGATCTCGGCTCACTGCAAGCTCCGCCTCCCGGGTTCACGCCATTCTCCTGCCTCAGCCTCCTGAGTAGCTGGGACTACAGGCGCCCGCCACTGCGCCCGGCTAATTTTTTGTATTTTTAGTAGAGACGGGGTTTCACCGTGGTCTCGATCTCCTGACTTTGTGATCCGCCCACCTCGGCCTCCCAAAGTGCTGGGATTACAGGCGTGAGCCACCGCGCCCGGCTTAACAGCCATGGTTAAAGACACAATTGACAAGGAAATTTGGATACTTCTGTGGCATAAAACAATTTTACATAATAATCATAATTATTACTGATAACATATACTAAGACATCAAAATCACAGGAATTTCATATAATTATGGAACAAATAACTAATAGCACATTTATATAAATACAATGCAAAGAAGATTAGACAGCATTTCATATTTGACAATGCTTCCTGTATAATTTTATTATACCAAATAAGCTGAATATGTCTCTTTTGGACTTCAGGGGACCTAATATCAAAAAATTGATGACTGAATTTGGAATTTGGTTTTGGAAAGCATCAAATATAGAAAGTTTAAAACATTTGATATCACGAAATAGGATCACAGGTCATTGTTTAAAAAAAAAAAGTCATTCATGCAGCCATAGTAATAACAAAAAGATTTTAGGCCAGGCACGATGGCTCATGCCTCTAATCCCAGCAGTTTGGGAGGCTGAAGCAGGCCTTGAGGTCAGGAGTTTGAGACCAGCCTGGCCAACATGGTGAAACTCTGTCTCTACTAAAAATATAAAAATTAGCAAGGTGTAGTGGTGCATGCCTGTAATCCCAGCTACTCAGGAGGCTGAGGCAGAATAATCACTTGAACCAAGAAGGTGGAGGTTGCAGTGAGCCGAGATTGTGCCACTGCACTCCAGCCTGGGTGACAGAGACTCCATCTCAAAAAAAAAAAAAAAAAAAAAAAAGGAAAAATTTTATTCTTTGGAAGAGGAAACTTACTTTCCCGAACAATAAGCCCTAATAAAGAGCATGAGGTCAATTAAATCTGTCTCTCAAATCTTATAAACAAATCTATTAGATTTTAATCATTTTGAACATAGGATATCATTTCTATAAACTGTCTTATAATCTTTTATATATATTTCTAAAACCTGGGTTAATACTCCAAGAAAACTTTGTTAATCTGACACAGGGGCCTAGATACTGGTCTTGCATCAGTGTGCCTTTGACATTCGTAATTCGTTTATAGAGAAACTTAACTTATTTTATCTTTCAAAATTGGCCCTTAAAATCTCACACACTCATGTCTTCTGTGATCGTCCCTGGGCCTTGAGGAGTTGAATAGCTTTAATTTCTCACCCTGTGTCTCAGGAAGACAGATTATTTTAATCTGTACCTGAAGATGAGGCTTTAATTGCTGTTAGTGTTTAAGATTTAGCAGGTCTTGGTGTTCTTTTTAGACCCCGGAGACAAAGCCCTGTTACTCAATGTCACAAGTACTTCAAAAGCACATACAGGAAGATACAAGGATATAATAACTTTAACTTTTAATCTCAGTTTTCCTAAGTGACTGAAATCTTAATAACAATGACATAGGAATTATTTTAATAAAATGTAAAATCTGTTTGTTAGTCCAGTTACCAAAAGCAAAATAAAGACTTTCTGCAGCATGGTTGCTTTTCCCTGCAGTGAGTCCATTTAGATAACCTGCAGTCAAAACTAAGAAAACAGTACTTGAGTTAGTTAGTGTTAAATCAAGTTTAGCCTAAAGCTGCCTCCTTACATATTTTAAGTTCAGCCTAAAGGTTTTTCTGTACTTTGTGAACTATAACAAGTGAAGGTATAAACAGACTGTAGTCTACACTTGTGCAGTCACCGAATTTTGGCCAATGAAATGTAGCCAACTGTTCAAACCATGTTCAAATAAGGCAAATGCCAACTTATAACCAATCCAGTTGTTTCTGTACCATGTTTCCATTTTCTGTATGTCACTTTCCTTTTTCTGTCCATAAGTCTTCTTCCACCACGTGGCTGCACTGGAGTCTCTGAGCCTACTTTGGCTTGGAAGACTGCCCGATTTGTGAATCATTCATTGCTCAATTAAACTCCTATAAATTTAATCTGGCTGAAGGTTTTATTTTATCGGATGACGTCAGAAGTGGAATCCAAAGTAGAGTTTCTAATGGCCACCAGTAGTGCCGACTGACCGAGTGAGATGCCCACTGGACCCATTGTGTCAATTGAACTCTCAGAGCAGCTGAGGATTGTGGTAAGTTCTCTCTGGAGTTCTGAAGCTCCACTGATTTGTGTTTTGAGCTCTCCAAGTCTCTTTGAGCAAATTTCTGATCTAAACTGGGTTTGGAAGTTGCAACAAAAACTGGTCTGAGTCTGGGATCACATTGGATCTGGTTAGAGGCCTCTTACATCTGACTGGGTCAGAAGGAAACTGGAAGTAAATGGCAATAATGCAGGGGGTGTAAAATTTGGCTTTTGGACATTCACAGGGATTTTTGTGTTCTACCCCTTTGTTTCATTTTTCTTATGCACTTAAGTAGGAGAAACTTATTGGCTACATTGATCAAGGGACCCTGAGAGCAAAGCCAATATGTGAGGCAAAAATGGGATCCTTAATTTCTAAAGAACTGAGTTTCTTATGGCTTATACATGCCTAAGTGTTATGCCCCGGAAGCAGCAAAGTCTTACAGAAATGGCAAAATCTTACTAAAGATAGCTTACAGTGGAACATTCCAAATGAACAACACCGCACTAAAACACATTTTAAAATGAAAGCTATTGATGCCTATTGATATCCAGAAGCTTCTAAAAATTTCAGTTTTTTAAATTTAAAGTCTCTACAAACGGCAAATAAAAAGCTCAAGCGACTGATTTAAAAAACATTAAATCTGCTAAACTTTTAGCTTATTTACTATCCCAATCCAAAGGAAATAGATAGAAGCACCAATTGGCAAATGTTGGGTAAGTAACGGGGTACATTTTACCTGGGCAAAGGATGGGATTGGGTTAAAGGCCCTCCCCTCAGTAAAGTCCATCTTGGTTAAAAATGGATTTGGCACTATGGGATGTTAACTGTTATTCTCTTACGATAAATCTACCTTGCACTATTTGCTGATGGCTGCGGGTGACAGGATCAGGCATGTACAGGATCACAGAACACGGGGAACTTTTTCCTCCCTAAGGGGAGAAACTAGAGAGCTGATCGGATTTCTGGAAAAGATCCCTTTGCGACTGACAAGTGGCTGCCTGGAGTTTTGATTAAGTGTTGTTGCAGTGGGTGGGTCTTTCTGGCCTCCCTGAGCTCCTCACCTTTCCCACCCTGCTGCAGGCAATCCTATTCTAACTTCCCTTTCCTCTCTGTGCAAATTGGTAATAGAGATGGTAAAAATCACTATCTCTTGCAAAGTTTTAATTAATGAGAATAATGATTCATGAGGTTAGTCTTAAGCTGTACCAAATCTGGGATCCTTTGTGCTACAAATTTACTTTTCTATATTATTCTATCATAAAGAGGAGTATCTCAGGATAGAACACAGACTTACGACCCCATAAGCCTGCTGTTCAAGATGGACCAGCAAGCTGATCAGTAACAAAACTGGATGAGGTTTTCATCTTGTCTTGTTTTATGTCCTTAGGAGCCTGACCTTGTAACCATGTGGCTGTGCTTTCTCTTGGTCTCCACCATCCAGGCAACAGGAATTTTAAGGTTTATATCATAGTTAGCTCTAAAAATTATCTTGAGCAGTTAAAAGTCATTGCAAGCTCAAAACTGGCTGCTCTAGACTCCTTCTGGGAAAAGCAATGGAAACTGCCCAGTGCTGTAGCTTAGTAGCTAGCTTTGTCTTTTCACAATGGCAGCCCAGGTTCAATCGTGGTTTAGGGAATGAGTACTTTCTGACTGATATCTGTGTGACCTTTACCATTTGTTGATTCTCTTCCCCTCTATGTACAACTTCTGGCTTCCCTTCTTGAATTCTCCTTTCTCTGAGGAAGGGAGGTTACCTTTGGTAAAGTTCAAAAGCCAGAAATATTGGCCATTTGGCCTGGCTAAAGTTGGGTAATAAGAGATTTAAAAGGACATTTTTCTTAAGTTCTATGGTTAAAAGTCAGCATAATTAAAAGTGGATATTCAAGCTCTAACAGCCTGGGACTCTGGGAAAAACAGAGGAGGCACCACTAACCTCCTTTTGGGAAAAAAACTCTGTTTTCTTCATGGAACCCCAGAAATTGAAGGTGTATAGATCCCTCTCAAAATCTAAGGCTCTGTTCTGTTTTACATTGTGTTATCTGACATTTTTTACTTTTGGGGTATATCAGAAATTACTTTGCATGATGGGAGAGCTTTTAGCCTTGGTGCATAATAACTAGGCAGGAAATACCCTTTAAGGGCTGGCTAATGGCAGTTATGGAGGGATACTTGGTTCTTTGCATACTGGAATCAAAGAAGTATGCTCTTGGACAACTGGAAGGTAGGGAAAAATCCCCCTCCCAACTGAGAGGTGAGATTCCCATGGGGGATGGGCTGATTACAAAATGGGCTGATTGGATTTGGGTTGCCTTGCAATAAAATGCATTGTAAAAGCATCACACTGTCTTCTTCCATAGCATTTCTCACATTTTGGGGATTCAGGATGTGATTTAAAAATGGGATCCTTAATTTTAGGAATCTGTTTCTTCCTTCCAGGTGTGCCTGCTTATTAGACCTTAGAAACTGCATGTTTTCCTAGCCCTGCTCCTCAAAGAACTCCAGCCCAGAAGCCAGTAATCCAATTAAGAAACTTAAAAACTGCCAAATGAAAAATATTAGAACTGTTGGATCCTCTGTGTATTTATATATGTTGTGTGTGTAATTTTTACATAAAAGAGCTCTAATTAATTGGCTTAAAATAAGTGCTTAAATTGAATACATTGTCAGAGAAATTAAAACTAATGCCATCTAGTTCAAGTAAATTTAGTAATCTTTCATAAATAAAAACCGTTTTAAAGATTATTGGTAAAATAAAAATGTCTTAAAAATAAAGATATTTGGTCTAAATTAGGCAGGTCAGCTATTAGGTTTGCTAAATTCTTTAAGGTAATAATCTGCTTCTTTGACTTTTAAAAATTGTTCAACTTGCCTGCTTTGGAGCCATTAGATTCTGGGTAAGGCCTGGTGACATGTGCTGTTAGTCAAGTCCCCTGGCTATGCAGAAAGAGTCAGACTTTATCTGCACTTCTCTCTGGTGTCCTAGGCTCCACACCTAGTACACAATTAAAATCACTACCACGTTTTTCACCAAAAATAAAAATTAATAAGAGTTAACATTGTAACATGTAATTGAGACTACTGATCAGTTTTTACATGCAAGGTGTGTGAGGAAAGTGAAATGTGCTTTTACTAAAAAATTCTAAGAAGGCGTAGGAATGTAAATTTTTGCCTGGTTTAGAGGGTTAAAGGATTGTTTTAAATTAGATGGGATAAAGCTGAAGGTTTGAGCAAGTCGTGGAAGAGTTGTGAAAAGTTAATCTTGTAAAAAAAATTCTGTGTATGAACATACTGGCTAAATTTAAAGGGGCATTATTCAGTTTTTCTGTAAGTTGAACATTGAAATAAAAGCACAATACGGTTTTCTTAGAGCAAACAAACATTTGTAAAGGGTTATAAAAGGTTTATGAGAATCACCTTATGGTCAAACTGATTAACACTGGATAAATATGTCTATAAGGTTTTGTTAAAGATTAAGATTGACATTAATAGTTCACTAATGCAAGGGTGAAATTTGGCTTTCTCTCTTGAATAAGATTTTCAGGTAATATTAAAGGATAATGAAATATTTCTGTTTGCCTTTTGAATAAACTACAGGAAAAAGAAGGGAAAGACAAGAGACAGAATGTTTGGAAAGTAAAGTCTTCCCTCTATAAATGAGTACAGGTTTTTGCCTTTAAAAAATTTTTAAGTCATCATTTTGGCTAAATGAATGCCTTATGTTGACATGGAATTCTATTTTATAATATCAAATGTTTTAAACCTTTAACATATTTGACAGGTTTCCCAAAATCAAATTCCAGCTTCAAAATTATCTTTTCTGACCTTTAATTTTGGGATGCTACAAAGGGTCCCTGAAGCATCCAAAAGAGAGGTAAACAGGATTATTTGGCCTGTTAAGTTACATGGGAAGCATTGCCAAAATAAAAAAAATAATAATAATGTTTAACCTTTTAACCTTCTTCAGAGTTGACAGAGAAAGAGACAGTCTTGCCCTGCCACCGAGGCTAGAGTGCAGTGGTGTGATTTCAGTTCATTGCAACCTCCACCTCCTGGGTTCAAGTGATTCTTGTGCCTCAGCCTCCGGAGTAGCTGGGATTACAGGTGTGCACCACCACGCCCAGCTATTTTTTTTTTTTTTTTAGTAGAGATGGGATTTCACCATGCTGGCCAGGCTGGTCTCAAACTCCCAGCCTCAGGTGATCTGCCTGCTTCAGCCTCCTAAAGTGCTGCGATTACAGGTGTGAGTCACTATGCCCAGCCAGGTTATGTTTTAGTGAATGATATTAATATGTGTTCCAAAAGTGTATGGGATTTCTAGAATTCAAATATGTCCAAGGATATGCTATCAATCATAATTAGAGTTATATGTTATTGTAGACCACAGAAATAACCAAATTTCCTTGTCAATTGTGTCTTTAACTATGACTATTTAAAGCCATTTCCACAACTAATTGTTTAATGCTGATACAGTTTCTGAAAACTTCACAAGCATGCAAAATCCTAGAATATGGTGTCTTTTAGGAAGTTCAGGAAAGGATGGAAACGACCCTGAAAAGCACTCTTGAATATAGGTTTTTGGTAACTTTAGAATCATATCATTTGGACTGGTTAAGAATTCCTGGAACTGGGTTCCAAGATGGTCGAATAGGAACAGCTCCAGTCTAGAGCTCCCAGCATGAGCAACACAGAAGACGGGTGATTTCTGCATTTCCAACTGAGGTACCGGGTTCATCTCACTGGGGCTTGTCGGACAGTGGGTGCAGTCCACGGATGATGTTTGAACCCATCACAAAGAAGCTAAAATCCTTGAAAAAAGATTAGATGAATGGCTAACTAGAATAAACAGCATAGAGAAGACCTTAAATGACCTGATGGAGCTGAAAACCATGGCTCGAGAACTATGAGAACTACGTGATGCATGCATAAGCTTCAGTAGCCGATTCAATCAAGTGGAAGAAAGGGTATCAGTGATTGAAGATCAAATTAATGAAATGAAGTGAGAAGAGAAGTTTAGAGAAAAAAGAGTGAAAAGAAATGAACAAAGCCTCCAAGAAATATGGGACTATGGGAAAAGACCAAATCTACATCTGATTGGTATACCTGAAAGTGATGGGGAGAATGGAACCAAGTTGGAAAACACTCTTCAGGTTATTATCCAGGAGAACTTCCCCAACCTAGCAAGGCAAGCCAACATTCAAATTCAGGAAATACAGAGAATGCCACAAAGATACTCCTCAAGAAGAGCAACTCCAAGACACATAATTGTCAGATTCACCAAAGTTTAAATGAAGGAAAAAATGTTAAGGGCAGCCAGA
Source organism: Papio anubis (assembly GCF_008728515.1). Classification (NCBI taxonomy): domain Eukaryota; kingdom Metazoa; phylum Chordata; class Mammalia; order Primates; family Cercopithecidae; genus Papio; species Papio anubis. The sequence continues at coordinate 3,800,335 of NC_044996.1, read as the reverse complement.
GAAAAAGATCGGGTTACCCACAAAGGGAAGCCCATCAGACTAACAGCGGATCTCTCTGCAGAAACTCTACAAGCCAGAAGAGAGTGGGGGCCAATATTCAACATGCTTAAAGAAAAGAATTTTCAACCCAGAATTTCATATCCAGCCAAACTATGCCTCATAAGTAAAGAAGAAATAAAATCCTTTACAGATAAGCAAATGCTGAGAGATTTTGTCACCACCAGGCCTGCCTTACAAGAGCTCCTGAAGGAAACACTAAACATAGAAAGTAGCAACCGGTACCAAACACTACAAACACATGCCAAATTGTAAAGACCATCGATGCTAGGAAGAAACTTCATCAACTAATGAGCAAAATAACCAGCTAACGTCATAATGATAGGATCAAATCCACACATAACAATATTAACCTTAAATGTAAATGGGTTAAATGCCCCAATTAAATGACACAGACTGGCAAATTGGATAGAGTCAAGACCCATCAGTGTGCTGTATTCAGGAGACCCATCCCACATGCAGAGACACACATAGGCTCAAACTAAAGGGATGGAGGAAGATCTACCAAGTACATGGGAAACAAAAGCAAGCAGGGGTTGCAATCCTAGTCTCCGATAAAACAGACTTTAAACCAACAAAGATCAAAAGAGACAAAGAAGGCCATTATATAATGCTAAAGGGATCAATTCAACAAGAAGAGCTAACTATCCTAAATATATATGCACCCAATACAGGAGTGCCCAAATTCGTAAAGCAAGTCCTTAGAGACCTACAAAGAGACTTAGACTCCCACACAATAATAATGGGAGACTTTAACACCCCACTGTCAACATTAGACAGATCAACGAGACAGAAAGTTAACAAGGACATCCAGGAATTGAAATCAGTTCTGCATCAAGTGGACCTAATAGACTTCTACAGAACTCTCCACCCCAAATCAACAGAATATGCATTCTTCTCAGCACCACATCACACTTATTCCAAAATTGACCACATAATTGGAAGTAAAGCACTCCTCAGCAAATGTAAAATAATAGAAATTATAACAAACTGTCTCTCAGACCACAGTGCAATCAAACTAGAACTCAGGATTAAGAAACTCACTCAAAACCGCTCAAATACATGGAAACTGAACAACCTGCTCCTGAATGACTACTGGGTACATAACGAACTGAAGACAGAAATAAAGATGTTCTTTGAAACCAATGAAAACAAAGACATAACATACCAGTACCTCTGGGACACATTTGAAGTAATGTGTAGAGGGAAATTTATAGCACTAAATGCCCACAAGAGAAAGCAGGAAAGATCTCAAATTGATACCCTAACATCACAATTAAAAGAACTAGAGAAGCAAGAGCAAACACATTCAAAAGCTAGCAGAAGGCAAGAAATAACTGAGATCAGAGCAGAACTGAAGGAGATAGAGACACAAAAAAACCTCCAAAAAATCAATGAATCCAGGAGCTGGTTTTTTAAAAAGATCAACAAAATTGATAGACTGCTAGCAAGACTAATAAAGAAGAAAAGAAAGAAGAATCAAATAGACTCAATAAAAAATGATAAAGAGGATATCACCACTGATCCCACATAAATACAAACTACCATCAGAGAATACTATAAACACCTCTATGCAAACAAACTAGGAAATCTAGAAGAAATGGATAAATTCCTGGACACATACATCTTCCCGAGACTAAACCAGGAAGAAGTTGAATCCCTGAATAGACCAATAACAGGCTCTGAAATTGAGGCAATAATTAATAGCCTACCAACCAAAAAAGTCCAGGACCAGATGGATTCACAGCTGAATTCTACTAGAGGTACAAAGAGGAGCTGGTACCATTCCTTCTGAAACTAATCTGATCAATGGAAAAAGAGGGAATCCTCCGTAACTCATTTTATGAGGCCAGCATCTTCCTTATACCAAAGCCTGGCAGAGACACAACAAAAAAAGAGAATTTTAGACCAATATCCCTGATGAACATTGATGCAAAAATCCTCAATAAAATACTGGCAAACCGAATCCAGCAGCACATCAAAAAGCTTATTCACCACGATCAAGTTGGCTTCATCCCTGGGATGCAAGGCTGGTTCAACATACACAAATCAACAAACATAATACATCATATAAACAGAATCAAAGACAAAAACCACATGATTATCTCAATAGATGCAGAAAAGGCCTTCAACAAAATTCAACAGCCCTTCATGCTAAAAACTCTCAATAAACTAGGTATTGATGGGATGTATCTCAAAATAATAAGAACTATTTATGATAAACCCACAGCCAATATCATACTGAATGGGCAAAAACTGGAAGCATTTCCTTTGAAAACTGGCACAACACAGGAATGCCCTCTCTCACCACTCCTATTCAACATAGTGTTGGAATTTCTGGCCAGGGCAATCAGGCAGGAGAAAGAAATAAAGAGCATTCAATTAGGAAAAGAGGAAGTCAAATTGTCCCTGTTTGCAGATGACATGATTGTATATTTAGAAAACCCCATCGTCTCAGCCCCAAATCTCCTTAAGCTGATAAGCAACTTCAGCAAAGTCTCAGGATACAAAATCAAGGTGCAAAAATCGCAAGCATTCCTATACACCAATAATAGACAAACAGAGAGCCAGATCATGAGTGAACTCCCATTCACAATTGCTTCAAAGAGAATAAAATACCTAGGAATCCAACTTACAAGGGATGTGAAGGACCTCTTCGAGGAGAACTACAAACCACTGCTCAACAAAATAAAAGAGGACACAAACAAATGGAAGAACATTCCATGTTCATGGATAGGAAGAATCAACATCGTGAAAATGGCCAAGGCAATTTATAGAATCAATGTCATCCCCATCAAGCTACCCAATTCTTCACAGAATTGGAAAAAACTACTTTAAAGTTCATATGGAACCAAAAATGAGCCCACTTTGCCAAGAAAATCCAAAGCCAAAAGAACAAAGCTGGAGGCATCACACTACCTGACTTCAAACTATACTACAAGGCTACAGTAACCAAAACAGCATGGTACTGGTATCAAAACAGAGATATAGACCAATGGTACAGAACAGAGCCCTCAGAAATAATACCACACATCTACAACCATCTGATCTTTGACAAACCTGAGAAAAACAAGAAATGGGGAAAGGATTCCCTATTTAAGAAATGGTGCTGGGAAAATTGGCTAGCCATATGTAGAAAGCTGAAACTGGATCCCTTCCTTATACCTTATACAAAAATTAATTCTAGATGGATTAAAGAGTTAAATGTTAGACCTAAAACCACGAAAACCTAGGCAATACCATTCAGGACATAGGCATGGGCAAGGTCTTCATGACTAAAACAGCAAAAGCAATGACAACAAAAGCCAAAATAGACAAATGGCATCTAATTAAACTAAGGAGCCTCTGCACAGCAAAAGAAACTACCATCAGAGTGAACAGACAACCTACAGAATGGGAGAAAATTTTTTACAATCTATCCATCTGTCAAAGGGCTAATATCCAGAATCTACAAAGAACTTAAACAAATTTACAAGAAAAAATCAAACAACCCCATCAAAAAGTGGGCAAAGGATATGAACAGACACTTCTCAAAAGAAGACATTTATGCAGGCAACAAACACATGAAAAAGCTCATCATCACTGACCATCAGAGAAATGCAAATCAAAACCACAATGAGATACCATCTCACACCAGTTAGAATGGTGATCATTAAAAAGTCAGGAAACAACAGGTGCTAGAGAGGATATGGAGAAATAGGAACATTTTTACACTGTTGGTGGGACTGTAAACTAGTTCAACCATTGTGGAAGACAGTGTGGTGATTCCTCAAGGATCTAGAACTAGAAATACCATTTCACCCAGCCATCCCATTACTGGGTATATACCTAAAGGATTATAAATCATGCTGCTATAAAGACACATGTAACACGTATGTTTTATGCACAATAGCAAAGACTTGGAACCAACCCAAATGTCCATCAGTGATAGACTGGATTAAGAAAATGTGGTACATATACACCATGGAATACTATGCAGCCATAAAAAAAGATGAGTTCATGTCCTTTGTAGGGACATGGATGAAGCTGGAAAACATCATTCTGAGCTAACTATCGCAAGTACAGAAAACCAAATACCACATGTTCTCACTCATAGGTGGGAATTGAACAATGAGAACACTTGGGTACAGGAAGGGGAACATCACACACTGGGGCCTGTCGTGGGGTTGGGGGATGGGTAGGGATAGCATTAGGAGATATACCTAATGTAAATGACGAGTTAATGGGTGCAGCACACCAACATGGCACATGTATACATATGTAATAAACCTGCACATTGTGCACATGTACCCTAGAACTTAAAGTATAATTTAAAAAAAAGAAGTTTAAAATTTTAAAACTAAATTAAAAAAAAAAAAAAAAGAATTCCTGGGACTTTAATGAAAAGACTGACTGGTTTATACAACTGCTAACCCAAGTAAAACAAAAATTAATTGCATACCAAGAAAATACTTTGCCAGATTTTCATGCTAAATCAGCCAGTATTAAAATTGTTTAGATAGCCAGGCACGGTGGCTCACGCCTGCAATCCCAGCACTTTGGGAGGTCGAGGCGGGCGGATCATGAGGTCAGGAGATCGAGACCATCCTGGCTAACACGGTGAAACCCCGTCTCTACTAATAATACCAAAAAAAAAAAAACAGCCGGGCGTGGTGGCGAGTGCCTGTAGTCCCAGCTACTCAGGAGGCTGAGGCAGGAGAATGGTGTGAACCCGGGAGGCGGAGCTTGCAGTGAGCCGAGATCGTGCCACTGCGTGAGACTCCGTCTCAAAAAAAACAAAATTGTTTAGATATACAATTTGATTGAACTCCATGGTCTAAGTCAAATTACCTGTGACAACCCATCAGTTATCAGTGCTATGCACCTAAATTGGAAAAACAACTGGTATTCAAAAGGACATAAGTCCAGTGTTAAGCATGAACTCATGGAGAACCATGACAGTTACATTGTCCTTCCAGGGTCCTTAAAGCTTTTGTTACTGAAAGTTCTGCATTCCATGATTCATCATGAAAAAGATAAAATGATCCAAATTAAATATATATTGATGTGGTGACTTCTATATTGCTAAAATAGTTTATGACTATAAACTAAATGTTTGGTTTGTCAAACCCATATTCCTGGAAAGAGGATCAAAGCTTCAGATAGATTCAGCAACCTGATGGGCCATTTAAACATTTACAGAGGGATTTCATTCAATTGTCATTTTCAATGCATGTTTTCTAGTTGTTTAAAAGCTTTCCCATGCAAGAGGTCTGATGTTATAACAGTAGATTATTATGCCACAGTGTATTTTCACCAGGTAAGGAAAGCTTTTTATGGTTCACTGATGGAGGACCATCAACCCTTTCACAGTCTAGAACCAGAAGACTGGATCTTCTGAGAACATCAGAGAAAGACTGCCCTTGCCATCCACACTACAGCAAAACTTTGGTACCTTGAACTTTGGATTCATACTCTCTCAACTGAGAAGGTTCCCTCCACACTCTTGGAACTTCACATCCATTGGAACCCTTAAGGCAAAACTAACCAAGGTGGTTTCTCCCCAGAAGATGGCATCCTTGATGTGAACTCCTTTTCCCAAGATCCCAGTTAACAACTTCTCTACTATTATGAGACTCTTACCTTTGAATACTTTTTCCCTTGCTTAATAAGTCTCTATGAACAATAGAAGTGAAAAGGGGTCTGTCGTGTGCATTTATGGACTATACTTTTATTTGTGAAGGATTTTGCAGCCAGTCTTATACATGGATAAATTTAGACCTTAATAGATGGAAGATGAAGGCCCAATGTGGGTAAGAAATTTTAATGGTACATATGTTGCCTCATAATCAGTCAGAAACAGAACATTGGTTCACTCGTCTTAACCCACATCATGGGTTGAAGAGAGCATTGCCAGGAAGCCTTCAATACTCTAGAAGGGCATCATTTGTTAGGTCCTTTATACCATGGTTTGGAGTAAAAGAGGCAATGGTTAGAAATGTATCCCTCATGATAGGCTCTATAGCAGATTCTATGGTAAAGGCCATGGTTACACAGCAGACTTTACATTCTCTTGTGAAAGTTATGCTAGATAATAGAATTGCTCTAGATTACTTACTGGCTAAACAGAAGTATCTGTACAGCTGCAAGCACTTATGGCCTACAGAGAAAACATTGGTATTATAGAGATTCAGTTGCAGGGGATTAACGAAAAGACTGCTTAGTTAAGTGAGTTGACTCCTTAGCTCATTCTCAGATCTATTTAATTTTAGGTGGTTTGGTTTATGGAGACCCTGGGTAAAGAGCACACCCTAAACTTTTGGTATTATCCTCCTGACAGTCATAATAGCAGTCTCACTGGTGCACTGCATTCTCTCAAAAGTTTTAGATGTTTGCATGCAGCCATCTCTAGAATGTCAAATGGTCTCTCTTCAGCTGGAATGACAAGAGCTGAAAGAAATGTGTGACCACGAGGGCACTGTAACCTATAAATGACATGCTGAGACTGGAAATCCAAAATGATGGTAACTGGTAACTGAGAGTGGTACTAAGGCCTTAAGTTTTGGTCACACTCTCATCTAAGTGAGAACATGACCAAGAAGAGGGAATTTTTAAACAAAATTAAGGGAGACCATTGTTTTGGACTGAGCTCATGCACTAGCTCTCAACAGACCAGACCAGTCCAAAATGGAGTCTCTCATGCTAAATGTCATGTAAAGTAAGACTCTAAAGAGAAACACAGATCCTAGAACAGATCAGGTTTTGTTTTTGTTTTTTTTTTTCTCCTGTAAACAGGACATTCTAGCATATGGAGGTACTTGCCATTCTAAGCCTGAAAAAAAAAAAATACCCGAAGTCCTTGTTCCCACCTTGCAAATCCCACTGTTCTACTGTTTACCAGTGTGTTTTAAGACCAAATAAGTACATTTATGATGGTGACAGTGATATCAATGACTAAAGTTTTGGTCAATCTCAAAATTGAGAAGATGACCAAAAGAAGAAAAATGTTAAATCAAGTTTAGCCTAAAGCTGCCTCCTTACATATTTTAAGCTCAGCCTAAAGTTTTCTCTGTACGTTGCAAACTATAACAAATGAAGGTATAAACAGACCATAGCCTACGCTTGTGCCAATCACTGAGTTTTGGCCAGTCAAATTTAGCCAACTGTTCAAACTATTTTCAAATAAGGCAAATGTCGAGCTGTGGCCAATCCAGCTGTTTCTGTGCCTCACTTCCATTTTCTGTGGGTCACTTTCCTTTTTTGTCCATAAGTCGTCTTCCACCATGTGGCTGCACTGGAGTCTCTGAGCCTATTCTGTCTTGGAAGGCTGCCTGATTCATGAATTGTTCATTGCTCAGTTAAACTCCTTTATATTTAATGTGGCTGTTTTTTCTTTTTATCATTAGACATAGGATGAGGGTGTCCTGGGTCATAAGTGAAAATTTTGGTTTCATAGGACAATTTAAAGCCAAGAGTACAGAATGCTATATTGGAAGAAAGCATCTCCTTTAGACCTTTAAGATGAAACACTGTTAGCATCGGGCCAAAACAATAGTTAGAACCTGAGCAAAGAAGTTACAGGAGCTGACTAAAAAGTTTACAGAGAGAGTTGTTATCTCAGACTTTCTCAAAGGGGAAAGAAAGCTGAAACTAGTGAGATGCAATAAAGGTTCAATTTTTGAGTTAAAAAAATTAAAATCTCTTGTATTATTATTAATTTGGTACCATAAAATGTTGTTGTTCTAACCAATTCTTTAGTGTATTAGTGTTTTTTTCATATCAAAGCCCAATCTTTAGAAAGACTATTATAAAGAATTTCCTTTTAATTATAGGCAAATTGATGACAAAGATTTTTTCCTCATGAATTCTTTTTACAAATCTTATTATGACTTACACAAAACACTTGTGACATGCTTGGACTTCCTGTTTTATCCTAGATATCCCTCTTCCTTAAATAACCAGTCATTTTATTTTAGGACAAAAATTTCTGATATAAGATTATTTTTCATATGAAATTATTTTCCTTTTAACCTTTCTTACCAAAAATACTGCTTTAGATCTGTAACTTTCTTTATATCTCTCCTATTTACTGGTTCCTTTTATCCTGTTTCACAAATAACTTTTGAATTTAGACAAAAATTATTTTTCTTTAAATAAGAACACTTTTAAGAAAAATATTTTCTTATAATTAAAAAAAAATTGGAAATGACTCAGACATTTAATGAGTATCTCTTCTTTAGTGTAATATAACTTTAGATTCTTAATTATATGACAAATTTATCTAAAGCATGTGTTCCATTACATTTATCTAATTATCTTTTTAAAAATAGTTTACCTAGATTACTTATGAAAACTGTGACAGTCATCATTTAAGGTTATTTCCCTGTTAACCATTTTTATAACTTGTGAATTTCAGGCATTTACCTAAGTAAGAACCTTAAGGTTAAATAAATGGGTTCTTTTGCCAATAACTCAGGATTCAGCTATTTTCATTAAACTAAATAATATTAAACGCCTTAATAAAAAAATTACACAAACAAAGATAATTCTCTTTTGGGCTGCAAGCTTTAAAACCCTCATGCCAAGTTTTGACACCTTATACTATCTAGCAGAGATTAAATATTAGACTGCTTGACCAATAAATCTAAATAATAATGTACATTGACAATTCTGAGGACATTTCTAATTTTATTTTACCGATAATGTTAAAACCATCTTACTTATTAAGGACTTATTTAAGTCACATGAACTTTAAAAAGCATTTGGACTTAAAGTTTCTATTTTCCTGATAAATTATTTGTTTCAGTTTTTTTCTTTAAAGCTCTTTTATACTTTTTTGGTACTGATACATTATATACATGAAATAGATGTATTAGACATGCAGATAGATGTAGATTTTATAGATTCATAAGACCTCTTATTTTTTCTTCTATTTTAGACTTCCAATTTGTTGATAACCTGTTTCATTACCCTAGGTAATTGTCAGCTAGATAACTCTAAATTTGCGTACTAAAGGAACAACTCTTAGGTGAAAATCAGATAGTGAAATTTACATCTCAAGTCTCCTCTCCAGCCACACACACACATAGTCTGGTGTGCTGGAGGGAGATTAAAAATGGATGTCAAGTCAAACATAAAATTATGGAAATCTACTATAGCATTGTATAAGGAGACCAAGTTTATTTAGACAGGTAGTTTTTAATTTTAGTTTCTGTCTTTTAACTGGATCTCTGAACTCCTGGGTCTCCAAAAATATCATGGGACTGGGTCACATAATGCTTTTACAATGCACTTTGTTATAAAGACATTTCTCTAAGTGTCTAAACCACACCCTTTCTTATCTTAAACTTCCAAGAGTAGCCCCTGTTGTAATAACTACTTTACTCAAAAAAATTACGTAACACAATACAAAAGCAAGCAGTTTAAGATATGAGAGAAACTGGTCTGTTTACATTCTTGAGGTTCCATAGGGAAAACAGATGTTTCTCCCCAAAAAGGAGTTTGGCACCTTCTGAGTTTTTTTAGGGAATCGCAGGCTGTTAAAAATTATTTTAGATCCTTAATGCAGCAGAGGGCGGCAAGAGTAAGGAGAGAGAGGTAGAAGTAAACGGAAAAAACATAATTCAGTCCACTGAAAAGAAAAGAAAAACTGCCATGCGCGTCCGTGTGAAGAGACCACCAAACAGGCTTTGTGTGAGCAATAAAGCTTTTTAATCACCTGGGTGCAGGTGGACTGAGTCCGAAAAGAAAGTCAGTGAAGGGAGATAAGGGTGGGGCCATTTTATAGGATTTGGGTAGGTAAAGGAAAATTACAGTCAAAGGGGGGTTGTTCTCTGGTGGGCAGGAGTGGGGGTCACAAGGTGCTCAGTGGTGGAGCTTTTTGAGTCAGGATGAGCCAGGAAAAGGAATTTCACAAGGTAATGTCATCGCTTAAGGCAAGGACCTGCCATTTTCACTTCTTTTTGTGGTGGAATGTCATCAGTTAAGGTGGGGCAGGGCATCTGCACTTCTTTTGTGATTCTTCAGTTACTTCAGGCCATCTGGGCATATACATGCAAGTCACAGGGGATGAGATGGCTTGGCTTGGGCTCAGAGGCCTGACAAAAACTTTTTATAAAACAAGATCCTAGGATAAAAATAAGGCATAAAAGGCCTTTTATACACATATATATCTTGGATATTAGCTTTTAACTAAACTGACTCTTAACCACTACATGCTTTAAAAAATCCTTTTAAATCTCATTACCATATTTTAACTGGGACAAACTGGTGATATTTCAAAAGTAACAGAAATATCAAACCAGAAAGGACTTGATTTAGGAGGCCAACCCAGGCTGTCATGGTGAAAAAAGGGCAGAATCTTAGCTAGTGAACTACAGCCATTGCTCTCTCAGTTTGGCTTGGCTACCAAAGATGACCTTGTTATGCAAATAAAGCATGTTAGATAGTAAAAATCTTCTTTTTCTTTTCAGCTGCAGGAATTCAGTCAATTCAGAGGGCTTGTTCCCCATGATTTGCAATTTTCCTTTGGATTTGACCAAGTCGGGTAGAGTTGGTCAAACCCAATGGAAAAAAGACTGAAATAACAACAAAACAGAAAACAAACAAATTAGCAAAAAATAGTTAAACAAAGCAAACAAACGGTCACACAGTTTACATAATTACTGAGCACTCTAACTGCAAGGAGAAATTAAGACCAGCTGGCTGTTATCTTAACTTTTAGTCATTAAGGAGAATTTCCAAGCCAAAATCCGAACTCAACTACTTACCTAGAAATGGGGTCCAAGTTGAAGATTGCTCTCTACCATCCCAGAAGGAGAAAAAAATCTTAAACTGGACTTCCCCATTGGAAGCAAGCTGAAATTGTAGAAGGAAGTTACCTGCCTTCCATTGTCATGGAAGCAGGAAAACTTGCTTTCTTTGTTGGAAGCAAATAAATCTGTAGAAAAGGAGTTGTATAGCAAAATAAACTTTATATCTTGACCAAATTTTGGGAGATGAAAGATTCTCTGGAAGGGGAGCTCCTGGTCCCCAGCAAAGTATCCTGTTGGTTTTGTTAGAGTAGGTAGCTAAGCAGACATAAGCAGGGCAGGAGAGCCCCCACCCCCCACCCCAGGAATGTTAGACAACCACCAGATGAAGGTCAGGCAATTGTTAAACTGTCGCTCTAAAATATATTTGGTCACAGCTGGGACCAGGGAAAGGCAGTCTCCCAATGGATAGGAACACCTGCAACTGGTGATCAGTAGCTTCCCAATAAGATCTCAGGAGTTGGTGAGCAGGCTCAAGCAAGTGCAATAAAAGGCAAAATTGCAGAGTTTAACTGGTAGATGACCTTCCTCTAGGAACACTCGACTGGTAATGGAAAAATGCCTCAAGTGAGCATGTGCATAACTTCAGTAAACACACTGTGCACACGACCCCTTCCAAGTGCTAGCAGGTCATTGCCCATGCGGACAGCCTGCCCCACCCCCTCCACACACACAAAAAATAATAAAGGGAGAAGAAATGAAATCTTACAACCATACGAATGTATAAAAACCTGAACTCAAGGATGGGATGGGGCACTTGGATCTCTTAAGTCACCTGCTTGGCCCTCTTCCAAGTATACTTCCTTTCACTCCTGCTCTAAAACTTTTTAATAAACATTCACTCCTGCCCCAGTACTTGCCTCAATCTCTCACTCTGCCTTATGCCACTCGGCCAAATTCTTTCCTCTGAGGAGGCAAGAATCAAATTTGCTGCAGACCCATCAGATTTGCCGCTACTAACAGTTTGAGCAATAAAGCTAGCCCAGGTTGGTACCAAGCACTCATAGATTTATCAAAGGCCAGGGCTACCTCCACTGACAATCCCATCCATTAGTCACCAATTTGTAAACGAGAAGGTGTCTCAGACAAGTCTCTATCAGCTTAGAAGTTTATGCTGCCAAGGTTAAAGACACACCCAAGAGACAGGTCTGTGCCTTTCTCTAAAGATAATTTTGAGGGTTTCACTATTTAAAGGGGAAAAGCAGACTGGAGGGGAAAGAGGGATGATGTTGTCACATTAATGAATGCACATGTTTTAAGAGTAAAAGAAGCAAGTAGAAAAATAGTCAATTATGTATGCATCACTCACTCAGTAAATCGGCACTTACTTAAGTCAAGATGAACCTACAGTAACTACCTGTGGGGATAGTTAAACTTTTATCTGTAGCTATCTGCTGAGGAAGAAAAGGAAAGGCAGCTTCTTGCATGACTCAGCTTTCAGCTTAATTTTTTTCTTTTGGCATAGTCAGTTGGGGTCCCATGTTTTTGTTTTCCTTTCACAGTATATGATTTATCGATTTGGATATTTCTTGCTTCTGTATAATATATGATACTTAAATGTATTCAACTGTAACACAGTTAGAGGAAGAGTGCACAAGTCATAAGATACAACTCAAAAAAAGTATCAGAAAGTGATCATGTATACCCTGCACCTATGATGAAAAATAGAAGCTTAACTATCACCCCAGGAGCACCATTTATTTTAACTTTTAATTTTTAATTTTTTTAGGCTAGTCACGTGAAACAGTTGGAGTGAAGAAGGAGCAAAGAAGTCTGTAAGTACTTATGACCAATTAGTTGTAAACACCACTGCACTTGTGTCAGAGGCGTGTGAATCAGAGCAATTCTATCTTAAATAGAAGCTGGGTAAAATGAGGCTGAAACCTACTAGGCTGCATTCACAGATGGTTAAGCCATTCTAAGTCACAGGATGAGATAGGTGGTCAGCACAAAATACAGATCATAAAGACCTTGCTGATAAAACAGGTTGCAGTAAAGGAGCCACCCAAAACCCACCAAAACCAAAATGGTGACAACAGTGACCTCTAGTCGTCCTCACTGCTACAGGCCCACCAGCGTCATGATAGTTTACAAATGCAGGGCAACATCAGGAAGTTACCCTATACGGTATAAAAATGGGAGGTATGAATAATCTACCCCTTGTTTAGCATATCATCAAGAAATAACCATAAAAATGGGCAACCAGCAGCCCTCGGGGCTGCTCTGTCTATGGAATAGCCATTCTTTTATTTCTTTACTTTCTTAATAAACTTGCTTTCGCTTTGCACTACGGACTCCCTAAATTCTTGTGCAAGACCCAAGAACACTCTCTTGGGGTCTGGATCAGGACCCCTTTTCTGTAACACTTGGACCAGCCAAAGCACCATTTAGTTTTGTTTCCTACCACTGACCCAGTTTCTTCCTCAAAGATGACCACTGCCATGACTCCTAACATCACAAATAAGTTTTGTCTATTTTTGAACTTAAATATAACTGGAACTAAGCAGTATAACTTTTTAAACTAAACTTTTTATTTTGAGATAATTGTAGATTCACATGCAGCTGTAAGAAATAATACAGAAAGCTTCCTTGTACCCTTTACTCAATTTTTCTCAATAGAAACATCTTGCGGAACTATGGTATATATCACAACCAGGACATTGACATTGAAAAGGTAAAGATACAGAACAGCTGCATCACCACAATAATTCCTATTGTTGCCTTCCACTTCTTATGCCACCCCCCACCCCATCCTGAACCCCTGACAATCACCGTTTCTATAGCTTTGCCATTTCAAGGATGTTATACAAATGGAATCATACAACATGAAAAATTTTGTAATTGGCATTGTTTTCACTCAGAATTTTTTGGAGATTCACCAAGTTTGTTGCATCCATCAATAATTCCTTCTTTTTTATTGCTAAGTAATGTTCCATGGTATGCATGTTCCACAGTTTAACTATCTACCTATTAAACTACATTGGATCATTTGTAGTCTTTGGCTCTTATGAAATAAGCTTCTATGCATACATGTATCATTGGTAACTTCATGTGTCAGCAGTGATTTCCACATTTCAAGAGTAAAACACATCTCTCTTGGCATGGGTTTTCATGGATGGTTCAAAAAATAAGCATATTGAATAACAATAAGTCTGGCCAGGCACGGTGGCTCACACCTATAATCCCAGCACTTTGGGAGGTCGAGGCTGATGGATCACTTGAGGTCAGGAGTTCAAGACCAGCCTGGCCAAGACAGTCAAACCCCCTCCCTACTAAAAATACAAAAAATTAGCTGGGCGTGGTGGCACATACCTACAATCCCAGTTTCTCAGGAGGCTGAGGCTGGGGAATAGCTTGAACCCAAGAGGTTCAGTGAGTTGCAGTGAGCCAAGATCGCACCACTGCACTCCAGCCTGGGCGACAGGGCAAGACTCTGTCTCAAATAATAATAATAATAATAATAATAATAATAATAATAATAATAAGAAGTTTGTGTATTTAAGAACATCCCCCAATCTCCCGTACCTTGCCTAAAGCCCCAAAACCTAACTTGCAGACTCTTTTTCCTTTTGTTGAATCCATGTAGGAATTCAAACATAGATGCCCCCTGGGATTATTCCCTCTAAGCCCTATCTGGCTCTCAGCTTCTGCCCAAGGCCTGGGCCACTGATCTCTCCTTTTCCTTCCCACACAGCACCAGTCTACCCCATGAAGGAAGTACTTGAGCTGACGCTCCTCTTGAGGTTTAGTTGCAAGCCTAGCCCCAGTGGTGGCCTTCAGTTTTATTCCCTGTGAACCCACAAAATTCCAAATCCTCTCCTCACTCCCTTAACCCACAGAGGGAAGCCCTGGCTTTGGTCTTTGGACCTGGCCCTCTCCATCCTCCAGCTCTTGGGAGGACCACTCCTTGGCTAGTTTATCCTTTTCCCTGAGCCTTGAGCCCTGATACTATATCAAGCCTAGGGCCTGAGTATTGGTCTCCATGGCTAAGTCTTCTGGATGCCTCCCACTTGCTCTCATGCCTTGGCTCTCCTCAAGACACTGGGAATGTTTTTGAAGATATTGATGGCGGCAGGAGAGAAAAGAGATAAATAAGGCAAGCAAATAAGGAGGCAATGAGTGCACAAGGGCCCTTAAAGGCCATCCATTTGAACTCCTCACTGGACAAATGAGGCAACTGAGGCCAAATGTGGGATCCAGCTTTTACGCAATTTTTTATTGTGCTCTTTTCAATCTTGAGAACTTTTCCACAGTATTAAATATTCATCATAAACATAGCTTTTAATGGCTACAAAGTATTTCATTCTATCACTGTACCATAATTTCTATCATCATTCCCACAATATTGGTTTGCTTTTCATTATCATAAACAATGTTAAAATTGACACGATCAATAAATATAAATGTATGACAATGTCTGATTATTTTTCTAGATTAGAGTCCAATGTGTGGAATTACTGTGTCAATGAATATGAATGTTTTTATGGTTAATGATACATACTGTCAATTTACTTTCTGGAAAGTTTGCACAAACTTATATTCCTATTGACATAGCATGAGAGTGTTTATCTCAACATGTTTTTGTCAACACGTAAATTTTTTAAAATATTGGCTACTGATAATCATGAAAAATGGTAACACTTATTTTTATTTGCATTTTTGATTACAAATAGTGTTGAGCATTGTTATATGTTTATGAGCTATTTAAATATATTTTTCTATAAATTGTCTCTTATGTTCTTTGACCATATTGAAACTGAAATTCCAGTGTTTTGCAGTCAAGAAGGATGAACTTGAAGATTAAGCATGATAAGGTCAAAGGGCACAATTAACCTAGAGCCATGACCTGGGAGGCAAAAGTACCAAGATCCAGTTTCAGATCAGCTACTTACTCACTGGGTTATTTAGGTAAAACCATTCTATGCCTTGGTCCTCAGTTTCCCAAATGAGCAAGTTGAGCTATATGAACTCTCAGTTAATGTAAGAGAAGGTCTTGAAAAGTTTACCTTTACTGAAATGAAAATGGTAGTATTTCCCACCAGGTGGCTATAAGAACTATTGCTTTTAACACATCTTGCTCTTTCCAGAGAAAAATGCTAAAGAAGTACAGATCACCCTGCTTTTGCTAGAGAAGATACTTCTCTAAGTTAGGGGTGACGCTGCTTCCCTACCTGCCAACTGGTGGCATTTCTTCCCTGAGGGGTTCGAAGAGTGGGTTGATGACTTCTATCAAGGTGGAAGAGGAACATTAAAGAGGTAAATTGAGTGTATCTTGACACCCCTCTATAAGATACCTGCACCTAGTATCAAGAGAGAACCATTTACAAATGTATTCAAAGGAAATCAAGACTATTTGTTTCCAAATATCTTTCAGGAATGGGCTTTCTATAAGGCTCTCAGTTTGAAAATGAAGCAGAGACAGTATAATGTGAGGTTGCCTTGAAGTGCCTTCCTTTCTTTCTATCTGGCAACTATCTCTTTCTTTTTCTTTTAGAGATAGTGTTGTTCTGTCACCCAGGCTGGAGTGCAATGGCATAATCACAGCTCACATCAGCTTTGAATTCCTGGACTCAAATGATCCTCCTGTCACAGCCTCCTGAGTAGCTGAGACAACAGGCATGTACTACCCTGCCTGGCTATTATTTTTATTTATTTTTTGTTGAGATGTGGTCTCACTATGTTGCCCAGGCTGATCTCTAACTCTGGAGCTCAAGCAATCCTTCCACCTCAGCCTTCCAAAGTGTTGGCATTACAGGCATGAGCCACCATACCTAGCCTCCTCTACTTGGCAACTATTTCATCGCTGCATGCATAGGTTTCCATTATAATCCCTCTTGTTAAAAATACTAATCTTCAGAGACAAAAAAGGCAAGAAGCAAGGATAGTAGAATAGAAGGAGTAGCCACTGTTTTATTTTTGTCTTCCTGACAGCAGAAGTCTTTATTGTATTTGGTCCATAGTCAGTGTTTCACATTATTTCATGGTGTAGATTCCCCAAGTGAAGGTCCCTGTGCAGTACTTGGAGGGGCATGTGGTAGGGGAAGATGAGCAGTACAGCTGGTCAGGCTTGGAAGGGGAAAAGGAGAGCTGGGGGCTCCTTAAAACCTATCGAGGGCATGGCCGGGCGTGGTGGCTCAAGCCTGTAATCCCAGCACTTTGGGAGGCCGAGACGGGCGGATCACGAGGTCAGGAGATCGAGACCATCCTGGCTGACACGGTGAAACCCCGTCTCTACTAAAAAAATACAAAAAACTAGCCGGGCGAGGTGGCGGGCGCCTGTAGTCCCAGCTACTCGGGAGGCTGAGGCAGGAGAATGGCGTGAACCCGGGAAGCGGAGCTTGCAGTGAGCTGAGATCCGGCCACTGCACTCCAGCCTGGGCGACAGAGCGAGACTCCGTCTGGAAAAAAATAAAAAAAAATAAAAAAAAAAATAAAACCTATCGAGGGCCACAGTAAGGGATTGAGCATGGGGAGGGGGCTTAGCCCCAACAACTCAGAACTCCATTGTATTGTATGGACTTCAGTTTCCCTACCAGGCCCCTGGGCAGGGTCACGATTGTTGGTTGGAAATCCAGTCACTCACGAGCCTAAAATATTTTAGGACTATGGCCTGGCCCTCTCACAGAGGACCCATTTCTCCCCCATTTCCTGGAAAAAAAAATTTCTTTCATGAAACTTCCTGAAACTTCTGTGGGTACAGAAACCCACAAATTGATCAGCTAACAAAAGGGAAGGGGAGAGGAAACCAGAAACCTTTTAGGGCCTCTTTCCCTCCCTACCCAGGTGTCTTCTCCCCCACACAGCTTGGCCCACAGCCTGGATGTCCCTGCCAGGGACTGCGACCCCACAAGCATCTGGATATGGTCTTGACCCCTTTCCCCACCCTGGTGGCTTAGTCTTATAAAGGAGCCAAGGCAGGAGGGAAAAACACTTGCTGCCTAATCCCATGCAGCTGCCCACAGACCCTCAGTTAGCAGCACTGAACAGGTTAAAAAAACACATGAAAACACAGAAAATCCTAAAAACCCAGATAGAGCAATGATGTGGGGAGACAGTGTGGTTGGGAGCCTTAGTAGCTCACCTCCTTCTGCTAGCGGGGGGATACTTGGGGGCCTCCCTTGGGCCTGGGAAGTAGCCACTGGGCCTCACAGGTGTACTTGGGATCATATATCTGTTGACCCAGGCCAAAGACCTGGCTGCTCTGGTTGGCACCCTGTGTGTAGCCCATCTGCAGGGACATGGAGTTGTCTCAATTGTCGGTTCCCAGCTTGTTGTCATAGATGTGCCTCCAGGTCCCAGAAGCTGTCATGCCCACCTGGCTGGCATACTTGTTTGTACCTATCTGGAGACTAATGGTCAGTTGATCCATGGGGGGCAGATATGGTTCTTGGGGTCAAAGAGATGCCCCTTCATGCTGTAAGCTGTCATGCTGGACTGGTTGGCACATTTATTTGTGCCTGTTTGGAGCCCAGTGATGTACTGGTCAGCCTTCATGGTGGTATCGTACAAGTTCTGCTCCTGCTTCTCTGAGTGTTTGATGCTAATGTCCACACCATTCTGTAGCCCCTTTGTCTTGGTCTTCCCCGCCAGGCCTAGAAGAGACACCTGCACATGTGTCATGTTCACACTCTCAAATAAGTCATTGGCCTTAAACAGGTCCACAGGGTTCATGCCATAGCTAACTATGGTCTTGAGGAAGTTGGAGAGGTTTTCCAGCTGGTGCCAGTTCTGCATAGAGTGGTTGATTTTGGAGACTGAGCCTGTTGGAGCTTGTTCATGAGTGTGCATGAAATAATCCCGTCCTTTAGATCCTTCTGGAAGTTAGGGCCAATAGAGAAGCCCATGAGTCCCTCGATCCAGCTGGGGAGCTCAGCCTCCTTCTGAGGGATGTATTTCGACAGAAGCTCATTCTTGACCTTGGCCAAGAGCTATACAAGGGACCCTTGTTGAATTGTGTGGAGCTCATGGCTGGCAGGAGTGACTGGCAGGATGGGATGGGACAGCCAGGTAGATGTGGGGCTGGGATGCTCTGGGCTCTGCCACTGTTTAATTTGTACAATTCTCTTAGCTGAAGCCTTGTTTGGGTTACAAAACATTAATGGTCTGACACTCAAAATCAAAACTGCAGAATGTGCCCGAACATATTTTCTTAGAGTAGGCCAGATTTTTGTTCAATTGGTCAAGCTCTTGTGGTAAAAGGAGCCCCATATTGTAGCAATACCCACCATGAAACATTAGCAGAGATACTGACAAAACATAGTTTCAAGGAAGAGTGTTAACATGTGCTATAATTTGGCTATTTGACCCTCCAAGTCTCATGTTGAAATTTGATCCCCTATGATGGAGGTGGAGCCTAATGGGAGGTGTTTGTGTCATGGAAGGTGGATCCCCTATCAGTGTCTTAGTACTGTCCTCCAGGTATTGAGTGAGTTCTTACTCTACTAGTTCCAGCAAGAACTGGATGTTAAAAAGAGCCTGGCACTTCCTCCTTTTTCTTTTTCTTTCTTTTCTTTTCTTTTCTTTTCTTTTTTTTTTTTTGAGACAGAGTCTTGCTCTGTCACCCAGGCTAGAGTGCAGTGGCATGATCTTGGCTGACTGCAATGTCTGCCTCCCAGGTTCAAGCCATTCTCCTGCCTCAGCCTCCCAAGTAGGTGGGATTATAGGCACCCACCACCATGCCTGGCTAATTTTTGTATTTTGTAGATATGGGATTTCACCATGTTGGACAGGCTGGTCTCGAACTCTTGAACTCAAATGGTTCACCTGCCTCAGCCTCCCAAAGTGCTAGGATTACAGGCATGAGCCACCATGCCCTTTTTCTCTTCTTGCTTCCTCTCTCACCATGACTCTCACCAGTCTGCACACACTGGCTCCCTTTCTCCTCCCATCAGGAGTGGAAGAATTCTGAGGCCCTCACCAGACACAGATGTTGGCACCATGCTTCTTGTACAGCCTGCAGAACTGTGAGCCAAATAAACCTCTTTTCTTTATAAATTACTCAGCCCAGGGTATTCCTTTATAGCAAGACAAACGGACAAGGACAACATGCTACTCCTTTTGAGGGAGGCCATGAAGCATAAGCAATGTTTTTTTCTGTCTTCTTGGAATAGAACTAGATGTCAATTCATGTCCAATTTCTTCTTGGATATACATTTATGTATCTCTGATGATTTATGGTATTTTAATGCCTGTTTAATGAGCATCTAGAATGCAGACAGTCATGAATTTGATTAAAAAGACACAGTACCTGCCTTCTAGAAGCTTATAGTTCAGATCTTTACTGGATCCTTAACACCCTGGCCTGAACTACTCCTCCCAAGTGGGGTGAGGTGCCTTTTTCTGGACTTACCTAGCTCCTGGACATGTATATGCTACATTATTGTCATTGTCATGTTATATATCTCTACACTGAACTTTTTTTTTTTGAGATGGGGTCTTGCTCTGTTGCCCAGGCTGGAGTGCAGTGGCGTGATCTTGACTCACTGCAACCTCTGCCTCCCGGGTTCAAGTGATTCTCCTGCATCAGCCTCCTGAGTAGCATGCCACCATGCCCGACTAATTTTTGTATTTTTAGTAGAGACGAGGTTTCACCATGTTAGCCAGGCTGGTCTCAAAACTCCTGACCTCAAGTGGTTTGCCCACCTTGGCCTCCCAAAATGCTGGAATTACAGGCATGAGCCACTGCACCCAGCCTCTACACTGAACGTTCCAAAGGCAGAAATTGTACCTTGTTTACTCTCAGATACTTGGCAACTATTTTAGAGGCTACCATGGAGACTAGCCAGCCAATACATAGGCATCGAATGAATGATCGAGTGCCCTTGTGAAGAAAGCAGGACAGACATTTTTATTCTCATTTTGCAGATGGGGAAACTGGGTTCCAGAGAGAGATTGACTTGTTCAAGGTCATAGAGAAAATTAGTAGCAGAATCAAAATTTGAACCAAGAACTTGACTCCTAGCCAAGCTTCTTCCAGTAAGAATTGAAGTTTTAGAGGGAGAAAAACATAAACAACCCAAGAGAATGTTAGTTGTGTACATGGCATGGGAAAAAGTGGTAACTTTCCCAATCTCAGTGGTTACAATGGAAAACTTCAGGGAAATTTTCAAGCGTCTTTGCACTGTATACTGGGACATTTTTTCATCATCAGATACCTACACTGTCATAATTTATTTCGCTCATGACTTATTTTCCCCTAACTTCCTGCCATCTCTGCTTTCCCTTCAGTTCATCCAAGAAATATTAGAGTTTTTCAAAGGGACTCACTTGGAAATGTGCGGGAAAAAGAAGAATGAAGAAAAAAAGACAAGAAATCATAATGCAAAATGCCAAGAACCTGCACAGCCCAGAAGCCCTATGCTTAGAAGACTGGTATCGAGCCCTAAGACTTTGTACTTAGAATTTACATTGTACTTACATTACTATGGCTATGTAAATGTTACTCACAGCTATGCCACATAATATATAATGATTACCTTTCCTTTCTTATAGAACCTTGGGTTTTTCCTGGAAGTAATAGCCATCATGATTTCATTTGGTTCATTTCATATCTACCTATCTGATATGATTTGACTCTGTGTCCCCACCCAAATCTCATGTTAAATTGTAATTCCCCATGTTGTCAGCTTCCACGCGGTGTTGGGCCTGTGGGTGCACAGAAGGCAAGAACTGAGGGTTGGGAGCCTCTACCTACATTTCAGAGGATGTATGGAAACACTTGGATGTCTAAGCAGAAGTCTCCTGCAGAGGCAGAGCCCTCATGGAGAACCTCTACTAGGGCAGTGTGGAGGGGAAAATGTGGGATTGGAGCCTCCACACCGAATCCCCACTGGGCCACTGCTTAGGGGAACTGTGAGAACAGAGCCACTGTCCTTCAAACCCCAGAACTGTAGATCCACTGACAGCTTGCACCATGCACATGGAAAAGCCTTAGGCACTGAACACCAGCTCGTGAGAGCAGCCATGGGAGCTGAGCTCTGCAGAGCCGCAATGGTGGAGCTGCCCAAGGCCTTGGGAGTCCATTCTTTGCATCAGAGTGGCCTGGATGTGAGAAATGGAGTCAAAACAGATTATTTTGCAGTTTTAAGATTTAATGACTGCCTTTCTGGGGTTTCGACTTGCATGGGACCTGTATTCCCTTTGTTTTGACCAATTTCTCCCAATTTACCCAATGCTTGTACCCCCATTGCATCTTGAAAGTAACTAACTTGTTTTTTATTTTACAGGCTCATAGACAGAAGGGACTTGCCTTGTCTCAAGAGAGACTTTGGACTTGGACTTTTGGGTTAACGGTGGAATGAGTTAAGACTTTGGGGCACTGTTGGGAATGCATGATTGTGTTTTGAAATGTGAGAAGGACAAGAGATTTGGGAGAGACCAGGGGAAGAATGATAGGGTTTGGCTCTGTGTCTCCACCCAAATCTCAATTTGAACTGTAATTCCCAATGTTAGGGGAGGAACTTGGTGGGAGGTGATTGGATCATGGGGATGGATTTGCCTTTTGCTGGTCTTGTGATAGTGAGCGAGTTCTCACAAGATCTCATTTTTTAAAAATGTGTAGCACTTTCCCCTTCACTTTCTCTCTCCTGCTCCAATGATGGTAAGACATGCTTACTTCCCCTCCACCTTCCACCATGACTGTAAGTTTCCCGAGGCCTCCTAGCCATGCTTCCTGTACAGCCTGCAGAACTGTGGGTCACTTAAACCTCTTTTCTTCGTAAATTACCCAGACTCAGGTAATTTTTTATAGCAGCGTGAGAACTGACCAATATACTTCACTAATTATTCCCCCCAATTTCTTCTAGAACTGTAAATTTATGTTGTGTATTGACATGTATTTCTTTGAGTTTTATCATCTGTATTGGCATGGTTCTTTTTTAGCTTTATCCTATTGGAGTTTTCCATAGGTTCTTGAATCTGTAGGTTTATGTCTTCTGCCACTTTTGAGTTTTCACCCACTATTTCTTTGGGTATGCTTTTAGCCCCACTCTTTCTCTTCTGAAATTCTTGTGATACAAATATCGGGTCTTTAGTTGTTGTCCCTAAGGCTCTGTTAATTTTTTTTTCAGCCTATTTTCTCTCTGCTGTTTAGACTGAGGAAATTCGATTGATCTGTCCCCAAGTTCACTGATTCTATATTCTGTTATGTCCACTCTTCTATTAAGCCTATCCAGCAAGGTTTTTATCTGTTATTTTATTTTTAGTTTCTATAGTTTTCCTTTGGTCATTTTGTATAACTTCTACTTCTTTGCTGAGCTTTTCTACTTTTTCATTTGTTTCACAAGAATCTGTAATTACTTATTGGACTATTTTTCTGATGTTGCTTATTGTGTTAGTATGCCCTTGTCAGTTCTGCTGGATCACCTGGTGTTTTTGGTAGAGGAAAGGATTCTCTGGCCTGAAGTGACAGAGACCATTTCCTGAGCTGGATCACTTGTTGTGGCAGGGACACCCTTGGCTTTTGCTCTGGGACTCCTAGAGTCTCTAGGGAGAGGGTGAGTCTCATGCACAATGGTGAAAAAGAACATTTCTCTTGGCTGCAAGTTGTCAAAGGAGCTTCGGATTAATCCCATCTGGTGATGCTGCTAACCTCCCTAGTGTTGTTGATTGAGCTCCCATTTAATCCTAGGGAGGAATAGGCTGCCTTCTGTTGTTAGATTGGGGGTTGGGAAACACATGTCTAGATGCCTTTTTCATTATATATTATGTCATTATCCTTATATTGACATATTACTGTATTACATTAATTATATTAATATAATCTTCCCTTAATTACATTAGATTTTGTATATTAATGCAGTCACTTCAGCCTGTGGGTAACTCTATCATCCCTTTCTTCCAGGGACAAAAACCTGAATGAGAGGTCCTGTACTTAGGGAGGTGAATGAACTGAAATTGATCACATAGTGTCTCCTCCAAGAAGCTGGGGCTTGTTATAACTGTTCATGAAAAATAATTCCATGAGTGTTTACACTTAAGGTAAGCTCTATTTCTTCAGAAGGCCTCAGGAGAAGAAAGGAAAGTAGGATGTTAAGAGATAGCAGTAAAATAAGATAAGAAAATTATCTGGTGGATGAGGGCACATTTTGAAAAGAGCTTTTCACATAAGATGTGCATGACTCTGGTTAAGCCAAGCTCCTTCCTGTATGCATTCATCAGTTTGAGGTTGTGATTTTCTGCATGCAAACACCCAGCACAACTTGGAGCATGTATAAATCTGCCTCACCCCCCTAACACTGTTAAAGTTCAAGTCTGAGTATTATACTTGTTGAGCTAAGCAGAGTTGAAACAAGAATAGGATACCCAGAAGAGCAAGTCTATTCAAGGAAGTCCCTTCCCTCCCCTTCCCTCCCATCCCCTTCCCATTCTTTTTTCTTTCTTTTCCTTTCTCTTTTCTTTTCTTTCTTTTTTTCACTCATTCGTTCTTTCTCTCTTTCTCTCTTCTTTCTTTCACAGGTTCTTGCTCTATCACCCAGGCTGGAGTGCACTGGCATGTTCATGGCTCACTGCAGCCTTGACCTCCTGAGTTCAAGGGATCCTCCCACCTCAGTCTCCCAAGTAGCTCGCGCTACAGGCACGCACTACCATGCCCAACTAATTTACTTTTTGTGGAGATGGGGTATTGCTATGTTGTCAAGGCTGGTCTTGAACTCCTTGGCTCAAGCAATCCTCCTGCCTCAGCCTCCCAAAGTACTGGGATTATAGGTGTGAGCCATCATGTACAGCCCTTCACTGAAGTCTTCATAGTCTGAAGGCAGTGGTTTGAGACTGGAGATCAGAAAACTGAGGAGAGTTACATGGACACTAGAAAAGGTACATGGAATAAAGAAGTTTCTTGGTAGTAAGTCAAGAAGTTAATGGTTTTCAAAATGCTTAGAACATTTGTAGGTGGGAAATGGATGATTGACATCTCCACAGACACTTACATATGGCTATGATATATCAGCATAAATTTTTACCGTGAATAGATTGTAGGTAAGACATGCAACAACTAGATAAAGCTCAAAGGTGGAAGAAAACAGGATGTACCACTGAATGGGTTGGCAGTGGAGAAAGGCTTTGGAAGACACACCCTATCCTTGCCATGTGACTCACCAGAACTGACACGAGAAGATGAGGAGGGTGCCAGGTCAGTTTGGTAAAGTTTTTAGGGGTGCTAAAGAAATGCCCCTTTTTTTTCAACCAGCCTGGCCTCTTCATAAGACTCCCCACTCTTCCCCTTGTCCCCTCCTCTTCCCTATACTTGGCCCCTCCTCCTACTCTCCACTACCCTATGACAATGTCCTGATGGGATTTTGTGATGTCTAAGCCCTTCCCAACAGGCCTACCATTGGCTGGGTAGTGGCTTGCTGGCCAATCAAAGCTTAGGGGTGTGGCTCATCATTGTCCTGGAAGGGTTATATATAGTGAGGCCAGGTGCCCTGGAGAAGACAGTTGAGAGAGGCTGATGTGGTGAAGATGGCCAGCAAAGCACAAGCCTCCAACCCAGTTGTTGAGGGACAACCACCCACAACACGAAAGAGGTGAGGAAGAGGAAGGCCCCCTCTCAACCAAGGTTCAGAAGCCCTCTGAAGGTGAGTGGTGCACCCAAGCTCCTCCTTATCTTCCCCTTGACTCTTCCCTGTCTTCCCCTTTACTCCTCCCTCCCAAGACACCTTACCCTGTCCTCGCCTGGCACAACCCCCACCTCAGCCTGCACCCTTCTCATGAAGCCCCTGTTCCCACTCCTCCCCCATCCTCTTCCGCCAAACCAGTGCCCTTCTGTGAGCTCCCTGTTGTCCTTCCAGATTCCAAGACAACCCAGAAGGGAAAAGAGACTCTTTGAGGGAGTTCCAGGAAAAAAGCCACTCCCAAAAGACCGCCGCTTCAAGAAAACCTAAGGAAGGGAGAGGGCCAACACTATCCAGCCACTCTGACCAGCTGAACAAGGAACTCAATCAAAAGGAGCCACAGCAGGACCAAGAAAGCGAGGAGACTTCCACCATCTCCAGCATCTCCCTGGACAGCCAGTAATTTCAGGGCAAGTTCAGAGGCCTAGATCTATCTGAGAGGTCTCCAGAGGTCTAACCCCAGAGAAACAGCCAAAAGGGTCTATGGTACATTTTACACACCACAGGGCACCCCCCATAGTGATGAAAATAAAATGAACCTGTTGTAAAATGATTTGAGTGCCCGCATGTTCTAGGATGGTGGGGAGGGAAGGAGGGAAGAGGTGGTGTGTGAGAAGGGAGGGAGGTGGGTTTTGCGGGATTGGGGTCAGACTGACAGGTCCACAGTTAATCAGACAAGCAGGATAAGGACTGTGTCAGGACTGAGCACTGGAGACAAATTTCCACTTAAGAGGCTGGCTCGGCCGGGCGCGGTGGCTCAAGCCTGTAATCCCAGCACTTTGGGAGGCCAAGACGGGCGGATCACGAGGTCAGGAGATCGAGACCATCCTGGCTAACAAGGTGAAACCCCGTCTCTACTAAAAAATACAAAAAAATTAGCCGGGCGAGGTGGCGGGTGCCTGTAGTCCCAGCTACTCGGGAGGCTGAGGCAGGAGAATGGCCTGAACCCAGGAGGCGGAGCTTGCAGTGAGCTGAGATCCGGCCACTGCACTCCAGCCTGGGCGACAGAGCAAGACTCCATCTCAAAAACAAAAACAAAAAAAAAAAAAAAAAAGGAGGCTGGCTCTGCTTCTTGTGAGGTTTCTTTCACAAGGCCAAAGGTCAGCTCAGCACTCCTGGGCTACATGCTTTAACCCTGAGGGACTGGGACCAGGCTTGCAACTTTGTTCTCTGGCCCGTTGAGGTTAAGCACCCGCTGTGATGGAGAGGCCAGAGTGTTTGTGTTGTGTCCATGGCAACAACACTGTGATGGGGGCTGCTGGCAAAAGTGCTCCAGCAGGGCAGCAGAGGCCCCCGTGTGTGAGCACATGCAGAGTGGCAGGGGACCCCATGTACGTGTGTAGGCGGGACAGTGTGGGAGGCTGCAGGTGAGTGCATGGTGGTGAGGCAAGGCTGCAGGTGCAAGGTGGTAGGTGTCCATCTGCAAAAGTTCTCTGACAGTTGGGCAGGGTCTGCCAGCAAAAGAGCTATGGCAGTGGCTGCTGGGAAGCTGAGGCTGCGCTGCAAACGGGTGTGGCCAGGCAGGGACCTTGGTAGATGTCAGCAGACAGGGGGACACTCAGATCATACTGGCCCCATCCCACGGCTAAGACAGCCTTGCTCTGTCCAGGTCCAGCAGCTAACAAAGGCTAGAGCCAACTAGAGGAGTATGGAGAATCTTGAGAAGTGGGCATCCATGGCCATGTTCCACTGCAGCCGTTCCTGCGCCAAACCCTCCGGGCTCCATGCAGGCTGGAGTTGTGTCTCTGCCAATTATCCAGGAAGTTCTCCCTGCCAGTTCAGATGACCATGGTGGTTGTGGGGTCTCCCACAGCTAGAATATCAGGGGTTTGTGGCAAAAGTGGGCTACTCCATGCCCATTTCACTCACCCCTTCCCTAAAAGCTGCTCAGGGACAGGAACTAAATACCGCTTCTTGGCGACCCTGTGCAGGGTTCCCAGCTTCCTTCTCTTTCAGCTGGGGGTCTGCCTCTTCCCTCTGTTCACTCTCAATGCCTTCTTTCTGAAGATCTGTTTGGAGTGTGCTGGTCTACTTGATGATGTCTGGTCTCTCTCAGTGAGAGAAACTCTTCCTGGCTGTATCTATTGGCCATCATGGCTCTCCCCGTCTCCCTTCATATTTTGAATGTCCAAGATATTATTCTTCGTTTCTAAATGCTCCTTTTTATGCCCTCCTTGTTCTAATTTATACATGAATATTATCTTGTGTCTTTGATGACATTATTTGTAGATTTCTTTGAAGTTTTATTTTGTTCCCTGCTGTGTCTCTATTTCATTCAATTTTCCTTTTTCTGTTGGTTACTATGTTTGCTTTTGGTCTTGTTTTTCATGTAAGCAACTTTCCTTAAATATCTCATAATTCTTGGCCCACTGTCCAAGAAATTGCAGTGGAATTGGTGGATCATATAGTTACTCTATTTGTAGTATTTTGAGGAGCCTCCAAACTGTTCTCCATAGTGATTGTACTAACTTACATTCCCACCAACAGTGTATGAGGGTGTTCTTTTCTCTACATCTGCACCAGCATTTGTTGTTGCCTGTCTTCTGGATAAGCCATTTTAGCTGGGGTGAGAAGATATCTCATTATAGTTCTGATTTGCATTTCTCTGATGATCAATGACGTTGAACACCTTTTCATGTGCCTGTTTGCCATTTGTGTGTCTTCTTTTGAGAAATGTTTATTAAAATATTTTGCCCATTTTTTTTGTTGGATTATGAGATTATTTTCCTATAGAGTTGTTTGAGCTCCTTATCTATTTTGTTTATTAATCCCTCATCCTCAGAGGGGTAGTTTGCAAATATTTTCTCCCATTCTGCAGATTGTATCTTCACTTTGTTGATTGTTTCCCTTGCTGTGTAAAATCGTTTTAACTCAATGTGATCTCATCTGTCCATTTTTGCTTTGGTTGCCTGTGCTTGTGAGGTATTACTAGACATTTAACTTTCAAACTTTTGTTCTTACATTTCTGTTCCAGACCCGTAGTTCTATAAAATCTTTGGTTAATAGTAATAAAAATATCTGGCTTCCTGTATAAAGTGATTATAATGGATTGGCTTGACCAAAGTTTAAAATATCCCATCATAGGGATTTCTAATGTTTAAAAAAACCCTGCAAGGCAGTATAGTGCAATGAGAAGAGTACTAGGTTGTGAGTCAGTAGACACGTAGCTTAGTTTTAGCCAAAAATCCCTGTGTCACCTGGGGCATGTCCCACGCCCTCTTTGCTTCTGAAGTCCCTTCTGTAAAAGGAGTTGAAAGTAGATGCTTACCAAGATACCTCAGTGCTCAGAGACATTCAGAATTCTATTAATAGAAATACTTTTATATGTGTTAGGTTACTGGCTATTTGGTATTCGATAGTCTGGGACTAAAATGTAAAACCAAAGGTACACTGTAAGTAAATCTGGCCCATTTTAAAGTTAAGTTATATTTAAAACTTGATCAGACAATAACTTAAACTGAAGAATTTAGTGGTTGTGAAAAGTAATTTTTAAAGTAGAAAAGTGCCACGTTTTACTATCCTCTGGCACAATCAGAAAAATGATACCTAGAAGTGGAAATTGATTTGTTTAAAATTGAGATAAATACAAAATTGCCAGAGCCATAGAGAGACCCAGCATCCAAATAATAAATCCAGTACTTCAGAATATACCAATTAGACTGTATTCGGAGCTCTGCACTCTCTAGTTATAGAAATAAAATAATCTCCACATTCACCTGTGGATATATCAATACATGTGTTAAAATTGATGTGGCTATGTAATTTAAAAGTCTGAAGTCTTTTTGGTCTCTAATCTTATTTTTGTGCTCATTTACAGACACTCTCAAAGTCAGATTTTAATTCTGTTCTGTTTCTTCTATTTCAACTATTTTACTAGCTGCAAAGAAGCTTTTTCAGAGGAAGGATAATGTAATTCTTACATATTGCTAAAATGAAGAATTCAACATTACTTTAGAACTTCTGTGTATGATTGATTCTGAGGAAAATATTAGGAGTCAAGTGAAGGTGATATTTTTCAAGAGAGTGATTATGACAAATTTAATATAGTATTAAAATATCAGAGAAAAGGGAACATTCTGTCTTTTTTAAGGAGTAGATCCTAAATTCATTTCACAACAAAGAAATGCATGACTTGATCAGAAATGTTAATATAAAAAGTTGTAGAATTTACTAAATGATGTTTGTTTTCTCCAGTCTTCATAGTCAGACTCTAAATTATCTATATGGATAACTTCTGTAATCAATCAACTTATTCAGCAAAAATCATTTTTAAAGGGTTTGTGTTGGACTATTTTATCTTCAGATTCTATAAATATCATAGTGCCTAACACAGGTATGGTCAACTAGGTGGTTACTTTGAATCCAGATAAAAGGAGAGTTCAATCCTTAAAATGTAAAAATAAACTGTAAGATGGGCATAGTAATATCACTGTTATTTCTGGGTGAGTCAGTATCATTTTCTTACTATATCATGCTCATCATATGTAAAAGTGTATCTCCTATATCTAATCTGAGGTCTCCTAGACTGTATTTCTGGTTTATTAGCAGGCATGAGACAACAGTGTTTTTTGTCCATAATAATGTCTGAATGATTCCACATGAAAATATAACCCAATATGGTGTTTTTAAGTGAAGTAGGATTTTAGAAATCTGACCTAATGTCTTATTTTACAGATTTGGAAATTTGAAGTCCAAAGAAATTTAGAGACCAGAGTGAGTTTCCATAGTAATTAGTAACTAATCTGTGCTCCTCCCTCCCAAGCTAGGATCTGTTCTACTACATGTCAAAAATAAGAACTTTTCAGATAAAATTACAAATATCTCTAAGTTTTTCTTAACAATTTCTTTTCAATTCTACTCTCTTTTCTATCAGAAACTATGCTGGACTGCATCTTTTCCACAAAAACTTTGTAGATAGTTAGCTCATAGAGGCTTGTACCATGAAGTAAATCCAGTGCCTAATGGAAATGATTGGCTATAGAAGGCACTTAGTTGTGTTTTATTGTTGTTGTTTTGTTTTGTTTTTTGAGACGGGGTCTCGCTCTGTTGCCAGGGTGGAGTGCAGTGGTGTGATCTCAGCTCACTGCAACCTCCGCCTCCCAGGTTCAAGTGATTCTCCTGCCTCAGCCTCCTGAGTAGCTGGGACTACAGGCTTGTGCCACCATGCCCAGCTAATTTTTGTATTTTTAGTAGAGACGAGGTTTCACCATGTTGGCCAGTATGATCTCAATCTCTTGACCTCGTGATCCGCCCACCTCGGCATCCCAAAGTGCTGGGATTACACGTGTGAGCCACCACGCCTGGACAATTTTCTTTTTTAATATAGCAAATATATTGTTTTTTAATATAGCAAACAAACAGGTAATTGCCATTATTTTCAAATAATGCATGGCAGCTGGGAGAAATCACCTGCTTTTTAATTTGAAAAGTAATTTTTTTAGTCATTTTCAGTTAACAATTTGGCAATGTGTATTAAGGAACATAAGACTTTTCTTGACTTAATAATTCCATTTTTTGACTCTAAGGAAATAGTATTATGCATACCATTTCTTTGACACTATTCTAAAACAATAGTTTTATGCACAAAGATGGTTAAAACATCATCCTTAATTATAAAAAGAACATAGGGAGCAAATATGCAAGATTTACCTACTTCCATCCACATGGCTGGACAAACAGCACCTACTGCCTATGATTCAGCAATAATTTGATGTATTTAGGGCCTTTTGAGCATTCATTTCCATTCTCATCTCCTGTGGAACAACTCAAAAAGGACCCTTGCCCCTTTGTTCATTTCAAAATAGATTGATCTGCATTTGAGAGAAGATGCAGAAACAACTTAAAAGTACAATAGTAGAGCTATTTTAACATAAATTATTGAATCTCCACATAACTTGTTATTATGCAGCCATTAAAATCAGGTTGTATAATTTTATTTAATAACACGAAGAACTTTATTATAATGGTAACTTCTAAAATCAGAAGATAAAATTGTATGTACGATATGGTCTCAATCATGTAAAATAAATAAAAGGGAACATGCCAAGATAGTATTGATGATTACCTCTGCTTAATGAGATTTTTTTGGAAACTTGTTTTTCAAATTTTTTATTTTTCTACAATAAGTATGTATTGCTTTTATAATCATAAAAAGAGACAAGATGATGTATGTTCAATTGTTCCAAAATGATTAGAATAAAGTACTTGAAAAATAATAGTGAAAAAGACTTTGTTTTCTTTCTCATGCATTATTTATAAGGAAAATAATTCCTATCAGTCTCTGTTTTCAAAAAGCACAATGTGTACTCTTCACACAGTTGCCAATACAATGCTGGCGTAATATTGGTAAAAAGCACAAATGATAACTCCAGAGACCTCTCTGTTGATTAACTGATCCTTCGAAATTGCTAAGTTCTAATGAAAGGGTCACTTACTCTCCAACAAAAACAACATTTTGTCTATGTCCTCTAATTTCACACAATGAGAGTGTAATTTAAATATACATGGTTTTGACATTTTCAATCTAGTTTGAAGAAGTACTATGTAAATATTTTGAATATTCAATTTAAATTTCAACATAATGGAGTAGCACCTATTTAACAACCGTACTGTTCCACATAGGGACAAAGACAACTTTCACAAGTTTTAATTGGTAGGTGCCATTTTGTACAGAAAGGTTACCTTCATTTGAATAGTCTTTGTATTTATGTGGTACTGGCTGCCTTAATAACTCATGAATCAGCAGATGGATCATCTGTTCCCATTTGATAGATACTTCTCCCAGATGCAGATTAAGATTAATCTATTTTGAAATGAACAAAGGGGCAAGGGTGCTTTTTGAGTTGTTCCACAGGAGATGAGAATGGAAATGAACGCTCAAAAGGCTCTTTATACATCATGTTGCTGCTGAATCTTAGGCAGTAGGTGCTGTCTGTCCAACCATGTGGATGGAGGTAGGTAATTCAACCTTGCATATTTTCTCCCTAAATTCTTTTCGTGATTAAGGAGATGCATTTCCAAAATGGCAGATTGACAGTGTCTGGGTAGCAATAACTGGCAGAGAAATAGTACACACATCCTACTTCCTGCACCTCATTCTACCTCATTCTTATAGAAGGCACCAACTAATCATCAGGCTTGATCTAGCCCTGTTCTGGCCCTTCCATTCTGTAAGTTGTCATTTTAGCATCTCTTTGCCCTCAGCTGCCCAGTCTTTATCTTCATGCATCATCTCCTCCCTCTATGTTCTATTCCAACCTTGTAACTGCTCATATAATATCTTTCTTTCTCATTTCCCAGGATGAGACCCTTCCAGGTCTCTGATTTGCTTCTGCTTTCATTCCTTGGAAACTGGTATTGATTTACCTATGACCCTGACCTCTAGCCCCTTCCCCCTCACCCGACACAGGGCTCTTGTGTAGAGGCTCCCTACAGAGCTTTAGACAGAGCTGGCTTCAAACATCTGCTGAAATTAGCCCTTCACATTTTACCATTGACCAGAGCTAAGACTAGTTCAAATAAACAGATAATTAGAGTTAAAAGAGATATGTGGATGTTCAACAACAAACCAACATGCAACGTTATCCAGAGGGGCCGTCTAAATTAAAGCTT
Source organism: Papio anubis (assembly GCF_008728515.1). Lineage (NCBI taxonomy): Eukaryota > Metazoa > Chordata > Mammalia > Primates > Cercopithecidae > Papio > Papio anubis. The sequence goes on along the minus strand of NC_044996.1, from coordinate 3,767,268 downwards.
ATTTTACCACACCAGTAGGGAAGTATATAATTTGAAAACATTCAGAGGGAATCATTTTCTGCTCTTGTGCCCGACGCTAAACATTATCCAGTCCCCCAGTCCAATGTTGCAATATTAACCCATTTTCAAATATTAGGTGTGAATAAATACTGCTTTCAGGTAAGTGAAGGACACAAAACTCCGTTTCCTGTAAGGCAAAGCTGATTGCACTCCTTTCAATGTAAAGTCAGGAGGTTTTAGGAAATCGGGCTCGAACATTTTGTTAAGTCTTGCACATTTTTGTTAAGGCGCTGTTTTTAGGGTCCTATTGCTTGCATGCACAGGACAGCTTATAGCTTTTGAGATGCATGTTAAAATCGGATATTCTCTCTCTGGTAGATCATTAAGTGATTTATTACTGGAGGGGTTCAGAAATACTGAAACAGCATCACCGAGAGTTTCCACCCCTCACAATATAGATGTGGGGCTTGAGGAGTAAGCAAATTACTCAGCAGACAGTGAATATTAGCAAGTTCATTAACTATTTTCTCCTAGCCCCAAAAGCCAAGAAGCTAATCCCTTGTTTGCCAGGCAGGGTGGGCCTTACTCTCTGGTTCTTAGTGATTGAGATAACTAACATTTGTTTGTATTTTCCAGCCAGAAGTCATTCCACTTAATGCTTTCAATATGGAAACACTCTGGTTAAGGCACTGAGCAAAATTTAAAATAATTGTTGAGTCTTCAAAATTAAAGTATAAACAAAAAAGCAATTTTAAGAATTTTTAAATCCTTCTTCCTGGTTCTGAAGGCTTTCCCTGAGGCTGACATTAGGCAGGGCTTGGTCATTTTCCTTCAGGGAAGAACCACTAAGTCAAGCTCCCCAGGAGATTTTTTGTTTGTTTTGGCTTGAACAGCCATGAGTTTCCTCCACAGTCAAACATTACAGATTCTTAATTTTAAAATTATAAAGTAATGATAAATCAGGCTAAGAAAGGCTGAAGTTTCACATTTGGGAGCTAGCAAGGTGACCTTTGCTAAGTAATGTATGTGAATAAGTTGAAGGAGGTAAGGTAGACAAGAAACAGGTGAACCATGGAGACCTGGTTCTCAGGTAAATTTACCTCATCCATTTCAGGTGAGTAGTATCCTGTTTGCATATCATTCACATCTCTTCCTTGGCACAGACTTCTGGTAAGTGTTTTCCCATCTTCATATGTGTTGGTAAATGAAATAATGAAAGTATTTCATTGGAATGGAAATAACGAAAATGCCTGTCTTTTGAAATATTCTTTAAACTTAACTTCTGAATGTTTCAGAATAACTCTTAGCCTCTTCTAGGATTTCTGAGACTTGACTACATTTTTGAACAACTGATTACAGGTTTTCCAGAATTTTAGGGAGTTAATATGTACATCAATTGCCTAGAGTATATTTGCAGATAATACTGCAGCATTGTCAAGCAATCAATCCACATTTACTGATATTCTCACAGCATGCCCAACAGTAGGATAGCATTGAAAAATAACAGGCCTTATCCCCATTTCTTGCAAAACGAAATTACAATCTGGCTGGAGAAGTCAGTCTTAGAGAAGGTTTATAACCATGAATAGCTAATTCAATACAAAAAAAGATATACAACACAGGATTGATATTAAAGGTAACCAGAGAAGGGCAAAAATCAGGGGTAGGCAAAATGAGTCACGGTTTAATTAAAGAGGTGAAGCCTGAGTGGGATTTAAATGAAGCTGAGATATAGACACAGAAAGAACACAGTTATATCAATAATCTGAAAACAATGATGCTCCCTCCTTTTTACAAAAGCTTCTTTCTATGATCGCACCACTGCATTCCAGCCTGGGAGACAGAATAAGACCCCATTTTAAAAATAAATAAATAGGCCGGGAGCAGTGGCTCCTGCCTGTAATCCCAGCACTTTGGGAGGCCAAGGCGGGCAGATCACCTGAGGTCTGGAGTTTGAGATCAGCTGGCCAACATGGTGAAACCCTGTCTTTACTAAAAATACAAAAATTAGCCAGGTGTGGCGGCGGGTGACTGTAATTCCAGCTACTCGGGAGGATAAGGCAGAAGAATCACTTGAACCTGGAGGTGGAGGTTGCAGTGAGCCTAGATCGTGCCATTGCACTCCAGCCTGGGCAACAAGAGTGAAACTCTGTCTCAATAATAATAATAATAATGATAAATAAATAAATAAAGCTTCTTCTGACTCGAAACTGGAAGGTAGAAAAAAAGATAGTTAAAGAATGGTGCATTTTGGCCAGGTGCAGTGGCTTGCCCCTGTAATCTCAGCACTCTCGGAGGCCGAGGCTGGCAGATCGCTTGAGCCCAGGAGTTTGAGACCAGCCTGGCCACATGACAAAACCCCATCTCTACAAGAAATAAAAAAAAAAAAATAGTAGTCCGGCATGGTGGCACATGCCTGTAATCCCAGCTACTTGGGAGGCTGAGATGGGAGGATCACCTGAGCCTAGGAGGTCAAGGCTGCAGTGAGCCATGATTATGCCATTGCATACCAGCCTGTGCAACAGAGTGAGAGCCTCTCTCAACAACAACAACAAATACAACAACAACAACAACAAATACAACAACAAACAGAAAAGAAGAAAAAAACAATGGTGCATTTCATTTGATTAATGTGTAAACACCAACTTCCCCAGCCCAAACCATGAATTTCTTTTATCATATAGCTCTGAAATGTTGCTGCTGAAATATTTCTGATGAAATGTTGCTAATAAAATATAGTTTTGTGTATAGTAGATATTCAAAGTGTTTTTATAGAATTAAATTGAGAAGTAAAGACATTAGCTTAATTCCTCTGGTTAAGAATAATTTAGTGGAGGCCATGTGCAGTAGCTCATGCCTGTAATCCCAGCACTTTGGGAGGCTGAGGTGGGTGGATCACTTGAGGTCGGGAGTTTGAGACCAACCTGGTCAACATGGTGAAACCCTGTCTCTACTAAAAATACAAACATTAGCTAGGTGTGGTGGTGGATGCCTGTAATCCCAGCTACTCAGGAGGCTGAGGGAGAATGGCTTGAACCCAGGAGGTTGAGGTTGCAGTGAGCTGAGATCACAGCACTGCACTCCAGCCTGGAAGACAGAGTGAGACTCCATCTCAAAAAAAAAAAAAAAAAAAAAAAAAAAGAATAATTTAGTGGAGAAGGGACTCAGCTTCACAAATATTCAGTAAATAATGCAAGAGCACAAATTTATTGATAGTGATATAGTTGTTTTTCAGTTGCTAATAGATATAATGTATATATAACATTTTTTAAAAATTAGACTTTTATTTAGCAGATAAACTGTGCCCCAAATATATGACTTGTATAAAATATAGTAGAATTTAAAAGGATCATCTGCATGCTGTCTTAAAAATCACATATTAACAAATATATTTGGTTAAACTTCATTCAAAATATTTGAAACTATGTAGCCGAATTAATGCTGATTAACAAGTTTATCGACCATAAGCAGCAAAATCACCATGACAAAAAACTGCCAAAAATATGTCTTTTCTCCAACCAAGGTGTTTAATAACTCTTGTTCCTCTTACATCTAAGTAGAAAATTCAGCATGAAAAATGATATAAAGTTTTAAATTGGCTTTTAACTGCTTTCTGACAAAAACACAGACGTGATAGTGAATGAGGCAGCCTTTTAATTTTCCTCATTTGTTAAAATCTCCATAAAGTCATCTCTTTATTTTATAATATTCATTTTACTATGCTCTATTCATTCCCAGAATAATTCATATGGTGTGTAAAACTGTAACAAGTAGCTTTATGCATAGGCTCACCACCCCGACCCCGCTTTGGAGATTATGATCAGGAAGGAGGTCGCTGTGTCAAAGGTTGTGCTCACATGTGTCCGCACTGTTTTCCAAGGACTGACTGGCCTTCTAATAGAATTAGTCATTCAATGTGTAACTGTAACATAGAGAATCAAGATATTTTATTTCCCTCAATGTTGCATCCCTAGGGCTTCCAAATTCTTACTTGAGTTCTACAGTTTTCCTTAGCTCCCTTTGTTAACCTGTCTTTGTTTTGGTCCTTCCTCATTTATGCCTTCATGATATATAGAACCACTGGACAATGCATTCATTTACTTCACTTTTTTTTCTGTTTTTTGCTTTTCATAAATGTTTTCGATCTTCTCCCATTGAATTTTGTCAATATTATAGAATCTGTTAACTGCAACAATAAACACAGTCCTAAACTTCACTTCATCTGTTCTCATTAATTAGTGTTCTAATTAGATTTTACTCCACATAGTATTCCTCTCCGTGTTTTACAAAATCATGTTTTAACCTTTTGCTTATATGCACTCTTCTTTCAAATTTAGAAAAAAAAATTATTAAAAAAGATGGAATCTCTTTTGAATATATAACAAATTCAGATGCTGCTAAACCTACAATTAGGTAATTGTGAGCAAAATTAGCTACCAGCTGTTCGTTCTAAAGTAACAAGTGTTTGCCTGTGTCAGTAATTATTTCTACATAAAATTTTGCACTTTTGCATTTTGACGATTAATTAAATCATGCAGTTAAATTATACGTGATAATTAGTCATGAAAGAACAAAATGCAAATAAAGAAAACTTAGAAAAAGCAGCCCTCATAAAGAGTAAGCCACATATGAAGATAAGCCTATTGAGCAACCATCTAAAATACCTTTTTACAGAACTAGTTATACAGTTAAGGTGAGAGATATACTGAGAATTATCTGCCTTTGTGCTGCATATTCTGGCATCCCTCAAGAATCCCAAGAATCCCCGGTGATGCGACAGGTTTGGAGCTCCCTGAATGCGCAACTGTTTCTCTCTGGATGCTTTCTGCCCCTTTCTGCTTCAAAATACAACGCCTCTGGGAAGTGACTTGTCATCTCTCCCAATACCCTCTCCTCCCTGATCTGGCCATAGGTTCCAGGCACTGTTCTAGGCACTGGAGATATAACAGTGAACAAAAGAAAGCCCCTGCCCTCATGGAACTGACTTTCTATAGGGAGGAGACAGAACAAATACACAAGTAAGTACGTGCAATTTTAGGTAGTGGTAAATTCTATCATGAAAAATAAAGAGAAGGGAATTGAGATTGAGAATTGAAGCTTAGTGTAGTGGTTGTTGGAAAAGGCCTCTTTAAGGAGATAGTATTTTATCAGAGACTTGCAAGAAGTGAGGTAGTGAGTTATTTAAACGTCTTGCAGGGATTACCTTTCCAATGAGAAACCAAAAGGTGAAGCCACCAAAGTGAAAACATATTTGTTTCAATGACCAGAAAGGATACCAGTGTGTCTAGGGAAGAGAGGGTGAAGGGAGAGTAGGATGAGTCCAGAAAGGTATCAGGGACCAGATCATGTAAGATTTTGTAGGCTACAGTAAAGACTTATTTCGGATTTTACTCTGAGGGTACTGGGAAGCCAAGGGTGTTTTTTTGTTTTTGTTCTTGAGACAAGGTCTTACTCTGTTGCCCAGGCTGGTATGCAGTGGCACGATTACGGCTTACTGCAGCCTTAATCTCCCAGGCTTAGGCGATCCTCCCACCTCAGGGAGGGTGAGACTACAGGCACATGTCACTATGCCTAGTTATTTTTTTAAAATTTAATTTTGTAGAGATGGGGTCTTACTATGTTGCCCAGACTGGTCGCAAACACCTGGGTTCAAGCAATTCTCTTGTCTCAGCCTCACAAAATGCTGGGATTACAGGCATGAGCCGCTATGCCCAGTCCAAGGGTGGGTTTGGAACTGTAAAAACAAATCACCAAATTGAGAGGTTTTTATGGGCCAGGCACTTAACCCCATCCAACTGCAAGAGAAGCTTAGTTCCAAAGTTCTGGTGACAAAGAAGGAGCATATTTAATATGCTTTGTCCTCTGTATTCGTTGTCTACCTTTCTACTGTGGCATAAACAGTTATCCCAAAACTTAATGTCTTAACACATATTTATTATCTCACAGTTTCCATGGATCATTTGTTCTGGTGTGATTTAGATGGGTTGTCTGATTTTAGAATCTCTAACAAGGCTGCACTCGAGGTGTCAGCTAAGGCTGCAGTTTCATCTGAAGATTCAGCTTTGGGAGGATACACTTCCAAGACAACTTACATGGTACATGGCAAAATTCAGTTCCTTAAAGGTTTTTAGTCTGAGGCCTTGGTTCCTCATCACCTATTGATCAGAGGCACTTCTTGTGTTTCTTTTTGCCATGTATGCCTCTCCATAAATTATCTTACAACATAACAGCAAGCAAGCTAGAGAACAAGAGACAGTAACAATAAAAGAGACAGAGAGACACACACAGAGAGAGACAGCAAAATGAAATTCAGTCTTTTGTAATCTTATCATAAAATTGTAATTCCATCACTTTTGCCATATTCTGTTAGATAGAAGGAAGTTACTAAGTCCAGCCCACACTTAAGGGGGAGGGGATAACCCAAGGTCATGAATTCTAGGAGGCAGAAATCGCTGAGAGCCATGTCAGAAGTTGTCTACCATATCCTCTATCTGCACCAGGCTCTACTTAGCCTACAATATCTGAAGCATGGTTCAGACCAAGGCCCAACCCAGGCCCAGAATGTGAAGAGCTGAGGACCTGGGACAAGGTGAGCAGGAGAAAGTCAAAAAAGAATATCATATGTTTCAGAAATCTACAATGTCCAGGAAGATCAGCAAAGTCAGAAAAAAAGAGGCAGGTACCACTGGAGCAAAGGATTGAATTAATCACTCTCTTTTGTTATGGGCACATTCTTATCATAAGTCCATGCAAACCCTGCTTATGTTTTTGTTTACTATTGCATGCATTCATTCATTCCTTTTTTAATAACAATTTTATTGTATTATAATTCACATACTATAAAATTCACCCATTTGAAGTATACAATTCAATGGTTTTAGTATACTCACAGAGTTTTGCAAATTTTACTATGGTCTAACTTTAGAACATTTTTATCATCCAAAAAAGAAATAACAAATCTATTGTTAGTGAAGTTCCATGTCCCCAACTTCCAGCACCTGGCAACCATAAATCCACTTTCTGTCCTTATGGATTTGCCTATTCTAGATATCTCATCTACGTAGAATCATATAACATGTGTCCATTTGTGTCTGGCTTATTTCGCTGAGCATAATGAACCTTTTCAAGGTTCATTCATGTTATAGCCTATATCAGTACTTCATTTCCCTTTCTTTTCTTTTCTTTTCTTTCCTTTTCTTTCTTTTTCTTTCTTTCTTTCCTTCTTTCTTTCAGACAGAGTCTTTCTCTGTCACCCAGGCTGGAGTGCAGTGGTACAATCTCGGCTCACTGCAACCTCCGCCCACCAGGTTCAGGCGATTCTCCTGGCTCAGCCTCCTGAGTAGCTGGGATTACAGGTGCCCGCCACCATGCCCGGCTAATTTTTGTATTTTTAGTAGAGACTGGGTTTCACCATCTTGGCCAGGCTGGTCTTGAACTCCTGACCTCGTGATCCACCCGCCTCATCCTCCCAAAGTGTTGGGATTACAGGCATGAGCCACCGCACCTGCCACTTTATTTCTTTTTATTGCCAAATTGCATTTTGTTGTATGAGTGTATTTTATTTATCAATTCATCAGTTGATGAACATTTGGCTTGTTTTCATTTTTTGGCTATTATGAATAATGCTGCTATGAACATGTGTCTATTAGTTAATATTATATATATACACATACTCCTATATATACATACACACGTACATACATATATGCACACATACATACAAAAGCAAAATTGCTGGACCATGGAGACTGTGTATACTTAATTTAACTGAGCAGTATTTGCTTAATTTCTTTCCAATTGGCTGGCCCTGTCTATGTTCCCACAACAAAGCATGTGAATTCCTATAATACCTCAGCTCTGTTAATACTTGGTAATCTCCAGCTTTCTACTTTTTCCTGTCTAGCAGGTATAAGGTGATATTACATAGTTGTTTTAATTTACATTTCTGTGATTATAATGAATTGGAGCATCTCCTCATATGTGTGTTTGCTTTTGGGGTTAACTCCTTTATAAATTACGTGCTTGTATTTTCCATTTTCACACTGCTATCAAAATCCTACCCAAGACTGGATAATTTATAAACAAAAGAGGTTTAATTTATAAACAAAAGAGGTTTTATAAACAAAAGAGGCCTACCTCATGGCTTGGTAGGCCTCAGGAAACTTACAATCATGGCGGAAGGTGAAGGGGAAGCAAGGCACCTTCTTCACAAGGTGGCAGGAAGGAGAAGTGCCTAGTGAAGGGAGAAGATCCCCTTATAAAACCATCAGATATTGTGAGAACTCACTCACTATCACGAGAACAGCATGGGGGAAAATGCCCCCACAATCCAGTCACCTCCCTCCACACGTGGGGATTACAGGTTGAGATGAGATTTGAGTGAGGACACAGAGCCAAATCATATCACTGCTCCTTTATACTTTAACAATTTTTCTATTACGCTTTCTGTCTTTTTTTGTGTTGCTTTTTAGAAGTCTTATCTAGCTTAAAGTTAGTTCCTCTTGGTTTTAAATATTGCAAATATTTTCTCCCATCCTGCCATCCATCTTGAATTTTGTTCATAGTGTCCTTCATTGAACATAAATCCTTAATTGTAATGCAATCAAATCAATTAGCATAGACTTCACATTTTTGGTTTTAGAGTCTTAAGAAATCCTTTCCCATTCCAAGACAAAAACAATATTTCACAATTTCTTTTTTGTTGTTACCATTTTTTCCTTTCATAATTATTCTTTGTTTGTTTGTTTGTTTTGAGATGGAGTCTTGCCCTGTCTCCCTGGCTGGAGTGCAGTGGCACTATCTCGGCTTACTGCAACCTCCACCTCTCGGGTTCAAGTGATCTTCTTGTCTCAGTCTCCCAAGTGTCTGGGACTACAGGTGCATGCCACCATGCCCGACTAATTTTTGTATTTTTAGTAGAGATGGGGTTTCACTATGTTGGCCAGTCTGGTCTCGAACTCCTGACCTCAGGTGAGGAGGTCACCCACATCAGCCTCCCAAAGTGCTGGGATTACAGGCATAAGCCACCATGCCCGGCCCATGATTATCCTTGAAATCATCTGGAATCCATCTTCATATAGGTTGTTAGACAGGAACCTAGTTTGATTGTTCTCACATAATAAGACAATTTTCCCAGCACTGTCTACTAACTGATCCATGCTTTTCTGTAACCTGTGATACCACATTTATTGTATCCGATATTCCCATGCATAGCTGGATCTTGCTGGGTCTCTGAGCTCTTCATTCTGTACTGTGGTCTACTTAAATTTGACAATATCTCTAGCATGACTTTAGCTTCATTCTGTATGCATTCACTTTGGTCATTTTATTCATTGCCAGGAATAGAATAACTTACTTGAAAAAGGAAAAGCAAAGAAGCCAATCTTGCAAGATGAACCTGAGAGGAGGCTCACCTGCTGGATTCAGTGGTACTTAGCTACAGAGCGTTCACTTCAGTATGCCAAGAGTGCTGAGGGTCCCTTGCAGAGTTAAAAGCTCAGTCCACTTTCCAAGAACCTTCTCACTTTTCTTCATTCTATAAGGGCTTCCGGCAATTTCCTTCCTTATGGGGCAGCCAGGAACTCACGCCCTACACTGTTATAAATCAAGAGGTTTGATGTACTTCTAACAAGTCCAGTAGGAACCAGACTTTCTCAAATAGCTTAATGGCTATTGTTAATTTACTCTAGTATCCTATTAGCTGTCCACAGAGATTTCTATTATCCAACAACAGTAGTGAGAATGAGGCAGACATTATTAGAAAAGCATGAAATTAGGACATATAAGTGCCATTAGGCTGTATTCAAATAGAATATTAGTATCTATTCATATTATAATTATTTTTTGTATCTTCAAGTTAGTTAGCCACTGACCAGCCATTAGGAGTAGTTATCAATTGAGTTTCATGGCAATCTTGTGTTACGTTTAAAATAATCATAATGGATATGTATTTTGCGTATTTTATCTCCAGCCATGAAGCCCACTCTTGGTTTGAGCTAACTGGTGTATGATTGTCTGCACCTGCAGACAATGAGATGTTTGTGAGCAGGGAAGCAATGTGTTGCTTTTGCATGGTTTCTCATAATCATCAATTTCCTGTTTTTCCTTTTCCTTTCATCTCTGACATACACTCCAGCTCCTACTTCCAGATTCTTTTATTTTCTTGTATCAAAATTTTGAGATAAAATTTACCCTTTTAAAGCATACAATTCAGTGTTTTTTCAATGTATTCACAAGGTTGTGCAAATATCACCATTATGTAATTCCAGAACATATTCATCACCACCAAGAGAAACCCCATGCATTAGCAGTCACTTCCCAGTCTCCCTCCTTCCAGCTCCTGGCAACCACTAATCTACTTTCTGTCTCTCTGGATTTGCCCATTCTGGACATTTCGTATAAACAGAACCTATTTTTTTTGTTATGGTAAAAATATATCACATGAAATTTACCATATTAATCATGTTTAAGTGTACACTTCAGTAGTGTTAAGTACATTCACATTGTTTTGCAACCAATCTCCAGAAGTCTTTATATCTCGCAAAACTGAAATTCTGTCCCCATTAAACACTAACTCCCCATTCCTCCCTTGCCCAGCCCCTGGCCACTACCATTCTACCTTCAGTCTATTTGAATGTGACTAATCTAGGAACCTCAGACAAGCTAATCATATAGTTTTTGTGTTTTTGTGACTGGTTTATTTCACTTAGCATATGTTTTCAAGGTTTATTCATATTGTAGCATCAATCAGTACTTCATTTTTGTGACTGAATAGTATTCTATTGTATGGATATACCATATTTTGTTTATCCATTCTTCAGTTGATGGACATTTGGGTTGTTTCCACTTATCGGCTATTATGAATAATTTGAATTAGGAGCATTCATATGCAAGTATTTCTTTGGATGTAAATTTTTAAATTTTCTTTGTCATATACCTAGGAATGGAATTGCAGGGTCCTATTGTATCTCTGTGTTTAACCTTTTGAAGGACCACTAGACTGTTTTCCACAGCAGCTGCATCATTTTACATATCCACTAGCAGTGTGTGAGAGGTCCAATATCTCCACATCCTCATCAACACTTGTTATTATTTGTCCTTTTGATAGCCATTCTTGTGGGTTGCAGCAGGGGTTCCTTGCCTCCCTAACCCTGCAATTTCTGATCTGACTTAGGGCAGAGGGAGCCAGGTGAGAGGGGATTATAGTTGTTCCAAAGGTATACTGACAGGAAGACTAGTAACTGGATCAATTTTATTTTTTAACAAAAACTGTTAGTTTTCTATTTGAAAAAGATCATTCTGAATGCTCAGTTTTTGCTTGATTATAATAATTAGGTGACCAGACTGCTTAAATAAACAATGTTGTGATAAGCCAGAAGAGAATGATCACTGGAGCAGGTCTGCCCTGGGTTAGCCCTGCCTCTTTGGATGAGTGATTGAACTTCTGAGTGTTCTTCTCTTCTGTAAAATGAGGTAAAATCATGATAAAATGAAACGTTGTATGTAAAAGAACCTGCACACATCTTCAGAATATGTCCATGATAAATCTCTAGTTTGTCATCCTTTGATTTTTCATGACCTGGCTTTTTATGAAAATTTCATTTGATTTTAGCCTTTGGGTATTCCTTGTTGAAGTCTTCCGGCTTTCTCTGACAAGTAACACAGAGAAAGTGGAGAATAGTGAGACGGCTTTTCTAAAGAGAAGAAAATTTTGTTGATTTTTTTTTTTTTTTTAAAAGGAGGCATATTAGAGTCCTACATATTTCAGTATTTTTGAAGCTTCATTTTATTGAGACAAAACTGTTATAGTTGTCATGGTAAGTGGTTTTCTTTTTTTTTTTTTTTTTTTTTTTTAAATAGCAACTGAAGACACAAATAATTACACAGATGCTGGAAAACAAAACACAACAAAACAAAATAAAAATGACCAGAGGGCAAAAACATGGCTTGCTCACAATCTTTAGGTGAAGACATTTTCTCCTATAAAAACATTTTAAAGTTCTGTGCCTATAGCCTGGCTTTTGATTTAAGCTACCCTAAGATTGCTTAGGCAATAGTAACTGCTTCAGAATGGAAAGAGTTAGTGCCCCAAGGCTCTTTACTTGGGCTGGCTAGGGCAGTTCTAGGGTCTTATGTAAACCAATTTAAAAAGATGGACACAGTTCATCAAACTGGATACTAGTTTTAAAAGATGGACAAGATGGCATAAATTGCATGGAGCCAGACGGCTCTCTGGTTGACTTGAACCAGGATGTTTCCTATTGCAGAGGCCCAGAAACACAATTTAGAGATGGCCCAACTTGCCTGAGATCCCACATAAAAAGAGAATTGGCAACCAATGCTGGAACTAAGAAGTAGCAAGTGGAGTGCCCAGGGCACAACATTTAAGGAGGCATTTACTCTCAGGGTCCTGCAACATTACATGGGCTACCTGGAAATGTAAAATGTGTGATACTAAGGCAGCTCAAAGGAGAAATTTATCTGGGCTACTGTAGCACTAAATCACAATATTAAATTGATCCTTACCCTGCTCCCTTTCCTATTCGTCCACCAAACCAGGCTCTGACGCTGTGGTAGGGGCTTGGGAAGACAGGGAATCCCCCATATGGTCCCTGCCCTCTGTGAGCTACCAGATAGTGGTACACATAATTCTGAACCCAGATCAAAGAGATGTAGAAGTGCTTCCCAGTTGAGAAGTCTTGGGCAGGTGAGAAATGTGGCATGGTTAGCACAGAAGCTATACTTTAGGAGGCAGGAGACATGAAATGGGAAAGAAGCCCTGAATTAGTTCAGGAAGGCTAAGAGGAACTAACACCTATAGTGTCCACTATTTGCCAAGCAAAGCAAAGGCCCCTTGGGTTTTGATGACCAGATTGGGTAGAGAAAGCCAGAACAGTTAAAGGACCATTGCCACAGTCTAGCCCAGAGATATACACTAGGAGTCCAGGCCAGGGACTGGATCTCCCACCTGAAACTCACTGGGATGTAGTGTCCATATGGAAGGATTATTGTGCCCTGTACATTCCTCATTTTCTTACTAAAGAACTGCATAGAGTTTGGAAGATATATTTGGCCAAAATAATTTCTTTTTTAAAAAATTAATGTTCATGTCTATTTTTTGGCACCTTTATAAAAATAGTAAACTTGGTCATGGGAAATTAGGATCAAGACTCATTCTGCCTCTCCTGTGATGTGCGGCAAGACCCATCTGGAACTTCCTAGAAACTCTGACTGCCTGGTTGTGGCAGTCATGAGCATGTATGTACTAAGTACCCATGAGAGAGACGTCTTTGATGTGTAATAAGAGGACAAGATGGCATAAATGGCATGGAGCCAGCAGGCTCTCTGGTCAACTTGAACCAGGATGTTTCCTATTGCAGAGGTTCCAGGAACACTCCCTTCTGTCCTTTCTCACTGGAGACACCACACTAATCTGTAGCCCGGAGCTGCCTGCTGCTGGCCAGGCTTTCCTGACAGTCTTTTATTCATTCCCATTCATTCATTCATTTTGCATCTACTTGTTGATTTTAATAAACTCGCATGGAGCCCCTCACTTATGCAAACCTTTGCCTGGTATGTCCACCTCTTCCTGAAGGTGTAATAATCTCCAACTTACTAGCTATACTGTATGACCACCTAAGTAGGGTTTAGTTTTGCCCATTTTTGAAATTTATGTAAATGAATCGTGGAGTATGTACACATGAGTGTGTACTAAAATGGGTTTAGTTTTGCCCATTTTTGAAATTTATGTAAATAGAATCATGGAGTGTGTACTTTTTGGGGCCTGGTGAATTTCTCTCAGAACTGTGTCCACAAGATTCATCTAGGTTGATGTGTGTAGCAGTAGTTTGTTTGTTTTTGATGCTGTATGGAATTCTGTTGTATGAACATAGCACAATTTCTTTCTCTTTTCTGTTGTTGATGGACATTTGGGTTGTTTCAAGTTTGAGGGTATGATGAACAATGCTGCCATGAACATTCCTTGTGCTTGTCTCTTGGGGCACAGGTGCACACAACTCTGTAGGGTAAATACCTGGTAGTGGAATTGCTGGGTCACAAAAGTATGGATATCTTCAACTTTATTAGATGAAGTCAAACTATTTTCCAAAGTGCTGCAGCAGTTTTTACTCCCACCAGTGTATGAGTGTTTCAGTTGTTCTGTATTCTCACTGATACCTGGTATTATCAGTCTTTTAATTTGAACTCATTCTAGTTAGTATGTAGTGGTATCTCAGTGTGGTTTTAATACACAATTTTAGTATGTTTATGTTATATGGAGGGGAAGGGAGTGAGGATGACAGTGATGTTGTAGAAAAAAAGGTTCTTGTCACATGACCAGGAAGGACTAGGTGCATAGACACATTGAAGGGTAATTAGAGAGGAATTTATTGGGTGAAAAGGAAAAAAGGAAAAAAAAAAAAAACCTCTCAGCAAAATGAGATGGAGTCCTGCTAACAGCCCCACAGACCCTCCACCTCACAGATTGATTTCCGGGTCACCACATGAGCTGAAGAGAGCAGGCTCCTCCCCTGCGTAAGGTGTGAATTCCCTGTGGCTCCATCCAATTCCCCCAGTGCACACGTTGGGCTCTAGTCCACTGTGGGCATGCCCAGACAAGCCCTGGGCAGGTTTCCTCATAGCACAAAAGCATCTGATATAAACACTTGTTAGGGGTGGGTTGGAGATTCTCCAGGGACCCCCTTTTTATCTGCCTAGGCATTGGCTGTCTCATTTCCCCTTATAAAGAAGTACATCTAACTGCTGTCAGAATAAGGATAAGGACAAAGAGTGATCTTAACTGCTTCCTGCTGACAGCAGGTGCTGTTTTGGGAAAATGACAGTCAGAGCTCCCTCAGAGGCCTATCAAAGGGTCCCTGGAAAAAGGGATCATTGTTTGAGGCTCTGGTTGCATGCCAGTTTGGAGTTTGCTGGCCTGAAGGCAAGAAAAGACAAATTGGTTATTAGAAAACATGTATTAAAACAAAACAAGGGTCAGGGGTAAGGACAGTTCAAAAATTCCAAGGCCTTTTACCAGTTTACACAGGGAGAGGGAGGCCAAAAGACTGGCAGGCAAAAACAAAACAAAACAAAACAAAAAACTGTTTAAAGTGTAGGAAATTAACTCTTCCCAGTTTGGATGATGCATCCAAAGGAAGTGTCCCATAGTATGGAGATACAATTACCTATCAGTGAAGAGAAGACAGAGGAGGAAAGAAAAGAAGGTATTTTTTTCAGAGGACTCCCAGGGTTCAGGGTGCATTCGAAAAGGGTACAGGCTGAAGATGAATGGTTACTCATCTAGAAAGAGGAGAACAGGCATCCCTGGTTCCTTTCTCTAACTAGCAAATACCTGGGGTATATGAGACAGGGAAAGCAAGGCATTCCTCTTTCTTTCCTTCATCTTTGTATCCCTGAGTCCTGGCAACTGGGACAGGGTGTCACCCATGGGTGTCAAAGTGGCTTTCACCCATGTTAACAGAGGGGCCCGGAGGTGGGAGTACCTGTTCTTACCCACGTATGCCCTATCTCCCCTACTGTCAGTAGCCTTTGAATTCTCTAAACCTCATTTATGCCATGGATACTAGCATGGCCTTTATCTGTAAAACAGGAAGCTTGGGTTAATTGGCAGGAATTAGCCATGCTCACCTGCACTGGGCTGTTTAACTCCCATTATCATCTGCCTCTGGATCCCTCAGATCCAGTTTTCTTTCCTAATGCTTTGACCTGAAGCTTGGAATTGAGTTTGAGACAAAACTGTGTCTTGTGGGGGTGGGGGTGGGGTGGTTGCATGGATTCCTTATAAGCCTATTGCTAAGGTGAAGCTGTGGAATTGAGTCTTCCTCCAACAAGGGAGAGAAAAAGATGTTTTGTAACATGCTCAGATAACTGGTGGCTATAGTTTGGCTTTGGGTGCATGCGGCTTGGCTTTGGTTAGCTCCCTTGGTCCTACTTTCCCCAAAAGGAAACCTCCAAGTGATGGGAATCCTATTTATTCCCATCCCCTGGAAGGATTTGCAGGATAATTGCTCAGAACTAGAATGTTGAACCAGATTTCTACATCACCTATCCCTTTTGTTCTTTCTGAGCTGCAGCTGGAGATTGCTGCTTGGTTCACATGAATAAGCAGGGTTAGTCTAAAATGTAGGCAAAAACTTAAAAACAACGAACGATTCTAGAATTTAATGACAAATGTATGATAAGTTTTATAACATAATTTCTCTCTCTCCAGTCCTCATTTTTGTTAAAAAACAGATCATGATAGGACTAAGTTGTTTGCAAAATAGACTTGAGGTTTATATTTGGCCTAATTATTTGCATAAAGTACAGCAAGAATTATTATTTCTACATAGGCCTTTTAGATCAGCCTTGATGGAACTTTGTTCCACAAGGAATCTCAGATAAGACCTTTTAAAGCCGAGCCCAATAATGGGTTTGTATCCTCAAATACCCGTGAGTTGGCTGATCCTCTCATCTTAAGGTCCCAAGATAAACTCAGAGCTCCTGGGCCTGTCAGAAAGTGACATTCTTTACACCACAGGTCAGGAACCCTGTACAGGGACTGTGTAGACAAGAGTATGAGGCCAGTTTTCCCAAGGGGCTTTTATCAGCTCTGCAAGTCGAGCTTGACTCCTTAAAGGAAAGCATACCCTTCCAGTCAAAGCCTTGGTAAAACAACCAGTTTCTCCAATTGTATCCTGTTGCAAAAGAAAATGGATTCTTATTGCACTGATGCAAACAATTATATTACCATGAGTTAAGAATACTCACAACTAGTTTCCAAATTCTGGAGAAACCAGGCAGAGAGAGACAAATGTGCTCCAAATTTTGTACACAGGAGTATATCTTACTCAATTATTAAAGGCCTTAAATTGTTCAAAGTAAGTTTCCTTGACTCTCAAAAACAAAACAAGCATCAGCAATCTTTCAAGCAAAAGTCAAAAAGACTACCCCAGTTTTCTATTAGCTCAGTCCATTCAACTAACTCTTGTTTTGTTTGATATTTGTGAACATTTCACCTCTTTATTAGTCCTGTACATTTTTCTTTTATTCCAATGTCACAGTCTCCAAAGTTATCAGAAACCTGCATTTGAGAGCACCTGTCAAAGATCTATAGATTATAAATCATCTTTTGAAAAGGATCAAAACAAGACAACAATTGTCTGGGAATAACAAAATATCCAGGATAGTTCCAGTTAGAAACACAATTGACAAAAAGTTTGGTCATCTCTGTGGTTTACAATAACTTAACATAGACACCTTAATTGTGATTGATAGCATATGCTTTAGACATTAGAATTTTAGAAATCCCATATAATTTTGGAACATATATTAGTACTATTCACCAAAATATAACCTAAGGAATACCAAACACGATTTTAGAAATCCCATGTAACTCAACATATCAAATAATCCTGTTTACTTCTTTTTTTAGATACTCCAGGGGCCCTCTGTTGTATTCAAAAGCCAGGCATCAGGAAAGACAATTTTGAAACTGAAGTTTGATTTTTGGAAGCCTGTTAAATATGTTAGAAGTTTACAACACTTGATGTTATGAAATAGAAATCCAAATTACCACGTTATTTTGCCAAAATGATGACTTAGAAATTTGAAAAAGCAAAAACCTTCTACAACCCTTTACAAATTTTGCTAAAGAGCAGATTAGTGCCTTAACAGTACCTTGTTGTGCTTTTATTTCAATGATCAATTTACAGAAAAACCATATAATATCCTTTTGAATTTAGTCAATAAGTTAACACACAGAATTTCTTTGGCAATATTGATTTTTACAATCCTTTCACAACATATTTGACCGTTTGTCTTTATCTTATCTAACTCAAAACAATCCTTTAACCCTAGGCAAGAATTTACATTTCCACACCTTCTTATAATCTTGTATTAAAAACACACCTTACTGTTCTTACACACCTTGCATGTAAATTTATTTCTAGTAGTTTCAATTACATGTTATAATGGTAGCTCCTAGAAATTTTTAACTTTAATGTAAAACCTGGTAAGTCGTTTTAATTATGTGCTAGGTACAGCCAAGTTTGACTCCTTCCAGCATAATTAAGGGTGTAGTTAGTTCCATATGTCCCCAGGTTACCAATTGTGAAGCGGGCCAGTTAAATAGTTCTCAAAAACCAAAAAATCAATTATAACCTTAAAACATTTAGCAAACCTAGTATCTGACCTGCATAATTTAGTTCACCTATTAATATTTTGACAACATCTGCACTTTACCAATAACCTTTAAGGCTGTTTTTATTTCTCAAAGATTACAGTCATGTGAACTAAAAGGTACCAGAGCTTTATCTTCCCTTTAAAAAATATCTGATCCAAGCACTTATCTTCCTTTAGGCCAATTAATTAGAACTCTTTTTCATAGACACCACACATACAACACATATATGGCTACACAGACAGGTAGAAGAAAACCCAGTTGCCATAAGATTTTTTGTTTGCCAATCTCCTAATTGGATTATTGGCCTCCAGGTGGAGTCCTTTTAAGAGACAGGGCTCAGAAAACTTGTAGCTTCTAAGGCCTAGTAAACAGACATAGGTGGGGCGAAAACAGATTTTGAGAGGGATCTATCTGTTTTTAATTCCTGGGGTTCCATGAGGAAAACAGAGGTCTCCCCATTCTCATGTGTGTATTAAGAGTGACAAGGCAAAATGGAGAAAAAGAATTCAATCAACTGAGAAAACACCTTTTTCCAGCAAAACAAGGTCCAAGAAAAGAAAAACATAAAGGCCTTTTAAATATACCTATAACTGTGCTCGCTTTGGCAGCACATATACTAAAATTGGAATGATATAGAGAAGATTAGCATGGCCCCTGCACAAGAATGACATGCAAATTCATGAAGCATTCCATATTTTTTTGCAATCTCCTCATCTGACAAAGGGCTAATATCCAGAACCTATAAAGAACTCAAACAAATTTACAAGAAAAAAACAACCCCATCAAAAAGTGGGCAAAGGATATGAACAGACACTTCTCAAAAGAAGACATTTATGCAGCCAACAGACACAAGAAAAAATGCTCATTATCGCTTGCCATCAGAGAAATGCAAATCAAAACCACAATGAGATACCATCTCACACCAGTTAGAATGGCAATCATTAAAAAGTCAGGAAACAACAGGTGCTGGAGAGGATGTGGAGACATAGGAACACTTTTACACTGTTGGTGGGATTGTAAACTAGTTCAACCATTGTGGAAAACAGTGTGGTGATGCCTCAAGGATCTAGAACTAGAAATACCATTTGACCCAGCCATCCCATTACTGGGTATATACCCAAAGGATTAGAAATCATGCTGCTATAAAGACACATGCACACGTATGTTTACTGTGGCACTATTCACAATAGCAAAGACTTGTAATCAACCCAAATGTCCATCAGTGACAGACTGGATTAAGAAAATGTGGCACATATACACCGTGGAATACTATGCAGCCATAAAAAAGGATGAGTTTGTGTCCTTTGTAGGGACATGGATGCAGCTGGAAACCATCATTTTCAGCAAACTATCACAAGAACAGAAAACCAAACACCACATGTTCTCACTCATAGGTGGGAATTGAACAATGAGATCACTTGGACATAGGAAGGGGAACATCACACACCGGGGCCTATTGTGGGGAGGGGTGAGGGGGGAAGGATAGCATTAGGAGATATACCTAATGTAAATGACGAGTTAATGGGTGCAGCACACCAACATGGCACATGTATACATATGTAACAAACCTGCACGTTGTGCACATGTACCCTAGAACTTAAAAGCTGAGCACTCTTTAAGAAAATCATTTTAACTCCTTTATTATCCAACTTTAGCCATGCCAAGTGGCCAATATTTCTGACTTTCAAACCTCACTAAAGGCTCAGAGAAAGGACAATCCAAGGATTAGTGGAGGGAAAGATAATCAACAAATAGCAAAGGATGCAAATATATCAAACTAGAAAGGACTCATTCCCTAAGCCAGGATTGAATCGGGGCTACCACTGTAAAATGGCAGAGGCTAAACAAAGCATTGCTATGTGGTTACAGGTCATGCTCCCAAGGAGGTAAAACAAGATGGAGGCCTGCCACAAAATTTGCTATGTACCATATAGAAAGACACACAAAGCATTGGCTTTGGCTACAGCTCAAGACCACCCTCACAAATCCTTTTTCATAATTAAAACTTTACAGAGAATATAAATAGTGACCTTTATCATTACTGGCCTAGTAAAACATTTTTTTGAAAAGAAAAAAAAAAAAAACTTCACTTAAAAGTTAACTCATGACCTAGTAGAGAAAGAATTAGAAAGCTTAAAGTACAGGGCTGTGTTAACTGCTGACAAGGTAGAGAAAAGGAAAAACAGTTTAACGTGAGGGGTTGGAAAGATGCCTGGGGAAAGAACCTCTTATTCTTATGCCAATGGGCTCCTAAGGGAGAGAAACTTAAGACAGGAGCTGGGGAGCTGTGGGTTCGCTGTCCATCCCGAAGAAAGAAGGAAAAAGCTGACATTCCCAACCCCTAGGAGCAACGTGAATGGGGGAAGCATAATTTTCTCTACCCTCAGAAGAAGTCTGAGGACAAAAAGGCTTAGAAGTGAAAGGAAGAAATATTTTTTGGTTTGCATGTTACTAACCTTTTCTCATGTCCCCATACAGGCCACCAAAAATGTAGAAAAACCAAGTTCTTGTCACACGATCAGGAAGGATTGGGTGCACAGACACATTGAAGGGTGATTAGAGAGGAATTTACTGGGTGAAAATGAAAAAAAAAACCTCTCAGCAAAGTGATATGGAGTCTTGCTAACAGGCCCTCCACCTCACAGATTGTTTCCCAGGTCATCACACAAGCTGAAGAGAGCAGATTCCTCCTCTGCTTAAGATGTGAATTCCCTGTGGCTCCACCCACTTCTCCCAGTGTGTATGTTGGACTCCAGTCCACTGTGGGCATGCCCAGACAAGCCCTGGGCAGATTTCTTCATCTGCACACAAGCATTTGATGTAAACACTTGTGGGGCAGGTAGGAGATTCTCTCCAGGGACCCCTTTTTATCTGCCTAGGCATTTGGCTGTCTTAGTGAAAAGAAAAGTGTTGCAGTTCTAAGGTCAACAAGCCGACCACCACAGGGCAGGAGAAAGGAGACTTAAGGAACAGGAGCAGGAAATAAACTTGGTCAGCTTTGCCATGTTTACAGTTTGCCAAAGAGGCTTTACCCACCATCATGAGTCATAGCACTCGGGAGGAGTTGGGAAGCATCATCAGTCCTGTTAGCTCAGGTTCTTGGCAGCCCACTTAAATCAGGAAAGTCAAGATATGCCTAAGGAGTCCATTTCTGTTCTCATTATACACCCAGTTAGAAAACAGTCCACCCTCTACAAAAGGCAGAAGTAGGGCAATGTCAGCCAAGATGGAAGATGGTTGACCTCAGAGCTTAGTTTGTTGCGTTCTGTTGAAATGTCTTGAGTTTCAAGTTGCAATGAAAAGACCATAGTCTTCTTTGGTTGTGTTACCATCCTGTCCCTAGGCAAAACAGTTCTGGCTGTTCCTGCAAGTCTGAAAATGTTTAAGGGCAATCTTGTTCATGTTTGTTACCAAGATTTTCAGTCTCAAGGCTTTATACGTTCCCTAGTAGTACTGGCTATGAAGTTAAGGGCCTTGTCCTGATGCTGTGCAGGTAGGGTGCATGTAGCCTTCCTTTTTGCTGTTTTTTCTAGTATATCCCATCTGACTACATCTTTCTCACTATATTTCAGTGGCTCCTGAAAGACTTGAGGATTGAACCTCAAAACAGCTTGAAGTTAATTGATTGTTTATCCCATTAAGACTTTTATTTATTCTTTCACCAAATATTTATTGAGTCAACTACATGCAAGATTTCAAGGTCTTGCATGATCTGGCCCCTCCTTACATGTCTAGATTCATCTTCTTCCACCTGCCCTTCATACTCTATGCTCCAGGCCAAAAGAATGATACCCAATTTCATCAGTAGGATGTTTTTTTTTTTTTGAGACAGAGTCTTGCTTTGTCGCCCAGGCTGGAATGCAGTGGCGCAATCTCGGCTCACTGCAAGCTCCGCCTCCCGGGTTCACGCCATTCTCCTGCCTCAGCCTCCCGAGTACAGTAGGATGTTTAATGTCTTAGTGACTTGCATATGCTATTTTTTTCCTGCTTGGAAAGCACTTTCATCACTTTTTTGTTTGGCTTGCTACTTGAGACTCATCAGGACTCAGCTCTGCAATCACCATCACCCTCTCTGAGAAGCATTGCTAGAATTGTTGCCTTCCTCCCCATCTCTGTGGTGTTACAGTCCCTCCCCGGTGCAAGTATAGCGCCCTGTGCCTTCTTTCACCACAGCCTTCCCCTATTACATTGCACTGTAACTTGTTAAATCAACTGTCAACCCTTACTTCCAAGTCTATGAACCCCTAGAAGGCAGAGATTGGGATTTCCTCATTTATGAATCCCCAAGGCCCAGGCCAGAGTATTGGCCACCATCTCTGAATGCTGAGTGAGTGAATGGATGAGGCTAGACTTCCCTCAAAGGGCCTGCCAGGCAGGTCACAGGAGCTGTCATCATGGAGAGGGGAAGGGACAGGACCCTGTTTCCAGTGAGCTATAGTGGAAGTTCCTACTTGGTGTTTTCTGGCCCTGGCTTGAAAGAGAGATTGGGGTGCCTTTGCTGGCTGGAATGAAGGTGGGGTCACAGTAATTTTTCTATGGTATTTAGCTGAATTAGAGAAGTTATTGTCCAAATGTTTTCTGTCCTAGGCACCCCTTTCCTGGTCCTTTGGCTGGAGAGAGCAAGTTTTTGTTGGAGTATTTTTGTCCGCACCCATTGGTGTTTACAGATTGCTAGTTTCTTCAGCTCCAAGTTTGGGATCTGTGAGGCAGAAAGAAAACCCACAGAAGTCACCATGGAGTAGTTCCATGGGTCCTGAAGTCCCTAAAGAGTCAATTTTCTTCTTTCTACCTTTCAGTGTCTACTTCTGTTTGTTTTATACCTATTGTCCAGGGGTTTTAGTTGTACTTAGTGGAAGGAACAGGGAGAAGTATGTCAACTCCATCTTCCCAAAAGTGGAAGTCCCATAATTGATTTTTTCCCCAGCTTCAGTGAGGCATAATTGGTAAGTAAAAATTGTATATATTTAAGGTGTACAACTGGATATTTTGACATATGTATATACTGTGAAATATTAAATGATTTACACATCCATCACCTCACATAGTTACCATTTCCTTTCACTTTTTGTTTATTTATTTATTTTGGTTAGTTAAGATCTACGCACAATTGATTTTTGTACATTGACTTTGTAACTTTTGACTCTCCTATATTAACACCTTAAATCTAGCAGATTTTTTGTAGATTCCATAGATTTTCTATGTGCATATATATGTCATCTGAATAGTTTTGCTTCTTACATTCTAATATCTTTGTCTTATATTTCTTTATTATTATTTTACTGAATAGGCCCTCTGGTATAATGTTGAATAAAACTGGAAAGAGAAGACATATTTGAATAATTCCCACTCACAGAAAAAGTAGTTAGTCTTTTATAATTGAGTCTTACTTCTGATCTTAGGAGGAAAGCTTTCAATTTTTCATCAAGTGTGATGTTAACTGTAGGTCTTTTTTGGATGCCCTTTGTCAGGTTGAGGAAATTTTCTTCTATTCCTGGATTGTTGAATATATATTTATATTTATATAAGGAATGGGTGTTGAATGTTGTCCATTTTTATATCTCTGTCAATGATCCTCTGGGTTTCCTCCTTTATTCTGGTAACTTAAATTAATTGATTTTCAAATGTTAAACCAACCTTGTGTTTATGGGATGAATTCTATATGGTCATAATGTAGTATCCTTACTTTTTAATTCTAAAATTCATTTTATTGTGGTAAAATATACATAACAAAAAATTTAGCACTTTAACCAGTTTTAAGTGTTAAGTTTGGGGTGATAACTACATTCACATTGTTGTGCAGCCATCACTGTCAACCATCTCCAGAACTTTTTCATCTTCCTAAAGTGAAACTCTGTACCCATTAAACAAGAACTCCTCATATATCCTCCCCCAGCCCTCATTTCTATGTGTTTGACTACTCTAGATACCTCCTATAAGTGGATTCAACTTATATAATGCTTTTGTGACTGGTTTACTTCACATAGCATAATGTCCTCAAGATTCATTCATGTTGTAGCATGTGTCAAAATGTTTTTCCTTTGAAGGCTGAATAATAATTCATTGTCTTTTTTTTTTTAAGAGACGGAGTCTCACTCTGTTGCCCAGGGTGGAATGCAGTGGTGCAATCATAGCTTACTTAGCTCACTGCAACCTCAAACTCCTGGGCTCGAGCAATCCCCCCACCTCAGTCTCCCAAGTAGCTAAAACCAGAACTATGTGCCACCACAGCTTGCTGATTTAAAAATTACTTTGGTAAAGGTGGAGTTCTCACTATGTTGTCCAGGCTGGTCTTAAACTCCTGAGCTCAAGCTCTCCTCCCACTTCAGCCTCCCAAAGTGCTGGGACTATAGGTGTGAGCCACCATGCTTAGCTGATCTGTTTTCTTTATATATCACATTTTGTTTGGCCATTAATCTGTTGTTGCTTCCACTTTTTGGTTATTGTAAATAATGCTGCTATGAATATGGGTATACAAATATCTGTTCAGTCCCTGCTTTCAATTTTTTGTGTATGTACTCAGAAGTGGAATTACTAAATTATGTGACAATTCTATGTTTAGCTCTCTAGGGCACCAGCATACTACATATATATGTATTTTTTAACAGCTGCTGCACCATTTTATATTCCCACCAGTAATGCATAAGGGTTCCAATTTCTCAGTATCCTCACCAATGCTTGTTATTTTCTGTTTTTAAAATAATAATGATTCTAATGGATGTGAAATGTTATCTTATTGTGGTTTCGATTTGCATTTTCCTAATGATTAGTGATGTTGAGCATCTTTTCATATGTTTATCAGTCATTTGTATAGCTTCTCTAGAGAAATGTTTATTCCAGTCCTTTTCCTTTCGTTTTGTTATTTCTGTTGAGTTGTAGAAGTTCTTTATATAATCTAGATTTTAATCCCTTATCAGATATATGATTTACAAATATTTTCTACCATTTCATGAGCTGCCTTTCACTCTGTTGATAGTGTCCTTTAATGCATAAATTTTAAAAAATTTTGATGAAAGCCAATTTATTCATTTTTTCTTTTGTTGTGTATGCTTTTAGTGCCATATTTAAGAAATCATTGCTAAGTCTAATATCATGAGGCTTTTCCCTTATGTTTTCTTCTAAGAGTTCTGTAGTTTTAGCAATTGCATTTATGTCTTTGATTAACTTTGAGTTAATTTTTGCATATGGTATAAGGTAAGGTTCCAACTTCATTTAAAACTTTTTTGCATGTGGATACCAAGTTTTCCCAGCATCATTTGTTGTAAAGACTGCCCTTTCCTCATTGAATGGTCTTGGTACATTTGTTGAAAATCATTTGACTATATATGCGAACTTTTATCTCTGGGCCGTCTAGTTTATTCTTTTTTTTTTTTTTTTTTTTTTTTTAAGATGGAGTCTAGCCCTGTTGCCCAGGCTGTAGTGCAGTGGCATGATCTTGGCTCTCTGCAACTTCTGCCTCCCAGGTTCAAGTGATTCTCCTGCCTCAGCCTCCGAGTAGCTGGGACTACAGGTGCCCGCTGCCATGCCTAGCTAATTTTTTGTATTTTAGTAGAGATGGGGTTTCACCGTGTTGCCCAGGCTGGTCTTGAACGCCTGAGTTCAGGCAATCTGCCTGCCCTGGCCTCCCAAAGTGTAATGATTACAGGCGTGAACCACTGCGCCTGGCCTAGTTTATTCTTTATATGTCTGTCTTTATGCCAGGGCTACACTCTTTTGATTCGTGTAGCTTTGTTGTAAGTTTTGGAATCAGGAAGTGTGAGACCTTCAACTTTGTTCTTTTTAAAGATTATTTTGGTTATTCAATGTCTCTTGAGATTCCATATATATATTTAAGGACAGATTTTTATATTTCTGCAAATTGCCATCAGGGTTTTGATAAGGATTGGGATGAATCTGTAGATTGCTCTAGATAGTACTGACATATTAACAACATTAAATCTTCCAATCCATGAACTTGGGGATGCCTTTCCATTTTCTGTGTCTTCTTGCATTTATTTTAGCATTTTGTACTTTTTAGTGCACAAATCTTTAACCTCCTTGGTTAAGTTTATTCCTAAGCATTTTGTTCTTTTTGATGCTGTTATGCCTTCTTCAATTGACTCTTTTATTACTATGAAATGTTATTCTTATTCCTGGTAAGATTACTTATCCTGCAGTCCATTTTATCTAGTATTGCTAGAGCTACTCCATCTTTTTTATAATTAATATTTGTGTGATACCTGTTTTTCATCCTACTTTTAACCTCTCTTCATCTTTGTATTTAAGGCATTTCCTATAGGCTGGATGTGATGGCTCACACCTATAATCCAAGCAGTTTTGGAGGCAGAGATGGGAGAATTGCTTAAGTCCAGGAGTTCAAGATGCCTGGACGACGAAGTGAGACCCTGTCTCTACAAAAAAAATCAAAAAAGTATCCGGTGTGGTGGAGCACACCTGTATGTAGTTCCAGCTACACTGGAGGCTGAGGTGGGACAATGCTTGAGCCCAGGAGGTCAAGGCAGCAGTGAGCTGTGACTGCACCTCTGTACTCCAGCCTGGGTGACAAAAGGAGACCCTGTCTCAAAAAAAGAGGTGTTTCCTATATATGAGATTACAGTTCAGATTGCTTTATTTTCCCAGTCTGGTCATTTTTGTCTTTTAATTGAGGTTTTCATACTATTATTTTCTTTTAATCTAATGATTGATGTGTCTGGGTTTAAGTCTACCATCTTACCATTTGTTGGAAATTTAGGAACAACTTTAGAGCCTGTTCATGCTCTGTTTCAAAGCAACCTTTTTGTGGGAGCAAAATACATGTGGGCATGATAAAGTGGGAGCATCCAGGGCTTCTCATCAGGGTACAACTAATCTCTAGCCCTGGGATTTGATAATTCTCCCCAAAGAACTCCCTGGGCTTCACTGTCCTCCATTAGAAAGTGAGGGGCTTGGACGAGACCATCCATAATGGCCATCTTGGCTATGCCAGGATCACTAAGGCAAGACCCCAAGTAAATTTCCTACTTTTGCCCTTCTCTCATCCTTGTGAGAGACTCTTCAGAGGTTCATCAACACTCTGTAGGTTAGAGGACATAGGTATTTTCAATGGTTTTGATTATTGGTTGTTTTTTTTTTTTTTTTTTTGATGAAGTCTTGCTCTGTCACCCAGGCTGGAGTGCAGTGGCGCGATCTCGCCTCACTGCAACCTCCACCTCCTGGGTTCAAGCCATGCTCCTGCCTCAGCCTCCCTGAGCAGCTGGGATTACAGGCACACACCACCATATCCAGCTAATTTTTGTATTTTTGTAGAGACGGGGTTTTACCATATTGACCAGGCTGGTCTCGAACTCTCCTGACCTCAAGTAATCCACTTACCTTGGCCTCCCAAAGTGCTGGGATTACAGGCATGAGCCACCTCGCCTGCCTTAAACTTGTTCTTGCTAAATTGAGAGCAGAGGAAGAAGAAATCATAGAGGTTTTGGCTCTCTAAGAACATATTTTAACATTTTTTTTCTTTTTAGTTAGTGCTGTTTCTGAAAGGCATTATTTTTTTTTCCTGGATTCCAATGCCAGAACATGTTTCTTCCATAGTTGGTCACATCAAAACATTTAGTAAGAACTCTAAGAGTGAAGACAAGATAGCCAAATAGTAACAGCTCCATTCTGCAGCTCCCAGCAAGACCAACGCAGAAGGTGGATAATTTCTCCACTTCCAACTGAGGTACCCAGTTCATCTGATTGGGACTGGTTAGGCAGTGGGCACAACTCAAGGAGAGCAAGTAGAAGCAGGGTGGGGTGTCGCTTCATACGAGAAGCGCAAGGAGCTGGGCGACCTCCCTGCCCCACCAGCCAAGGGAAGCCGTGAGGGACTGTGCTACCCAGACTGGGTACTATGTTTTTCCCACGGTTTTTGCAATCCACAGACCAGGAGATTCCCTCGTGTGTCTACACTACCAGGACTCTGGGTTTCTAGCACAAAGCTAGGTGGCTGTTTGGGCTGACGCCGAGCTAGCGGCAAGAATTTTTTCATACCCCAGTGGCACCTGGAACACCAGTGAGACAAAACAGTTCACTCCCCCGGAAAGGGGGGCTTAAGCCAGAGAGTCAAGTGGTCTTCCTCTGTGGGTCCCACTCCCACGGAGCCCAGCAAGCTGAGAACCACTGGCTTGAAATTCTCACTGTCAGCAGAGCAGTCTGGAGGCAACTTGGGAGGATGGAGCTTGGTGGGGGGAGAGGCATCTGCCACTACTGAGGCTTTAGTAGGCAGTTTTCCCTTGACAGTGCTAAGGAGACTGGGAGGTTTGAACTGGGAGGAATTCACCACAGTGTGGCAAAGCGACTATGGCCAGAGTGCTTCTCTAGATTCCGCCTCACTGGGAAGGGCATCTCTGAAGGAAAGGCAGCAGCCCCAGTCAGGGGCTTACAGATAACACTCTCATCTCCCTGGGACAGAACACCTGAGGTGAGGGGTGGCTGTGGGCGCAACTTCAGTGGACTTAATCTTTCTTGCCTGAGAGCTCTGGAGAGAGCATCTGATCCTGACAAGGGGGATTCTCCCACCACAGCACACCAGCTCTGCTAAGGGACAGACTGCCTGCCTCCTTGAGTGGGTCCCTGACTCCCGTGCCTCCTGACTGGGAGACACCTCATAGAGGAGAGCTCTGGCTGGCATCAAGTCAGCGCCCTTCTGGGACGAAGCTTCCAGGGGAAGGAGCAGGCAGCAATCTTTGCTATTCTGCAGCCTCCACTGGTGACACCTAAGTGCACAGGGTATGGAGTGGACCTCCAGCAAACCACAACAGACCTGCAGAAGAGGAGCCTGAATATTAGAAGAAAAACTAACAAATAGAAAGCAACAACATCAACATCAACAAAAAAGACCTCTACACAAAAACCCCTTCCAAAGGCCATCAGCCTCAAAGATCAAAGGTAGATAAATCCATGAAGATGAGGAAAAACCAGCACAAAAGGCTGAAAATTCCAAAAACCAGAATGCCTCTTCTCCAAATGATCACAACTCCTCTCCAGCAAGGGAACAAAACTAGATGGAAAATGAGATTGATGAATTGACAGAAGTAGGCTTGAGAAGGTAGGTAATAACAAACTCCTCTGAACTGAAGGAGCATGTTCTAACCCAATGCAAGGAAGCTAAGAACCTTGGTAAAAGGTTACAGGAACTGCTAACTAGAATAACCAGTTTAGAAAAGAACATAAATGACCTGATGGAGCTAAAAAACACAGCATGAGAACTTCGTGAAGCACACACAAGTATCGACAGCTGAATTGATCACGTGGAAGAAAGGATGTCAGAGATTTAAGATTACCTTACTGAAATAAGGCATGAAGACAAGATTAGAGAAAAAAGAATGAAAAGGAATGAACAAAGACTCCAAAAAATATGTGAAACTTCTTGGGATTATGTGAAAAGACCAAACTTATGATTGATTGGTGTACCTGAAAGCGATTGGGAGAATGGAATCAAGTTGGAAAACCCACTTCAGGATATTCCCCAACCTAGCAAGACAGGCCAACACTCAAATTCAGGAAATACAGAGAACACCACTAAGATACTCCTCTAGAAGAGCAACCCCAAGACACATAATTGTCAGGTTCTTCAAGGTTGAAATGAAGGAAAAAATGTTAAGGGCTCAGAGCAAGAAAGGTCAGGTCACCTACAACGGGAAGCCCATCAGACTAACAGCGGATCTCTATGCAGAAACCCTACAAGCCAGAAGAGAGGAGGGGCCAATATTCAACATTCTTAAAGAAAAGAATTTTCAACCCAGAATTTCATATCCAGCCAAACTAAGCTTTATAAGCTAAGAAGAAATAAAATCCTTTACAGACAAGTAAATGCCAAGGGATTTTGTCACCACCAGGCCTGCCTTATAAGAACTCCTGAAGGAGACACTAAATATGGAAAGGAAAAACCGGTCCCAGCCACTGCAAAAACACACCAAAATATAAAGACCAATGACATTATGAAGAAACTGCATCAACTAATGTGCAAAATAACCAGCTAGCATCATGATGACAGGATCCAATTCACACCTAACCATATTAACCTTAAATGTAAATGGGCTAAATGCCCCAATTAAAAGACACTGACTGGCAAATAGGATAGAGTCAAGACCCATCTGTGTGTGGTATTCAGGAGACCCATCTCACATGCAAACACTCACATAGGCTCAAAATAAAGGGATGGAGGAATATTTACCAAGCGAATGGAAAGCATAAAAAGCAGGGATTTCAATCCTAGTCTCTGATGAAACAGACTTTAAACCAACAAAGATCAAAAAAGACAAAGAAGGGCGTTACATAATTGTAAAGGGATCAATGCCACAAGAAGAGCTAACTATCCTAAATATATGTGCACCCAATACAGGGGCACCCAGATTCACAAAAAAACAGTTCTTGGAGACCTACAAAGAGACTTAGACTCACACACAATAATAGTGGGAGCCTTTAACACCCCACTGTCAATATTAGACAGATCAATGAGACAGAAAATTAACAAGGATATTCAGGACTTGAATTCAGCTCTGGACCAAGTGGACCTAACAGACATCTACAGAACTCTCCACCCCAAATCAACAGAAAATACATTCTTCTCAGTCTCACATAGCACTTATTCTAAAATAAACCATATAATTGGAAGTAAAGCACTCCTCAGCACATGCCAAAGAAAGGAAATCATAACAAACAGTCTCTCAGACAGCAGTGCAATGAAATTAGAACTCAGGATCAAGAAACTCACTCAAAACTGCACAACTACATGGAAATTGAACAACCTGCTCCTGAATGACTCCTGGGTAAATAAGGAAATTAACTCGGAAATAAAGAAGTTCCTGAAACCAACAAGAACAAAGAGACAACGTATCAGAATCTCTGGGATACAGCTAAAGCAATGTTAAGAGGGAAACTTAAAGCACTAAATGCGGGCATCAGAAAGCTGGAAAGATCTGAAATCAACACCCTAACATCACAATTAAAAGAACTAGAGAAGAGCAAACAAATTCAAAAGCTAGCAGAAGGCAAGAAATAACTAAGATCACAGCAGAACTGAAGGAGATAAAGACATGAAAAACCCTTCAAAAAAATCAATGAATCCAGAAGCTGATTTTTTGAAAAGATTAACAAAATAGATAGACTGCTAGCCAGACGAATAAAGAAGAGAGAAGAATCAAATAGACACAATAAAAAATGATAAAGGGGGTATCACCACTGATACCACAGAAATACAAACTACCATCAGAGAATACTATAAACTTTTATATGCAAATAAACTAGAAAATTTAGGAGAAATGGATAAATTCCTGGACACATACACCCTCCCAAGATTAAACCAGGAAGAAATCAAATCCCTGAATAGACCAATGACAAGTTCTATAATTGAGGCAGTAATTAATAGCCTACCAACCAAAAGAAGCCCAGGACCAGATGGATTCACAGCCGAATTCTACCAGAGGTAGAAAGAGGAGCTGGTACCATTCATTCTGAGACTATTCCAAGCAATAGAAAAAGAGGGACTCCTCCCTAATTCATTTTACAAGGCCAGCATCATACTGATACCAAAACCTAGCAGAGACACAACAAAAAAAGAGCCACTACATGTTCTCACTCATAAGTGGGAGTTGACCAATGAGAACACATGTACACAAGGTGAAAGACATCACACACCGGGGCTTGCTGGGGGTTGGGAGGCAAGGAGAGGGAGAGCATTAGGACAAATACCTAATGCATGCGGGGCTAAAACCTAGACGACGGGTTGATAGGTGCAGCAAACCACCATGGCACATGTATACCTATGTAACAAACCTGTGCGTTCTGCACATGTATCCCAGAGCTTAAAGTAAAAGAAAAAAACTGAAATTAATTGGCAAATCACCAAGAAAAAAGTAATGAAATACATGATATTACTCTATAAAAAGATGTTCAACCCTAACGATAATATTTAAGAAATAAAAATCAAAACAATAAAAAACTCTAGCAAAGTTATGTATATTCACCTGTTGCGGAGTGAGGAGAGAAAAACTATCATTATAATTGGGAGGGGTATTAGAGGAGGTGAGGCTGGCATTAGGCCTTTCTCCACAAGCAAAAATGGTGGCGGTGGCAGTAGGGGAGCTGACAGTATTCCCATTATGGAAGTGATATGACATGAACTTCATTTTAGAGGTCACAATGGCTACTAGGCGGAGAACAATTTGTAGGGGTCGAGAGTGGAGGCAGCAAGAACTCCAGTCAGGAGTGCAGACTAGACTTAATGGCGATTTGAACTAAAGCAGTGCCAGTGATGGAGGAGAGGACAGTTCATATGGCATTTCTTGTGCCTAAAGAACATTTTTAGCACCAGAAAGCCTGACTGTTTTTGAGATTTTTGCCAGAGAGCAATAATCATGCTATATAGGAGAGACTTGGCATCTAGAAATGGATCTTATATCTGGTTTGTACTCCTGGAATTATGAAGACTATAGTAGGTAGCGAAATAGAAGTCACCCACTGTATGTTTGATGAATAGAGCTGAAAACTGTATAGACATAAAATGAGGATTCTTCTAGAATTAATTGATTTTTTAAAAAATTCCAAATGAATTAAAATAGCACTACTTAAATTCCTTTTATGTATTTATCATTAAATTTTTCCACAAGTAAAATAGAGCAGATGTCTTTAAGGTACACCACTATGTATTAACATCATATGTTCCCCCCCACCCAGAAAAATGGAGGACTATTGAGGAAAACTCAAATCACACATTGATCAGTGTATTTCAGACGTAATGGAAATATTACCAAGGCTCCACAAAATTGCATTCAAATAAACTGGAGATGAACAAAAGTGTGAGTATTCTTACAAGCCAAGATGACTTCATGTTGATTTTATACAAGTTTACTCTGTTTTGCCTCAAGAGATGTGAAAATGAGATACTTATCTCCTCTGAGGATGAACCAAACAAATGACAGTTTGATGACCACATAGAAATAAAACCTTACCTCACTTGCCTTTATGTCTTCCAAGGAATTCCTCCAGAGATTTCTATGAAATTTTGGGACTTGCTGTACAGGCTACTCACAACTGTCTTTTCTTTGCAGACAAGTGCCTAGTCTTTGATATCGACCAGTCCCCCTGCGAGAAAGAGCAGAGGTAAGATGATACTTCCAAGAAAGACCACTAGAGTCTCAGGCCAAAGTTCCCCAAATCCTGCATCCCATGTTCAGGTGGGATGGACATCTAGAAGCCCTTCCTGCTTTTGGTGAGTATTCTATTGTGGTTCCCGGTGGTAATTACAGCCTCATTGACCAGGACCACCTTCCTGCCAGGCCCTTTGCTAAGTGCTTTGCATGCATCATCCCATTGAAGCATCCCAATTTTGTGAGGCAAGTACTATTTATTACTGGGCCCATTGTCAGGAGAAGGACACCATGACTTCAGAGATATTAATTACGTTCTCTAAGACTGGTCAGGATTTATAGTTAAGCCCAAACTCTTCCCATTCTTTGCTGCCGCTAATCTCTCTGCTTTTGTGGCGGAAGTCGTGCCTCCTTTCTGAGGAAGCTTGGTTGAGATTTTATCAGGAGAAAAGCATGTAAAAATCCTTTTTGAACATCGTTTCTGACAACTCACTACTAAATTTACAATTAAAGTTAATTTATGCAGACAATATACTCTACAAATGACAAGTATTACATTCATACATGTTGTTATCACCCCTTTGCATGTAATATGGCACTTAAAGAAGGGAAGTGATTTGCTTAAGGACAAGAATTGCATGTGTGTTGGGGAAGAAGAGACCTGATTTCTCTGCCCCTAGAAGGGGATTGTGATTTAGGTTCCTAGAAGTGTTACATAAATGCCTGCCTCGCTAAACAACTTTTTTGCTCTATCATTTCCTGGTTATTTCAGATGTTACGTCATACTGAAGCTTTTACACTTAATAATTAGAGTTTGTTTGTAGAGACTGAAGGTTGCAGACACAGCTGCGAGTCAGAATGTTTTATTTAAAATGCCGTCAGGAAGACCCATGCTGTTTTAAAATGAGTCCCTTCTGAAACTGGGTTTAGGAGCTTGTTTCTGAAGTGCATTGATCTTCAGTTTTGATGTGGAGAAAATAATACATCCAAAGACCACCTTCAGAGTGGTCAACTTTTGACATTACAAGGATTGAGTAGGAGGCTGAACGCTCTAGGGCCCTTTCTGTGACATATCCTCCTTGTCAGAGGGGCAGGGGTTATCACTATTATGAATAAAATTTAATAGTAATGATGTTAAATTAATATGTACTTTGTTCTTCCTGTGCTTAGTGATACAGCAGAATTAAAGTTGATTTTTGGGCCGGGCGCAGTGGCTCATGCCTGTAATCCCAGCACTTTGGCAAGCTGAGGTGGGCGGATCACGAGGTCAGGAGATGGAGACCATCCTGGCTAACACGGTGAAACCCCGTCTCTACTAAAAATACAAAAAGAAATTAGCCGGGCGTGGTGGCGGGCACCTGTAGTCCCAGCTACTTGGAAGGCTGAGGGAGGAGAATGGCATGAATCCGGGAGGTGGAGGTTGCAGTGAGCCGAGATCATGCCACTGCGCTCCAGTCTGGGCAACAGAGCGAGACTCTGTCTCAAAAATAAATAAATAAGTAAACAAATAAAGTTAGTTTTGATCTTTTAACTCTTTGAATGTCTTTTTAACTTGTCTCAAAATTGGTCAGTTTAAGAAAATAACATGTAGTGTTAAATCTATTCCTCATTGAGGATTTATTCAACTCTGGAATGAGTGGTGAGGGAGGTTGTGAGATCATCTTCCCCGTGAGTGTTTAGAAACAGACTGGAGAAATCAAATGGTATAATATAGGGCAACCCTGCAAAGCTCAGTGGGTGTGTCTCCTGGAAAAGGCCAGAGAGGAGGGCGGATTGGGAGGTGTGAAAACAAGGCTGGCCTTGTGATTGAGACAACCATACTAAATGAGGCAGCAGGTCAAGGGGTACACTGTGCAGTTGTTGCCCTCCCTCTGACCTCTGGGGTTCCAGACACCCACTGATGCCCTGCTAAGCTGGACTTGATACTCAACAAGGGTCGCATTTTGCTCTGTGAGGCTACAAAGCCCCTTTAGATCAGGATGGGGTCCTACCTTCTTTGTTCCACAATAGAGCCGTGATTGGACTCAAAAAGACCCCTCTTTTCTGTGATCCATACATTTTCTGGGCTCCATTAGGTGCTGCTCAGGTAGTGCTCCAGGGTCCAGGGAGGGTGGAGAGCCCAGATTGGGGTGGAACCTTTTGACTCGACAAGGTAAGGGCTACGTTGAAGTGGTTTATCTGCACCCCCGGTTTCAGAGGCAGTAGGGATCTCGCACTCCAACATCGCGAGGTCTGGGGAGAAATGCTACCACTCCTCCCCCCACTTCCGCAGCCACGCTGCCTCCGTGCCTGCCCCCCCCGCCACGCCCCCACCACGCGCTTTGCACTCTGGGGCCCACGCACTTCCCTGGGGAGTTCACTGCGGGAGGAGTCAGTTAGAAGCTGCTCCTCATTTGCAGACTTTCCGGGAGCCCACCCGGTTCCCGGTCTCTCACCGGAGACCACAGGGAGGAGCTTCAAGTCACCCCAAGTCCCTACAGCCTCCAGCAGTGAAGACTTCCACAAGGGTGAGTGAAGTCCGTTAATGACGGCTACTCCAAAGTAACATGACTTGGGGTGGCGGCGGGGAGCCAGCCCCTTTGTCCCTCGGTGGCTGAGGAGCTCAAGCTACTCCATCAGAGACATTTCCTCCAGGACCCTCGTTTTCCTGGTCATCCTGGGAAGGTTGGTTGGGATGAGGGGGAGGGGGAGAGGTGGCAGTGGGTAGCTGGGGGTTGCACGAGGAAGACCTGCACATTCTGAACCTCCTCCCACATTGGGCACCAGCGCAGGTGCACCATAGGAGGCACCCGTTGAGTTTTCTTTGGACATTTCGAGAAATTGAAGCAGAGTTGGGATGAAAGGAAAGCTTGGGGTGTTGCGAATAGGCCGGCCTGAGCGCGCGTTTGAGTGAGAACGCCAGGCTCTGTCCGGTAGGGCTGGGCGCGTCTCCATTACCATGGTCGAGGACGGTGTGCTGCGGTGGGCGCGCATATCAAGAGGTTTGCCTCACTTTTAGCAGATTGAGCAGTTTGTGCACGTGAAATCTCAGACTTCAGAATTTTGAGGGCAGCAGTGGCTTTTCGGAGGATCTCCTTGAGGTTTTTGTTATTTGGGTTTGTTTTTCGCTTTTTTGGATTTCAAATGATGAGGAGTTTATGTCAGGATGTGTATTTGGGCACACTTAGACGGAGAACACAGAAGTTGTGGCTACCTTAGAAAATGTATTTTTACAAAATGGAGTCAGATTAGCGTGAAAGTGGCAGCAGCCACGTATCTGAAGACCTATAATGGAAGTGAGCGTGGGTCCGGTGGCATGCACCTTAGTCTCAGCTACTCGTAAGGCTGAGTTTGAGACCAGCTTGGGCAGACTTAGCGAGACCTGTTCTCTACAAAAATTTAAAAAAACAAAAAGAAAAAAACAAAAATTAGCCGGGCGTGTGGTGCCCAGCTAGTCAGGAGACTGAGGTGGGAGGAATCACTTGAGCCTGGGAGTTCTAGGTTGCAGTGAGTCACGAATGAACCATGGCACCCCAGCCTGAGCAACAGAGCAAGACCCCTGTATTTTCATTCAAAACTTCCTGCAAAAATTACAACTCATAAGACAATATTTTATCAGTTACTCATCCATCTTAAGGGAACATAACTTTCCAACGGATAAAATCAAGAATGTAAATTAATCTACACTGGATTATGTATTATGCATGCCATACACCACACAATATGCCAGGAAAGGCAGGTGGCAAAGTCATGCTCCAAAGGAGATCCAGGAACAGAATCAGGCGTCCTAGTTTTTTTGAGATATCCCTACTGATTGGCTGTGCTTTTCTCTAACCTTAGTTCTTTCAGTAAGCTCAGTTTGTATCTAACGTAGATTTGTTGTGCTTATTTCTCTGCCTGTTCTAGAAAAGAGAGTATTGAGAGGTTAAGACACTCAGGCAGCAAAAGAGAATCCTTTCCACCAAACTCAAGAGAACGGGCAGAAAGCATTGGACTCATGACTTTGAAAGTATTCAGGCAAATGTAGCCAGTAGATGCCCTCCAGTCTGTCAGTACTTACTTAGACATCTGTCTCTGAGATTATCCTAGCACTTCCTTGGGAAAGTTGGGAGTGATGGAGGGAGGATGTGAGGGCGGGAACTGGACCTTTCTTCCATCAGCAAAGAACAGGCTGAGGGATGTTCCTCCTTTTTTTTCCCCAGCAAGTCAGGAGCCAGTGGGAAGTGGCTTTCCAATGGCTGGCCTTTATGTGGAGATTTCTTTGCAAAGTACTTCACAGATACCCAGTTTCTTGGGTGATAAGAATTACACTACAAATCCTCCTACTCTTAACTGAAAGCTGATAGGGTTGATAAAGTAATTAGGATTGTGGGGAGAGCATTTGGTTGTTGATAGTAAAACGAACATTTGTGATAAAAGTGTAGTTTAACTCTCCCGGTTTTAGTCTCAACATTTCATTCAACACATATTCAAAAGTTCTGTTAGAGGCACGTTTTGAGCTAAGATATAGGGCAAAGCAACTGAGAATAAAGATGCAAGCTTTTAGGGAGTCCACAGGCAAGTGGAGCTGAGAAATGTGCAAACAAATTATTATATCCCATTATTTGCTTTGAGCTATAATATGTGAATAAGAAACCCAGACACTGGACTTTCAAAGAGAAGGGAGTGATCAGTTTACCCTGGGTTAGGGCCTCAGCCCATCTTCCCCAAAGAGGAGGATTTAGATTGGGTTTTGAATTATGAGATTAATAAACTCTGGAAGGAGAAGGCAGAGGGAGACACACATATTAACAAAATGATGGAGGAGCAATAACGCCTAGCATTTTCTGAAGCAGGAGGTGACCAGGTGAGGGTGGCAACAGTAGAGAGCCATGGCAGGATTTTAAGAAAGTGATTCCCTATGCAGGTTGATATCCTTTATCCAAAATCCTTGGGACCAAAAGTGTATCAGATTTCAGATTTTGGAATACATGTATTTGCATTATGCTTACTGAGTGAGCATCCTTAATCTGAAAATCTGAAGTCCAAAAATGTTCCAGTGAGCATTTTTTGAGTGTCATATTTACACTTAAAAAGTTTCAGATTTTGTCTAGGTGCGGTGGCTCACGCCTGTAATCCCAGCACTTTGGGAGGCCGAGGCAGGTGGATCACCTGAGGTCAGGAGTTCGAGACCAGCCTGACCAATATGGAAAAACCCCGTCTCTACCAAGCCCGGCGTGCGCCTGTAATCCCAGCTACTCAGGATGCTGAGGCAGGAGAATTGCTTGAACCTGGGAGGTGGAGGTAGTGGTGAGCCAAGATTGCACCACTGCACTCCAGCCTGGGCAATAAGAGTGAAACTCCGTCTCAAAATAAATAAATAAATAAATAATAAAAATAAAATTTAAAAAGTTTCAGATTTTGGAGCATTTCAGATTTTGGATTTTCCATTTTTGAGTCAGGGATGCTCAACCATGAGTACACCTGATTTAGAGGTGTACTCATCAGGATTTGCTGGACTGGATTGTTTGGAGGCAGAGTGAAGGAGAGGGAGCTGTTAGCAAAGATCCTACAAGTTTTTGTTTTATACAACTGATTCCACTCACTGAGATGAGGAGCACCGGGACCAGGAGCAATTTGGTAACTTTAGTTTTGAACCTGAGCATAAGGTGCTGGTGAAATATCTAGGAAGTCACTGGATGTGCTTCTAGAGCCAGAGCTTAAAGGAATAGTCACAGCTGGAAATAAAGATGCAGTGTCATCAAGGTTTCTTTTGGCAGAGGCTTCTGGGGACTACTAGCACCTCTTCATGGCTCTGGTGTCAGGGAAATCAGTCAGGGAAATGCCTACCCTGCTCTAGACATAAAAAGCTGCTGTTTATAGTCATGCTGATGTAACTTAGACTGTGTCTGAATGTTGATAGGCAAAGGTCTATGTGACAAAGGCTTCCACTAGATTTTCAAGGAGGTACTTCCCAAAAGTCAGTCTCTTAAAAGACAAGATCTAAGCAATTGTCTTTTCGTTTTGTTTTGTTTTGTTTTGTTTGAGACAGGGTCTCACTCTGTCACCCAGTCCGGAGTGCAGTGGCATGATCTCATCTCACTGCAACCTCTGCCTCCTGGGCTCAAGTGATCCTCCTACCTCAGCCTCCTGAGTAGCTGGGACCACAGGCATATGCCACTATACCCGGCTAATTTTTGTATTTTCTTGTAGAGACTGTAGGGTTTTGCTGTGTTGTCCAGGCTGGTCTTGGGTTCCTGAGCTCAAGCAATCCACCTGCCTCGGCCTCCCAAAGTTCTGGGATTACAGGTGTGAGCCACCACGCCCGGCCAATTGTCATATTTTTTAATGGAAAATACAAACTACCTTTGACGTCCCAGTTTACACTGAAACTTTACATTTGCCCCTTGTCCTTTATCAAGGGCTTAAGATTTTGGCAAGGCTTTCTCCAAACACTATATAAATATTAAATTGACTTCCAAATGTTGTTTATGAGAACTGGAATACCATTCTTGTTATTTGATATGTATTTATGGAGTGTGTGTGTTCTGACTTGAGTCTAGCTAATGTCCCAGTAGGGTAGGATGTTTTGGACGTCGATGAGTTTTTCTTCTGATTCTATTTCTAACAGTTAAGCACATTGTTTAAATAACTGGTTGTTTCTTGATTACAGAGTGTTCATGACCACTAATAAATGTTCCCCGTATTTAAACATACAAGTTGTACCTTTGGGATGGCAGGGAGCTAAGAGCCATCAGCTCTTTTATATGCTAATACCTGAGATCAAGGCACACAATACTACTCAGTCAAGCTAATATTTAGCTTTGGAAGTTAAAGCATAAATTCATGAATTTGAATAGTGTTCTTCTTTCTGCGTTGATATTTAACCATAATGTATGTATGCACACAATGTTCCAAGATTTCTCCTTTTTGTTTTTATTTTTTTTGATGATATATGTTTCACTTACTGCAATATTTGTTGATTTCATGAATACTACTGATATTTAGGGAAAAGATCTAAGAAGTGTTGAACTAGTGTGTCTTTCTTTAAGCTTGTCTCCTTGTTAAGGTGAACCTTAACATTCAAGGTTAAGGTGATCCTTATCATTTGAGACATTGACCAAATATATGGGTGAGCAATGCGCCTTAGACTTCTCCATCCGTGTGGTATCTGATCCTCCTGAGAGCGGCCTTATGTGGTAGGGAGGCCAGGGCTTAGCACCATTTTACAGGTACTCAGACAGGCTAGGTGACTTGCCCAAGATCACACAGCTAGTGCAGAGCTGGGACTAGATCCCAAGAATTCTGACCTCAAGAGGGATGTTGATTTTCCATTGATTTTGCAATTCCCCCTACTTAAGTCACTAATTTTAAAGTGTGGATTAAGGCAAGTATATTTTGTTGGCTTGCTGTCCTCTAACTTTAGGTCTCCCAGTTGGGAGAATGAACTTGTAGGTTAATAGTTTTCTAGTAGAAAGCAATAAATATATTCCTTAGTGTAGACAATAAATTGTGGCAGTTCCACTCTCCTCCTTGGGCTGCGTCAAGATCACTTTGAAACATTCCTGGGTATTCTTCATACAGGACTTAGGGCTGTTTACTCTTTTCCTTCTCCCATATCAGCCTCCTTTGCCAATCGTCTTCAGAAATATAGGTGTAAGCTGTGCTGTAAGGCATGAACCACACAGCACTTTGAAATGAGAAAGCTTTAAAGTAACAGGCAGGAATTTGAGGGGGAAATTGAAAAGTCTTTCTGCACAAAATGATTGTACTTTAAGGTGAAATTCACAAACAAGATCAATCAACATGAAGAATCTGGAAACTCTCATTGAGAGTTGTTTCTTTTTTTATACATTCCATAAGAAACAAGTTAGAGCTTTCGTGTAAAGTTCTAACTTGTGATTACGGAAGGCATTTGAAGTGTATAGAACAGAGTATATTGTAACTGGCAGCCAGGGCATTTGCAGAGCCTCACATAATGGGCAAGTGTCTTAACCATCACCATTGAGAAAAGGAATGGCACAGGAGTAGGGGCTGAGGGTAAGGTGGGGAGAGGAGCTCTGGCATCAGGTAGCCAAGAGTCAGCAACAATTACAGAGATAATTTTAAGTGAGGAGGTCCATAGCA
This sequence comes from Papio anubis, assembly GCF_008728515.1. Lineage (NCBI taxonomy): Eukaryota > Metazoa > Chordata > Mammalia > Primates > Cercopithecidae > Papio > Papio anubis. The sequence goes on along the minus strand of NC_044996.1, from coordinate 3,725,898 downwards.
TTTCTTTTGGGAAGTGGAAGGTTTCCTTGGCCCCTTTTTCTAATTTGAAAACAATGTGGCTCATACATTGTCAACCTTTTCACTCAGTGGTATATATTTTTTGACCTTTTATGTGATATTAATACTTAATTTGTATATCCATCTTAAATTAATTTTGTTGCATATAGATTTTTTATGTGTGGACATAGCCCTTTATAAAAAAAATTATTCAACAGCTTCTAGGAGACAACTTCTCTGCTTTTTGGGATAAGGCATCCCTGCAGTAGGCAGAGCAGTAGGGTAGGATTCAGGAGAACCGGGGGTTAGGCTGGGGATTTACTTGAAGATAAGGGATTTAAAGGAAGTTAGGATTCTGTTCCTCTTCTTGAAGTTGAAATAAAATAAATTACGAGAAACCTAATTAGATACCTAATTGCTAAAGGGTTTGTTTCCCTACTCAGACTTGCCCTGATTCAAAAACTGTATTTACAGAATGTTCACAGCCATGTAAAATAGACTGGAAAGAAATACTCCAATATGGCAATGTTTCCCTCACAGTGGTAGAATTATGCTTGTGTTGTCTCTCCTTTCTATTTTGTAAATTTGGCACTCTTAAAAAAAGAAACCTAAAATAAATTTCCTTTAAAAAAAATGAAATTGTAAAAAGAAGCAAGAAGCCTGGCTCATTCCCAGCATTCTAATGGGAAATGATTATAGAGCTCCATAAAACTGGCCGAGGAGCTACATAGTGATGAAATGTTTTTGATCTCTTTGGGAAGTACTGTAGGGAACAGCTCTGCTGGCACTCCCACAGCCCCTTTCCTGTGTGGAGATTGGGCTCTGGGACCTTTGTCTTGAGTGGTAAACGCCCAGCATGCCACCAGGAGCCCTAGCTGTGGTCACTCCCTCATGGAGCACCTTTTGGGTCTGAGGCTGATAATTGTCCTGCTTCTTATGTGGTAAGCTGTCAGGACTGTGGGCTGCCAGCTGCCTTAGCTGTACTAAAAGGAGGTGGTTGATTCATTCTTTTACTGTGGATTGTCAGCTGAATAAAGCGGCCCACCACAGCCTTAGGGACAAAAGCTCTCCATTAGGATTACACTGCCAGGTTGGAGAATGGCCCTTTCAATGCTGTACAGCCTCAAACAGGGGCTGTATTAAGCTGACCACCTTTATGCAAATCTCTCTCCTTTGTCCAAAGGCTCCCTCATGACAGAGGCCAGCTAAGCCTTTCTGGACAAATAGGCTTTGTGCAAGTCTGGGGGATCACCCAGGTTAGGTGTTTCCAGGAAGAAAAGTGGATTGAGGCGGTTTTGTAAATGTCATTGCTAATAAACTGAACATTGGCAAAACTTGCACTTAAGACGTTACTTGGGAAGAACAGATTATTCTTAAAATGGAACAGATTGAGGTGCCATAGAGTTCTGGAGTGCTGAAATTGTTGTCCTTTGGCATTATGCAAAATAACATTATGTCTTTATCTGTCTTTTCCAGTTCCTTTCTGGTTTCCTCCCTGATCCTGAGCTGCTTTGTTTTTGTTCAGAGTGGAAAGGCTGCTCCCATCTGTGCTCATCTCCTCCTTAGTTGCTTTGGCTCTTTTCTCTCTCCTTGCTGCTGTGTTTTGCCTCCACCCATCTAATAGAATATTTCCAAGGTCTTATCTTCTTTTCCTCAAGTCACTCGCTTGGGGCGCTCAAGTAATTAGTCTAATTTCAAATATTCTCTGTGAACATGCCTTGTAGAGTCATGGATTCCCCAAGCTGAAAGAGACTTCGAAGTCATCTGTCCAACTCATGTCTATGTGGTCAAATTGACAATTCTTGTCAAATAGAGGTTGGAGTTTCTTCCATGTTTCATTGATGCCTAAGCATGCAAGAGAACCTAAAGTTGATGACTTTTTTGTCAGTACTTTTCCATGATTCAGTTTTTCTTTAGGAAAGAACACTCTCCTCTTCTGACCTTTAGCTATTTTAGCCCCCACTGCTTCAGGCCCATAACAGTTGCAACACATTTAATTCTTAATCTTTGTTCCTTCTCATATTAGTCTACCTCCTTCATAGCACGTCTGGGAGACATCCTCTCTTGCAACCTTTTTCTCTTCTTTCCGCAACAGCTAACCTCGAACCTCTTCTCAGCCTGTCTGCTTGAGCTCCCCTTGCATTACCTCTTTTAAAATTAGTTTGATCTTGTAAGTCAATTCTCGGAAAATTTTAGTAGTGCCCAGCTACCTCACATATTAAATAAAAATGTTACTACCTTCAGTTAGAGAATTCAGCCTGACCTGACCACTTTGATTTTCTCATTTGATTTTTCTTATCACCTTTTAACATTCCAGCTGCTCAAGTTTTAGAGGATCATTTTGACAGTTATAAGAGCTATAGCTCTTCTTTGAAATAGTAATATTTTAATTTTTCTTTAGGTCCTTTTGATTTACCAAAAAACCCCACAACAACAATAATAACAATAGCATTGAAAACACTGGACACAGTGCCTTGCTCATAGTAGATAACTGGGGGGCATGAATGATGAATAAATAAATAAAAGTATTTGAAATCACTGTAGATAACTTGATTTTCCCAGAAGCCAGAAACGTAGAACTCACTGTCCTAGAAACTGTATTCTTTCTTCCTTGGTAAATTCCTATGGCATCAAGTAAAGGGAAACCTTAATAAATATGGACTGAGAGTGGCCTAAAATATCCCACTATAATCTGTAATACTTTCAGGTTCTCTACGGTTTAAATTTAAATTTTTCTGTTCATTTATATATGTAAATCTTTCAGTTTAAAAAGTCCTTTAATGAAGTGTTCCAGTATCATTTTCTCTAGATTGTTTTACTGATTGGCTGTCAATATTTTAAATTGAAAATGGACTGGAGACAGAGAAAAACTTACCTATCAGGTTCTTAATTAAATGATTCATGAAGATGTCTTTTAAATGGTTCACTTGAAATATACCTTTATATGAACAGAAATGGCTATCTCCATATTAAGTCATCTGTATTAGTTCGTTCTTGCATTGCTACAAAGAAATGCCTGAGACTGAGTAATTTATAAAGAAAAGAGATTTAATTAACTAAGGGTTCTTTAGGTTTTACAGGAAGCATGGTATTGGCTTCTGGATGGAGCTTTTACTTATGGTGGAAAGTGAAGCTGGAGCTTACACATCATGTGGCTAGAGCAAAAGGGGGTGCAGGAGGATGCGGTGGTGATGGGAGATGGGGGAAGGGCATGCTGGGGGTAGAGGATGGGAGTGGGGGGTGAGGGAGGGGAGGTTTTGGGGTGAGGGTGGTGGCTGGGGTCGGACTGGGGGAAGGTGCCACATACTTTTAAATGACCAAATCTCACAAGAACTCACTCACTGTGGAGAAGACAGTACCAAGCCATAAGGAATCCACCCCCACGATCCAGTCACCTCCTACCAGGCCCCACCTCCAACCTCGGGGATGACAATTCAACATGAGATTTGGGCAAGGACAAATATTCAAGCTATATTATCATCTGTCCTTCATGTTTTCCTACATTTTTTTCTATGTCTTAGGTCATTCTCTTCCTGCATCTCGTGATCTCTGGAGAAACAACAAGTTCTTGATTTTTCAGTTTTCAACTAGCTGAATGTTATTCTTCATAGTTTTACAGGCTATGTTTATATAGCCTTGTGTTGCGGAGAGAAGCTTACCCTATTCGCTGCACTGATCAGGGAGAGACTGACAATACAGGACTTTGAAACAGTACTAAGTAAGGCAGGTGCCATAAGGGGTACAGGCAATGTGCTATGGAGCTGGAGGAGAGAGTATCAGAAAAGGCTTCTTGGAGAAGGTGCTTTGGGGGAAGTGCTTTGAAAGATTTATATTACTTCATTATGTAAAGATACAGGGAAGGACATTTTAGGCAAGGAGATGATCATGAGCAAAGGCTGGGCAGTAGGAATGAAGAGTGAGTGTCTGGATAATAGTAGGTACTTCCTGGAATTCATGAATGGTGTGACTGGAAAGGTGAGTTGGGTTGTATTATAGAGAGCCTTGGGTGACAGGCTGAGACAGTTTTACTGTGGTGATGCTTAAAATCTCCAGACAAGAACACATGTGATTATAATAGGAGAACATATTCAATAAATATTTGTGGAGAAATCATATATTGAACTTCTTATATTTTCCCTTTACTAACATGTTGTCTGTAATGAGGCAAGGTAGAAATGAATTTAATAAACCAAACCAAACTCAAACCTATCTAACTAAGTGGGTTCCAAAGTCCACATGACTACTCCCGCTTGTTTCACAATGTTTTCAAGCGACAAACCTTGTGAGGGGATCTTCCTTGAGGTCACAATTGTGCCAAACAGGTAGTCCCAAGAGCCAGTCACTAGTGAAGTTAAGCACTGGGCATAAGTGCCAACTGTGGGCACCTAACCAGATTCTTGCCAGATGCTCCTTGACTGATGTGAATGAAAGTCATCTGTTGAGTGGCTTCAGTTCATGTCACCGGATGATTCTTGAGCTTCAGCCCTGTGCTAGGTGCTGCAGACAGGGAGAAATCAGACCACATTCTGACCTTTTGCTCATACTCCACTGGGGGCGACAGACAAGGGGTCAAATAGTGATCAGACATCTTAGAAAGTGGCAAGTGCCCTGAGACAGTAGCGGACAATGAATTCTAGAGGGTTCAGGGAGAAGGAAGCTGAGGAAAACATTTGTGAGAGTGCCTTCTACCTGAATCTGGAAAAACTTGAAAAAAAATGATGTACTTTGGGATCCAAGTGCATACATCCAGGTTCCACATACCTTTACACCCAGTAGATACTGTGGGGATTTATTTTGCCAAGTATCAGAAACAGATTGCTTTTTTGGGACTATACTATTTGGCTTTAGCATTGGTATGCTCCAGAGGCAAAAATGGTGTGTCCCTCAGAAAAGGCAAGAATACTATTTGCCTAAAGTGAAGCAAGTCCATAGAATCCGTTAAAAGAAATTTTTGAACATCGACACTTACATTTTCTTCTTTTTTTATTAAAAAATAGAGATGAGGTCTCGTTATGTTGCCTAGGCTGGTCTTGAACTCCTGGGCTCAAGGAATCCTCCTGTCTCAGGCTTCTCAAAGTGTTGGGATTACAGGTGCAAGCCACTGCTCCCAGCCATCATTCATTTTTGTATCTATAAACCAACTTAAAGATTACAAGTAAGAGTTTTTACATTGCAGAGAAAGGAGAATTCCCTTAGAGGCAGATCTAAACACCATCTCTAGGGCTTGTATAAAAGATCACTGGACAAAATAGCATCAGAAAGCTCAGTCCCTTTGGTCAAGTAGACCACCGTGGTGATTGCAGGGGACTGGAATTGGGAGGAGACTGAAGACATTTGACTTCGTGCAAAAGGTAAAAGCGGTTTAAGAACATTTTTTCTCGGGGAGGGGGAGGTGATGAACATTCCCAGTTTCTCCAGTCGATAGCATTTCTGTGAGAATTGTAACACTATGAAAAGTCATTTCTAATCTGGAAAGTCTTGGTGGTTGAAAAGTTTCTCTTACCTTTATTTTCAGTTATGTGATTATTGAATTCCCTGGTGTTGCTAGACGGGCTATTTTTTATTTAAAAACGTCTTTTTTTCCTAAGATGATCTGGATAGACTATCCAGTGCCCATACACAACACTCATCAGCTTTTAAATCTCTCATTCTCAGGTAAGAAAACAATTTTTGTCTTTCAGACTTAACTTTTGTACTTACCTTTTTATATTTTACTATGTACTTGTAATGGAAGTAAGATTCCTCTGTAGTTTGAAACAGATCATCAAGTTGTAAGTGGGGAAAATCTAAGTAATGAGCTGGAATTTTTTTGTTTTCTTTATTGAGACAAGGTCTGTCTCTGTCACCCAGGCTGGAGTACAGTGGCACAATCGTGACTCACTACAGCCTCGACTTCCAGGGCTCAAGTAATTATCCCACCTCAGCCTCCTCAGTAGCCAGTGAGTAGCTGGAACTACAGGCGTGCAGTACCATGCCTAGCTAATTTATTTTTTTTTTAATTATTTTTATTTTTATTTATTTATTTTTTTGAGACAGAGTCTCACCCTGTTATCCAAGCTGGAGTGCAGTGGCACAATCTTGGCTTGCTACAACCTCTACTTCCCGGGTTCAAGTGATTCTCCTGCCTCAGCCTCCCAAGTAGCTGGGATTACAGGCACCTGCCACAACGCCTAATTTTTTTTTGGTACTTTTAGAATGGATAGGGTTTCACCATGTTGACCAGGCTGGTTTTGAACTCCTGACCTCAAGTGATCTGCCCGCCTCAGCTTCTCAAAGTGCTAGGATTACAGGTGTTAAGCCACCGCGCCCAGTCCTAATTTTTTACTTTTTTGTAGAGACAGTGTCTCCCTGTATTGCCCAGCCTGGTCTTGAACTCCTGGGCTCAAGTGATCCTCCTGCCTCAGCCTCCAAAAGTGTTGGGATTGTAGGCGTGAGCCACCTTGCCTAGCAATAAACTGCATTTTAAAATAATAACGCCTGAGTTAGTAATTCATACAATGCTCAGTCAGGCTTAAAGCACAGGTCAAGATGTAACATCATTCAAATAGTCATAATCAACCCTTATCCTAGTGAACTGATTACATGTGAAATTGTGTAGCATGAATAATAAAAATATCTGTTTATGGATGTTCTTGATTTTCACCAATGACAACTACAGATTTAAAGTGCAAATCATATTTTAATCTTGAGATTCTACTTGATCACTTTAAATGTAGCACTCTTCTAATTTCCCTCAGAGAATTGTAAAATCAAGTGAAGGAAAGATGTCTTAGTTTTGATAAATTGGTGATTGTAGATCAATAAGAAGGTGTGTGCATATGTGTGTGTGTGCACGCGTGTGTATGTGTACTCAGTTGTAGAACAATTGCAAACAGAAATGAACTTGAATGTTGATTATCGCCAACTACTGTAATTTTATGTTTATATAGATATTATATGATTGTATTCTCTCAAAACATAGCATATATTTATTGCCATAAATGTAATTTTTTTACATGATTTGCCATAAATGTAATTTGATACTTCTGTAATGAAAAAGTAAATAGATATAGAAAATAGATTTATAAATCTTAAGATATGACAATTACAGCTCATTCTCACCCAATTCTTTCAAAGGGGGCATTTTTCCAGCTATGCAGCTGGTCAGTTCTCTAAATATATTTTTTGAAATTACATGAGACAGCCCAGTGCAGTGGTTGTGCACCTGTAGTCTTAGTTATATGGGAGGCTCAGGTGGGAGGATTGCTTGAACCCAGGAATTATTAATAGAAGCCAGCCTGGGCAATATAGTGAGACCTATCTTGAAAGAGAGAGAAAGAGAGCGAGAGAATGAGATTTACATTTCTGTTATGTTAAGTTGCTCATTTAATAAAAAATTCTCAATAGAACCACATTTTATCCTTGCACAGCCTTGAAATTCCATTTTGGGACCATTTCCTTAGTATAGGAATTCTACTGTGGTGGTACATATAGTGAACAGATTTTACCTTGTTTCTGTCTTCAAAGTTATTTCAATGGCAGGGATTAATAGCCTATTAATTTATGGTTCATACTGTTTGCCTGAAGGAGACTTATCTTACACAGATAATTCTGACAGAGACATATACCATAATGCACAGTCATTGCAATTATTTTGTAAAAGAAAGGTTAGGTGAGAGTCTCTATTTATTTATTTATGAGATGGAGTCTTGCTCTGTTGCCCAGGCTGGAGTGCAGTGGTGCGATCTCAGCTCACCACAACCTCCGCCTCCCGGGTTCAAGTGATTCTCCTGCCTCAGCCTCCTGAGTAGCTGGGACTACAGGCATCCGCCACCATGCCCAGCTAATTTTTTTTGTATTTTCAGTAGAGACGGGGTTTCACCGTGTTAGCCAGGATGATCCCGATCTCCTGACCTCATGATCTGCCCGCCTTGGCCTCCCAAAGTGCTGTGATTATAGGTGTGAGCCACTCCACCTGGCCCTAAGAGTCCTTTATTCTTAGAGTTGTTTCGCAGGTATTTGGGCAGGCTATGCTGGGGACCTTTATGGGAGGACTTTGAACTACAACCAGTAAACCAGTTAAAAAGGATCTCTACTATTACCACATTCGTCTTTCCCTGGACCATTCATAAACCTTGGAGGGGATCCTAAGACTAGTATTTTTGTCACAGAGACCATTCAATATTTGTTAGGCTTTCAAAGTTTCCATTGTGTCATGCGTAAGCCAAAATGCATGCATAGGTGTTTGAGGATAGAAAGTAAAACAAGACAAAGACATATTGAAGTCATCTTGGAGATTCTCTGTGCTCTTAGGTCTATTAAAAGTGCTGAGATGTCTTGTGTCAATAAATCTGCTTCAGTATATTTAACCAGCATTTTTCAAATGTTCTCCACTAAGGAACACTTAATACCTATTTTTATTTTTGCTTAATCCTATTACCATCTTTTGGTATTCATGTTCTGCAGGACCAGTGACCTTTAGGAAAGTTGTTGTTACCTGTATACCATTGTATATATGTGATCAATGGTATTTGGCTCAGCTATGTTGAATTCCCCAGGAGTAATATTGACCAGCCATTTCTGAGCAAGAAGACCATCAGCTAATTGCAGTGTCAAACTTCTTATGACAACTGGTTATTAATGTTTTTGTGCCAAATTCCCTGATGTATTGATTAAGGCTCTGGCAGGTTTGAAGGCAGCAAAAACTCCTGAGATATCTCCAGTAGGTTCAAAAACTGGCCTTGCAGGCTTAAGAACTTTCTCTGCTGCAGAGACAACAGAAACAAGCCTAACTCCCCAAATCCAGAATGACTCTGTTGACACAGTCCCCTCTGATCTTAGATGCTGTTGCATGGGGATGACATTTGCCAGAGATTTCTCCCCTCTCCCTCTCCTCTGAGTGGCTTTGAGATGGTGGGTTTTGATAACTGAGTTCACGTTGTTGGAGAGAAAGTGTGGACACCAGCATCACAACTGTGGTGAACAAAGAGGCTCCTCCCCTTCCAAGGAAGCTGGGAAGGTGGATTGCTTCATTGAAGAGTTAAAGAAAATAGTTTTAGAATATATTATTTGATTTTTTTTTCTTTTTTCAGGGTCATCTCTTGGGCATTTAAGTCACAGACGAAATCTCATTCCATGTTTCTGATAATCCATCCTTTAAAATACTGTAGAAAAATGGGTTTGCCTGTAGTTTGACAAATTAACTTTTTTTTAAGGAAACAGTAAAATGTGATTTTCCTATTCCGCAAAATTTTGAAATTCTTTGATCAAGTTTCAGTGAGTTTTATTTTTAGGGTATATGGTTGGAATTCTGTTTAATACATAATTTTTAAAAGTCAGCATCTGTTTATATTGTATATAAGGTAGATCCAGTGTGGACAATGTCATATAAAATGTTAATCTTACAAGCCGGTAAAGGCTTCAAGTTTAACTTAAGCCTGTTACTAACTTTGCAAAATTTTTTAATAAGGTGAGGGACTAGAAAAACCTTAGTTTCTATAAATTTTAATAAACTCAAGTGAGAAAATATGTATGAAATGAAGTTTTACCCTTACATGAGTAATAATAGAAGTTTTAAAAGTGTTAGGCAGATCTGTAGAATCCAAGTCAAAGGATAAGTTGTTATTCAGCTTTTGTAAGGAGCAAAGGAATAACTGTAGGAAGCTTAAAAGCTGTAGACATTTTAAGGAAAGAGGCATAGTGAAATGGACATGAGAGTAATGTAATCTTGACTCAATTTTAACTTTTTAAGTAATCATTTGCAAACTCCAATGCTTTAACTAATATTAAAACATGATTACTTCATTCATTTATTTATTCATTGAATACAAATTATTGGGAGAAAGTGAAGATCGGAGGTGTGGGGGAGATGTGCAGGAAAGAGCCTCTATTCTGGGTTGTTGGAGGCTGTCACTTAGTACTTCACATTATTTTTCTTTTTAGACAAGTTTACACATGTTGGATTGCCTCAGTGGTTTGAAATGGAAATTCTATTGAAATATAATGGGTGAAAATAGTTTTTCTTCTATAATGGTTTGCTCTCTTTATCTCAGTAGCAGTGTAGTCTATTTTCTCTGTGAGTCTAAGAATGACAGCCTGAGCTTTTCATTAGCCAGAGAACCCTGAACTTTACTCTAGCAGAGTTCAGGGCATTTAAGAAAAAGTATGATTACTTTAACCCAGGCGCCCCCCTGCTGTCCCTAACACTAGATGCTGACTCTCTGTGCTTCTGTTTCTGTATTCCATCTATGCTCTTCATTTTTATTTCTCCCTCTTAGCTTCCACAACACTTTATGTATAACTTTTTAAAGGGATTTATAAATTTTGACCTTGTATTCTAGTTACCTATCTATAAGTCTAATCTCCAAAGAGCAGAACGAATTGACTTCATCTCTTTATTCTCCAGAGTCAGCCACAGAGTTCACACTTAGAAAATGTCTATAAAATGAATAAATGTTAAATGAATAGTGGAATTTTATTTACAGAGGACTCTTCCGGAAAGATGTGTTATGTGATGTGTGTTATCTTTACTTCCACAAACGAGTCTCTACTTTTCATATAAGTGCTATCTGGTAAAGAGAACCAGGATGCTAGAATATGGGATTTTCTCCTGTTGACCTTTTCCTTTGAGCATGCTCCCTTTACATCTTTTCTTATAGATGAACTATCAGTTATACGTTTTGAGTTTCTCATTCTTCATTTTTGGTTGATTTCTTCTGAAGAGGAACCCATATTGGAACTTGGGGACAAAATGATGAAAAAAGAGAGAGGAAAAGAGCAGGATACAGGAATAAAGTGTCCACTAATGAACCCTGGAAAGAGAGGCCATGAACAGCCAGCTCTGTCAGCTCAATTTTGCATAGCTCTCAATTCAATGAGTAGCTGAAATAGATAGGATAGAGTTACAATGTGTGAAGAGTAGACAGGAAAATTTCTCTGGGAGGTGTTCAGGGGCAGTATTGCCAATCGTGTGTCCTTGAATCCTTTTCTTTTTTCTTTTACCTTTTTTTTTGTTGTTGTTGAGACAGAGTCTTGCTCTGTTACCCAGACTGGAGTGCAGGGCACGATCTTGGCTCACTGCAACCTCCGCCTCCCGGGTTCAAGTGATTCAACTGCCTCAGCCTCTCGAATAGCTGGATTACAGGTGCGTGTCACCATGCCCAGCTAATTTTTTGTATTTTTAGTAGAGATGGGGTTTTTTCACCGTGTTAGCCAGGGTGGTCTCGATCTCCCCTGACCTCCTGATCCACCCACCTTAGCTCTCAGGGTGCTGGGATTACAGGCATGGGCCTGCCTGCCCCCACCTTTTTTTTGAGACAGAGTCTCACTCTGTCACCCAGGCTGGAGTCAGTGAGTGGCACAATCATGGCTCCCTGCAGCCTTGACCTCCCGGGCTCAAGTGATCCTCCTGCCTCAGCCTCCTGAGTAGCTGGGACTACAGACCTGTACCACCATGCCTGGCCTGTCTTTGGATCTTTTTTTTTTTTTTTTGTCCTGGGGTTTTTACTTTTTAAAATGGCATAGATACTGTAGAAGTATATACAGAGAAATAATTGTATGCATGTATACATACATATAAAAATGTATATTTCATTTTTACTTCATTACAACACTATATGTATAAAGAGTTTAGTAGTATTAATTGATCGTAGAATTGATCAACGTTTTACATAGAATACTATACATATATATGTAAATAGTATTCTATTTTAGATATATACCAGTGACTTTGGAGACAATAATTTCTTGTCTGGAGAATTTTTCACAGTATTTTGCTTAGTGACAACATCAGTTTCATGATATGTACAATATGTCCTTAGTTTACTTTTTTGAAAGCAATATTTTAATATAGGGAGTATCTTTGGAGATGCTGATTACGAATGGTTTTGCTTTTGTATTTAATAATTTTTATTTGAAATATAATATTCCAACTGGACAGTACATAAATCATAAGAATATACTTAAATAAATTTTCATAATAGGTAAACTCATGACCACTCACAAAATTCAGGAAATATAACATCACTAGCATCCTAGAAATGACAATTATACTGACTTCTAAAGGCTATTCAATGCAATATTCAATGCAAAGAAACACCAACTGTCCTGGATTCTCATTCCAGATTTTAGTGTCATATAGTTTTGACTTTCATACACATTTATTAACAGAACATGTCTTTGGATCTTGAGTGCATCTAAGAGTATCAGCCTTGGTTCAGTGTCATGGTCCACTCGGATATGACAGCAACAAACACCCAAAGGGGCTTTAGGAGAGCTCTAGCTGGGAGAGAGGTGTAGCAGGAGCCTAGAACTCAAATACTGGAGGGGGAAGGAATGAGGAAGAAACAAGGATGGGATGCACTTTAAGATTCTTACCTCCTCCGAAGCCTAAAGTGCTGCTGCACTTCAGCCTTGATACTGTCTAGAGGTTTGAAGTACACTGGACTGTCACTCCTTTCTATACACTAGGAATTCTCAAATATTCAAATCCCGTGTCTTAGCAATCACTGTCAAGGGACCGAGCTCTCAACATGATGGAAACCAAGCTCTCCTATTTTTTTTTTCAACGAACGACACTGATGTGTTTACAGACACTTTGTCACCATATTTATGATTTTTTTGTGAGTTTCAAGAGCATGATCAATTGCCAAAACATTATTGGACATAAATGTGATTGCTTCAGAACATCAAAGTAATTTGTTGATAGGCAAGGGAACCAGAATTGGGAGAAATGTGAGATGTTCGTGCTTATTCCTAGTGAGCTGAAGGTCACAGATGGAAATTGGGGGTGGGTGTGAGGAGGGTGGTCAGGATGGGCAAGAGTGTTGAAAAAGGGCCAATGCTAAGTAATGAAAAGGCAGTGCACTACAGCGAGTGAGTGCTCAGGCACTGCCATGAGCTCTCAAGATGGTCTTGGGAAAGTTAGCAAAAATATTTGGAACCCATTTTCCTCATGTGTAAAATGGGGAAGATAATGCCTGGGATGTAGTTTAAGTGTTTAATAAATATCATTTAATGTTATTACTATTTTTAATTTTTCTAAAATCTTATACTTTTCTACTGCTATAAATCTAAATTCACATGAGCCCCATTCCAAGGGAAGTTTATTGCTTAAATATAAAAGTAACATAAGGGGATGGTTTCATCTCCAAGGAACTCTTATAACAAGGGACCTGAGGACAGATTCCCTGTCAAGTCCCAGCGTAGTTTTTTTTTGTGATTTTGAAGACGAATGAGAGTACCATACTTTTCATAATTAATTTAAAAATTGGCAATATTTTTCAGTTCTACCTGTCTTTTAGATTTCACAAGACTGTTTTAATCTTGACAAAATCCTTTCTAATTGTGGAGTTATAATGATTGACTTAAATGCCTCTCCTTATTGACTGTGGACTTTGTGAGGACAGAGACTGTGGCATCTTCATCTCTGGATTCTCACACTTGGTATTGCTAAGGCTGGCTCAGAGTAGGCACTTCGTGAATGTATTGGGAATAAATGCAGTACTTCAGCTTTTCGACTTAAGGTGCTTTCATGTGTCCCAGTCCTAGAAGAATTCAGGTTAAGTCTAAGGGAAATCAAAAGAATATCCAAAAGAGATAAAAATTTACTGATATTTCTATCAGTTCTCAGCTAGATTTTTATAAGATGTCCATCTGGAGAAGAGTATGAATTTAATGAATTAATAGAACATCAAGGTTGGTATATAGGCACATTCCTAGTGAGCAGAAGGTCACAAATGGATGGAAATTGTGACATAGCTAGAAATGTAGGGACCATTAACAATAACTTTGGAATTCCCCTCTGAATCCCACAGTAGACCACTCTCATTGGGAAGTGAAGGCTAGCCTTTGAAATAGAGATCAAAGAAATCAATCAGGGAAAGATAGCACCAGACAATTATCCAGAAGAAAAGCAGAAGCTTTTCTTTTCTTCGTATCAGGGGGGTTTATTGCTTCCTATACAGATTGATTTCTGTATTTAATATTAGGATATGCTTTGGGAATAATGAAAAACATTAAGTTCTACAGGCTGATTGAATTCCACTTAAAATCTTACAATTCGTGTTTGTCACCTGGGTATCTATAGGTCTTATTCACTAGGTTTTATTGTCCAGCTACTGCAACTAGCCGTGATAATGTGTACATTTGAGTAGCAGACTTCAGATTAATTTTCCTTTTCCAGGAAGTGAAGTCCTGCAAGGATGTCTTATTGTTTTACTGGAAATCAAAGTGATAATGAGCTTCCCTTTGCCTATCGGGGGTGGAGTTAGCCCTGGACAGTTATAGATAGTGTGAAACAGCCCTTTAACCACTAGATGCAAGAAACTTGGAATCGATTTGTCTGGTAAATGCTTCCACGGTGTATTACCCGTTCTCTAACCCTTTGAAACGTCTTTAGACATGATGGGGTTGGTAAACATCACACAGAATTCACTATGGAAATTAAATATGCTGGATTTCTCTGGAATTATTTATTCTGTAAAATCCTAGGACTCCTAGTGACCCCATCTCTTTAATTTTGGTATTCTAAATTCTCATTTCCTCTCTTTTATCATCTCATTGTATAGGACCATATTCTGTCACTGCACTTTGCAAAGTAGAGGGTGAGCTGTTACAGTAACATAGTTTGCACCAAGTTATCTATATCATCTTTTGTACTTACATACATTTAATTTGATTGAACAAATACCCAATGCTTTGTGTCTATGGTGCACAGTTCTAGATGTTTTAGGATATAGAAAGTGGAATAAGCCTTCCTTGTCCTGAGGAAGCTTACATTCTAGTGGAAGAATAAGAAAAATGCACATAAAGGGCAGGGTTTGGAAAATAGGTCTTCAAAGGAAAGACTTAGGGGTAATCCGGGAAGACTTCTTGGAAACAGTAGCATAGGTATATAAGGAAATCCAGTGTACTTTTTAACCTTTATACCAGACTCTCTGGATACAAATCTTTGATTTACTACTTACTAGCTGGTTGATCTTGGGCTACCTTTCTGTGACTCAGTTTTTTTCATCTGTAAAGTGAAGACAACATCAGATCATACCTCAAAGAGATGTGACAAATAAGTTACTTGCTGCAGAGGGCTTCAAGCAGGAACTTTCCAGTAGTCTGGGATAATGGGGGACCCAGGGGAGGACTTTAAGTGGAAGGACAGATCAAGTCAGTGTATAAGATCATATTGGCCGCTGGTTGAGGATGGACTAGAGGGGGCAGGAATGGAGACCATGGAGGAAGAGGTGGTTGCAGGAATTGAGGTGAAAGGGCCTGAGCTTGAGGCCTGGCATTGAGGATTGGTAGGAGCAGGCAAGTGTGAGCGATAGTACAAAGATGGGATCCAAGGACAGGCTATGGATGCTGGTCAGATGGGCCCAAACCAGGGCAGAGAAGGAAGAGATGTTATGAAAATTGACTTGGCAACCATCATTTGCAGGAATAGATTGATGATATTGGTGCTTGAGAATTTTGTCATATAACTGGGATTTTTTCTGCTAATATCCAGGTAAATATGAATACCTGGCTTTCTACTCCTTTCAGAGGATTGTTATACAATAAATGTAGAAATTTAATTCTACTGAATTTCTGTTGTTTCAACCAAGGAAGGGGAATGTTGCATTCTGTTGATAAATAAGGAAGGGAAAGTAACAAACATTTAATCACCTGCCTGATACTGATCAGCAGAATTCTTACATGGCCTAGGGATTCTGGAGGAAAGGGTTGTGGAAAGGGCAGTCAGTTTGACCATGGAAGAGGAAGCAGATTGCTTTGGGGCTTCATGTACAACCCAGGAAAATGCTACATCTCTCAGATGTAGAAGACTGCATCTGAGAGAGTAGCTAGAGAGCTTTCCCGGGCTAGAGTGAATGTGAAGGCTGTTACGAAAGCTTAGGTGGTGTTGTCCGGAGAATGTAGTGGTTATAAACTGAATTCTAAAGTGTCCCACTTATTCATATACTCACTTTCACATCAGTTGGGCCTCCAAAATAGTTTAGAGAGCTTTTAGGGTAATCACTGCAGAGTTGAGTAAGAGAGAAAGAAAGTGGGTAGTGTAGCAAGACAGGGAAAGACCACTTTCCTTGAGAATTGAAAAGCACTGCAGAGGAGATGGTGAAGCAAATGTTTACAGACTGATTTTCCAGTGCTGTCAGGTAGTAGCTATGTAACTTCAGACAAGCTACTTAAACTCTGAGTCTCAGTACCCTCATGTGGGAAATGGGAGTAATAGCACCTATCGAACAGGGCTGTTTTGAGAATTAAATGGTGACTTGTGAAATACACAAGACCTAGTATGTATGTAGTAGTCTCAGTAAATGTTGGCTATTATGGCTCTACCTCTGCTGCCACTGCCCTGCTTCAAGGCCCCAACCTCTCCCAGCTGAACTCCTTGGGTCTTCTAACTTTAAGTGCTTCTCAAAGGTTAGCGTGCATAAGCATGGCTTAGAGAACTTGATGCTATGATGATTCTGATTCTACATGTCTGGGGCAGCCCTAGAACTTGCCATCTTCTGTGAAGCTTCTAGTTCAGTATTGATTACTCCCTTGCCCCTTGCCCTGAATCAGTGGATTTATATAGGTGCCAGTCTTCCCCACAAGCCTGTGTACTGCCAGGGTGTGGCAGGGACAGGGGTTGAATTGCTGAGATTTCAGAACTGGCAGGAGCACAGAAGGGTTTTATGGACTTAATTGGAATAAGACTAGGATTAATCGTTTAATGGATTGCTGATCTGTTTTAGAGTCTGCAGAAATTTTTGCTGGACCATCTAGAAACTTGAAATATTCTGCCGGAATGTTCAGGGATGCAAGAAATCTTCTGTTTCTTTAGTATTCCTTATTGTCTCAGACTAAGAGAACATGGCATACGAATTCCCAAAAGAGGGAAATCAGTAAGAAATACCCTTTTAAATCTGACTTTGTTTCTTTACAGATCTGGGTTTGCCTCGTTGTTTTTTTTTTTTTGTATCTATCTTTTAGGAACAGGATTAGCTGGGTGAGAGGAGGTATTCAGCAAACTTTGGCTGACCATTTGCATTTTTCCAGGTAGGACTCAGCAATCCCTCATTCATTTATTCATCCACCAAACATTTATTCAACATGGGTTTAGGGTGCTAGGAATACAATAAGTGACAAAATAAGTGACCCCTTTTCTCAGAAGGGGTCACAAAATATGCACCTGTGCTTAGAATGCACCTCAGCTTTGGTCTAGGAAAGAGTGAGCATTTTACCCATGCAGGTATGTGTGTATGTGTGTGTGCATGCTTCTGTGGAATTGAGTTCATTTTCTTCATTGCTTGGATTCCCTCACAATGCTGCCCAGGCCAGGGTCTATGCTTGTGCAGTAAGAGCTTACTGAAAGAACTAAGGTTAGAGAAAAGCACAGCCAGTCAGTAGGGATACGTCAGAAAAACCAGGACACCTGATTCTGTTCCTGGATGTCTTTTGGAGCATGACTTTGCCACTTGCCTTTCCTGGCATATTCAGTGTTGTGTATGGCATGCATATTACATAATCCAGTGTAGATTAATTTACATTCTTGATTTTATCCATTGGAAAGTTGTGTTCCCTTAAGATGGATGAGTAACTGATAAAATACTGTCTTATAAGTTGTAATTTTTGAAGGAATTTTGATTGAAAATAAATTGGAAATTTCCACTGACTTGGTTGATATATTTATATCATACACATTTAACATCATTACTATCTACTTGAGAATTGTAAATATTTCATTATTTCTCACTGATTAAATGCCTTTAATAAACCTTATATGAGAAGATGACTTCACTCAAGTTGATGAAATCTGCCATAATGCATTTTCCCCTATAAACTTAAAACAAATTCCTGGAACCATATTGAGATTTGAAAGACCACTTTCCTTTGCTTGAGCAATTGTTTATAAAGAGTGTGTATGTGTTTCTCTATATATAAAGACAGAGTTGATCCCTGATAGTGCACAGCAAGTTTTATAACTACAAATATATGATGTGATTATCTTCCACAATAACATTTTAAATACTTTGAGGTTTTTACTTTAAAATAAACAAATATTGTAACCAAAGTAATATCCAAAGATGTATTAGTCTCTGCATTCTGCTTTTCTTCTGACCTTCTCTGGTTTTCTTTAAAATTCCATGTAAACATTTTAAATGATGTTTACATGAGCCAAACACTTTCTGGCCATTACTGCACCGTGAGGCCATAGAGTTTTCCTTCTCTCTGTCAGTCTGGCTAAGCTGACTGACAGACTGGGTGAGGGAGTTCAGACTGATCTGCAGAGCACGTTTCTGGGAGCTGCTGAAATAGTACTCATTCTGACAAATCACTGATTAGGCCTGCCAGGAACTACCTGTGACTTAGGCAAGCCCACAGAGAGGGCAGTTATTCGTGGGTTCTAGAGCACTAACTAGTTAACTTTAACCTCTTTAGATGTGGAAGAGTGAGGATATGTTTTCTCTTTGTGTTGTTGGGGACAATGTCACTTCTGTGCAGATCATTACCACTGCAGAGTTATTCTCTTCTACCACATGTTGCACATTATGAGGACATACATTAGGTGCCGTGATACCCTGACTCTGCACCCAGACCTGAGACAGCACTTATTCATGACATGTTGGACTTACCTGGCAGGCCCACTGCATGGAGATTGGTCTCCACACAACTCTCTCATTGTTGCAACAACAGGTGATGTGAAGAAATCTCTCTGTATTGCCAAATTTTTGCCATCACTGACCCCTCTGAGAAGATTGCATCCTTGTCACAGTCTTTTAGATTTTACACTACTGTTAACAATCTCTAATTAAAGCCATAATTTATTGGGTGGTTGCTATGAGTCAGTCATAGTGCTAGCCACTTTATATACATTAACTTAATTCTCATAAAAACCTTGGCATGTAGGTATTATAACCCCCATTTTAAAATTGAGATAATTGAGACTCATAGAAGTTAAGGACCAAAGGTCACACATCTATAAACAGGTAGAGAGTTGGGATTTAAACCCAGATCCAATTGATTCCAGAGCCCAGTCTCTTCACTCTTCAACACTAGCATCCACATTATTTTTGAGAGGAGTTTCTTAATTCTGAATGACACACATACTAAATGTAACAAACTTTAAAAATATTTTAAAAATTTACTTGCTCATTGTTCTATCACTAAAGGACACCTTGTGAATGCTTTGCTTTTATTTCTCATTCTGTTTTCTACACAGTATTTCATTGGATCATTTGCTTAACATGATTGAGTTCATATGGCGCATACAATCCTGTAACCTTTTTCAGACAAGATTATAATAAGTATTTTTCATAATAGAGATTCTCTGCAAACATGCTTTTCACTAGCCTCTGCATTGATTACAAAACATGAAAAATCTACTGGGGAGTGTCACAAATGAGATACTCCATGAAATAAGAAATGTAATCTGGGGCAGGAGGATAAAGGGAGCTTGGACTCCTAGTCCTGGGCAAATGTTACTCTACTTGAAAATGAAGAATGCCACAAATATAGACATTTCACATGGAACTGCATTAAAATTCAACTTTAAAAGGCAGAACAGGCAAAGATGGATGAGTACAAGTATTTATCTGAATTTGTGAAGGATTTGTTGGAAAGGACATCAGCCCTGAGATATGTAAGTAAACTTACGAATTACAGTGCTTTAGTCTTTATTCTAAAACTCTTTCCTAGTCCCCTAGGTTTGCATTCAGAAAGTCACGATCTTGCAATTCTTGCTCCTCAGCCTGGTTGCTCTCCTTCCACAGCTGTCAGGTGTAGTAAAAGTCTGGCATTGTAAAGTAGTCCGTGGATGGTGGAAGATTTAATACCTTGAACCTGACCCCATAGTAAATGGGTCCTGGACTCATTTTCAGGACATGTTCCACTTTCACTTTTTATTTTTATTTTTACTTTTATTTGAGATGGTCTCACTCTGTCACCCAGGCTGGAGTGCACTGGTGCCATGTCATCTTACTGCAACCTCCACCTCCCAGGCTCAAGCGATCCTCTCACCTCAGCCTCCACAGTAGCTGGGTCTACAGGTGCGCACCATCATGCCCAGCTTATTTCTTATATTTTCACCATATTGCCCAGGCTGGTCTTGAACTCCTGGGCTCAAGCTGTCCTCCTGCCTTGACCTTCCAAAGTGCCAGGATTACAGGTGTGAGCCACTGCACCCAGCCAGGACATGCTTCACTCTGACTCTAATTCAGGATTACAACTTTAGTGTCATTTAGTCCTGAAATGTTTGTTCTGGGAGATATGGCACATGACATGTATGTCACATAGGTCCCAGATAGAACTCCTGCAGCATGTTTCAGGAACATTATCTCCAGGAGCCCAGGTTTTGATCAGCAAGTTGCTTGTCTCTAGAAAAGGTTGGTATTGCTGTGGAGCTTGAGCCGGAAGTCTGATATTTGGGTCCTGGAAGTTTTGAGACTGAGAGAGTTAGACTGAGGATTCTTTTGACTGTGGACGTTATCCCAATTAGACACTGATAAATCTATATTATCATAGTAGTCATGCCGGAAAGTATATATCTAAGTGATTCTCAACCACAGAGAACCAATGATGAATTAAATCCACCTATTCAGTGTATTTTCTTGTAAACTAAAACAAATATCTATGTGTGTATAGATGTGTGTGTACACATACATCTATCGTATGTTTTTCCAGAAAATTAAAAATGGATGAGAACAACGCTCCCTTTCCCAGCTCTTAGAAGAAATGTTTGCAAGTGTGACCCTCTTGACCTTTATATTATACTTCCGTAATACAATTTGATGGGATTTTAGATTATTTCCCATTGATTTTGGAAAAATGTACTTATGTAAACTGCTTTTTCCAACCAATTAATTATTATTTTGTATAGGAGGGCTGACTATCCTTGGCCTGAGAGCTTTTAATTAGCCTTACTCTTTTTCAGTCTTTCCATGTTCTTTCACCGACATAAGTTTCTGAATCTGTTGTTTTAGAATGAATTACTGAGTGGAGAAGGTGCAAAGTCCATTAGCAGTTAGGTGTTTGAGCCTACCTTGTCCAGTAGGTAAGGAGAGTAGTCAGTTGTTTATCTGTGTATTTTGAGTGTGTGCTCTGTGTGAAGCTGTGTGCTGTTGGAGGTATCAAAGATACGCAAAGCATGGCTTCTGTCTTCAAAGAACTTGTAAACAAATTTTGTTGCCCCAAAACACAGAAAAGGCTGTATTAAACACACACACACACACACACACACACACACTCTCTCTCTCTCTCTCTCTCTCTCTCTCTCTCTCTCTCTCTCTGTGTGTCTCTCTTTTCTCTCTCTCTCCATGGTAAAACTTCAAAATTTTAATGCCTTTTTTATCATAAATCAAATTTGAATTTATGCATGGATCTGTTCCTATGTTGTCTCTTTTCTACTACATGTATGTGTTTCACCATTATTCATTAGCCTAAATACTGTAGCTTTATAATAAACTTTGATGTCTAGTAGGCACACCGTTTATATTGCTGTTGTTCTTCAAAGTTATCGTAGATATTTTGGCCCTTTACTTTCCACAGGAATTTTGTAATTAACTTGTGAAGTTACATAGAAAAACAAAGCAAAACAAAACAAAAAAATTACTGGTTTGATCAGAATTATGTTAATTTGTACATTAGTTGAGAAGATCTGATAAATTGATGATATTGAGACATCCCTTACACAGACTTGGCATTGTCACTGCATTTATTTATTTTATGTGATTCAATAAAGCCCTATTATTTCCAGTGTAGTATTTCTGTGCATTTTTGTTAAATTAGCTACTAAGCACTGTATAGTTTCCTTCCTATATGAAGAAACCTATAAATATTATTTAAGAACATGAAAAACAGGTTTGAATAATTGTAGAGAACTTTTCTTGATGGAAATATGTACTGTGAAGATGTATAATGTGATTTTAATAAATTACAATTAGATTATTGAAGTTTTTGGAATTTAAAATTAATTTTTATAGTAAATAATTTTGAAATATTTTCCAATTTTCTTTGGGGTTTCTTCTTTGACCTACAGATTGTTTAGAAGTATGGCATTTAATTTCCAAATATTTGAGGGGTTTCCAGATATTTGTTTGTTTAGTATTGATTACTAATTTAATCTTGTTGTGGTCAGAGAACAAAATCTGTGTGATTTTAATGCTTTAAATTTATTGAAACTGTAGATGTTGAATCTTATTGAATGTTCCATATACAGTGGAAGATAATGTACATCCCATAGCTGCCTGGATGTGGTGTTCTGTGAATATTTTTGCTGGTAATGTTAAGTCTTCGATATCCTTACTTATTTTCTCTTTATTCTATTGATTACTAAGGGGAGTATTTAAATTACCAACTCTTAATTGTGGATTTATGTATTTCTTCTTTCATTTCTGTCCATTTTTACTTCACTGTCAAGCTTTGTAATTAGAGGTAAACATATTTAGGGTTGTTAAGTTTTCTTGATTGACTTCCTTTATCATTATGAAATGTCCCTCCTTTTCCCTAGTGATATATTTATCCTAGAGTCTACTTTGTGTAATATTAATATAGTCACCCAAATCTTTTATTATTAGGGCTGAGTGGTATATATGTTTTTATCCCACTTTTTTGTAGTTATTTAAATTTATTATTTTATTTTATTTTTAAAATTTTATTATTATACTTTAAGTTCTAGGGTACATGTGCACAACATGCAGGTTTGACACATAGGTATACATGTGTCATATTGGTGTGCTGCACCCATCAACTCGTCATTTACATTAGGTATTTCTCCTAATGCTATCCCTCCCCCCTCCCCCCACCCCCGACAGGCCCCGGTGTGTGATGTTCCCTGACCCATGTCCAAGTGTTCTCATTGTTTGATTCCCACCTATGAGTGAGAACATGCAGTGTTTGGTTTTCTGTCCTTGTGATAGTTTGCTGAGAATGATGGTTTCCAGCTTCATCCATGTCCCTGCAAAGGACATGAACTCATCCTTTTTTATGGCTGCGTAGTATTCCGTGGTGTATATGTGCCACATTTGCTTAATCCAGTCTATCATTGATTTGGGTTGGTTCTAAGTCTTTGCTATTGTGAATATGCTGCAATAATCATACGTATGCATGTGTCTTTATAGTAGTATGATTTATAATCCTTTGGGTATATACCCAATAATGGGATGGCTGGGTCAAATGGTATTTCTAGTTCTAGATCCTTGAGGAATTGTCACACTGTCTTCCACAATGGTTAATCCTACTTTTAACCTGTGTCTTTATAATTAAATTGAGTTTCTTATAGACTATACATATAGTTTGGTCTTGCTTTTTAAAAATCTAATCATCAATCCTAAACTACATTTGTGTGTTTAGTCCATTGATAGTTTATATTATTATGAGTATGTTTTGATTTAAGTCTACCATCTTACTATATGTTTTCTGTTTGCCCTATTTGATCGCTGTTTCCATTGTCTTCTTTTTTCTGCTTCTTTTGGATTAAATGAGCTTTTCATTAGTATTCCATTTTATCTCTTTTTTGATTTATAATCTGTATCTGTGCCTTCTATTTGTTGCTCTAGGCAGTTTGTCATATACATCTTTAATTTATTACAGTCTGCCCATGGATTAATATTGTGCCACTTCATGTATAATGTAAGAAGCTTACAACAGCAGATTTTTATTTTCCACCCTCTCATCCTTTGTGCTATTATTGTCACAGGTTTTATTTCAGCATATATTATAAACTCTAGAATATTTTGCTTTTACATCAATTATCTTTTAAAGAAATTAAAAAGAGAAACATTCTTTTATATTTATGAACATACATATTCTTAAGAGCCAGTGATTTTCATTCCTTTGTGTAGATCTGAGATTCCACCTGGGATCATTTTCCTTCTACCTGAAGTACTTCCTTTAACATTTCTATTAAAGCTGGTATGCTTCTCATTGACTTATTTCAGATTTTGTTCACCTGAAAATATCTTTAGTTTTCTCAAAGGGTGTATTTTTGCTGGATGTAGAACTCTAGGTTGATTTTCCAACTCCCCCTCCAAGCACTTTAAAGATGTTTCATTGTCTTTTGGTTTGAGTTGTTCTGATGGGAAGCCAGACAGAAAACATTATTTTTCCTCTGGTATTAAATGTATCTTTTATTTCTGTTTGCTTTTAAGATTTCTGTTTAAAATTGGTTTTCAGCAATTTCTTTTAGTTTTTCTTTGTGTTTATTTTATTGGAGTCACCAATATTCTTGGATATATG
Source organism: Papio anubis (assembly GCF_008728515.1). Lineage (NCBI taxonomy): Eukaryota > Metazoa > Chordata > Mammalia > Primates > Cercopithecidae > Papio > Papio anubis. Next base: position 3,701,712 of record NC_044996.1, on the reverse strand, counting down.
AGTTTATATTTTTCATCCAGTATGGCAAAAAAAATTGGTAATTATTTTTCCAAAAATATGTTTGCCTCCCTCTTCTGGGAATCTAGTAACTTATATTTTAGATGGCCTGAAAGATCCCACACTGAGAGAGACTCTGCTCATTTTCCTCTACACTGGCTAGATACAACTCAAATGTCTTCCACCTATGCATGAACTGTGATGTTTATTTAGTTTTGTATTCATACCATTTGTTCTCTCCCTGGTAGTTGATCTTTGACTGGTCTTGTAGAATGTCACCTTGCAGGCCAGGCGCGGTGGCTCACGCTTGTAATCCCAGCACTTTGGGAGGCTGAGGCTGGTAGATCACGAGGTCAGGAGATGGAGACCATCCTGGCTAACACGGTGAAACCCTGTCTCTACTAAAAATACAAAAAAAAGTAGCCGGGCGTTGTGGCAGGCGCCTGTAGTTCCAGCTATTCAGGAGGTTGAGGCAGGAGAATGGCATGAACCCGGGAGGTGGAGCTTGCAGCGAGCCGAGATTGTGCCACTGTACTCCAGCCCGGGTGACAGAGTGAGACTCCATCTCAAAAAACAAACAAACAAAAACAAACATGTATGCAGATTTCTGGAACTCTTTTTCCCCCAGAGCTCCCTTCTTTCTGATACTCTGCTCCATAAATTGTAACCATCTTTCTTGGCTTTCTGAACTCTTATGTCTGTCTCCTAAAACTTAATGAGACCACTTTATTCTACTTGAGATCCTTCTCCCTCAATCATGGTCTGGAAGTGTCCTCAGGTAGAAATCTGGGATTATTGTGGAGCTCTTCTCATTTTTGCTCTTATCTCAAAGATCACAGGCATGTGCTACCTCTTTCCAGTGTCTTAGAACAGGCGTTTCCTATGATTTGTCCAGTTTCCTAGTTGTTCATGGCAGGAGGGCTGTTTCCACATCAGTTATTCTAGTGATAAGCAACAATCCTGTCTTAGTCTGTTTTCTGTTGTTATAACAGAATGCCTGAGACTGGGTAATTTATAAAGAAAAGAGGTTTATTTAACTCAAGGTTCTGCAGGATGAGAAGTTCAAGGGCGTGGTCCTAGCTTCTGGCAAGAAATTTTGCACTACATCACAACATGGCAGAGAAAGTTGAAGGGGAAGGGGACATGAGCAAAAAGTGAGGCAAGAAGGAGGAGGAACTTCAGCTTCTAACAACCCAGTCTCTCAGAAACTAATCCATTCCCCTGAGAAGTAATCCTGTATCAGGAGAGTGAGAACTCACTACCAGGAGAATGGCACCAAACCATTCATAACCCAAACCTTCTCACTAGGCTCCACCTTCCAGCACTGCCTCTTTTTAAGGATCAAATTTCAACATGAGTTTTGGTGGAGACAGGAAACCACAACCAAGCCATAGCAGACCTCTATAATTTTTGGTGCTATTGTATGTTTTAAAAATATTTTCTAATTTTGATTGCTGGTATGTAGGAACAAATTCATTTTTAAATATTAATCTTGTACACAGCAACCTTGCTGAACTATTTTATTTCTAATAGTTTGCAGAATTTCTTAGGGTTTCTATGTAGATAATCAGAATGTTCATGAATGCAGACAGTTTTATTTTTCCTTTCCAATAATTATCCATTTTATTTACTTTTCTTGCCTTAAGGCATTGGTTAGCACTTTTAGCACTGTGTTAAGTGTTTTAGCAGCCACTCTTTTTTTTCCTGAAACTAAAAAATTCCTTTAATGTTCTACCTTTACATAGGAGGATTGTATGTTCTGGTTGATAAATTTTATCAGGTTAAGGAACTTTCTGTGTATTCCTAGTCTGTTAAGAATATTTTCAAAAATCATATGTGTGTATTAAATTACATCAAATGTATTTTTCGGAATCTACAGAGATGATCACATGCTTTTTCTCTTTTTATCTGGGATGTTGAATTACATATTTTTTCTAATGTGAAAATATCCTGATATTTCTGGATTAACTCCACTTTCTTAATACCCTGCTGCTTTGGGTTTCTACAATTTATTTAGAATTTTTTCATATGGATCATAAACGAAACTGACATAAAGTTTCTCTTTTTGATGCTGCCTTTCTCTAGTTTGGTATGAAGAATATACTAGCATTATAAAATAGATTGAGTAGTTTCTCTTTTTGTGTGTTTTCTAGCATAATTTGCATGAGATAGGCGGATACCTATCAGTTCTCTAAATGTTTAGAAGCATCCATTTGTGAAATCATCAGGTTTTGCTTAGATTTGTTTAGGTTATTTTCTGTGGATGGATTTTTCATTACCGAATTTATTTATTTAGATTTGTAGAGTTTATTCAGCTTTTTTTGTATCCTTAAATAGGTTTGGGTAAAATTCATTTTCCAAGGCAGTATCCCGTTTTATCTCTGTTTCACTGTTTTCAAATTTATGGGTGTAGAGTTGATCATACTGCTTTTTACTATGTTGTATTTATAGTATGCCCTTTCATTCCAAAATGTGTCCTCTCCCATGTTTCTTGATTAACCTTGTATAACAATGCTTTATTTATTTCACTAGTTTTTATTTTAAGAAACCATTTTAAGATTTCTGTTCTATCTTTATTTTTATTGCATTATTTTCTGGTCCTATTTAGTATTTTCTTCTCCTTTCTTTAGCTTTACTCTTATTTTTAATTTTTTTTGTTTACTAATTTACTGTTTTTTGTTTATTTGTTTTTTTTGAGATGGAGTCTCACTCAGTCACCTAGGCTGGAGTGCAGTCGTGTGATCTCGGCTCACTGCAATCTCCGCCTCCCAGGTTCAAGCAATTCTCCAGCCTCAGCCTCCTGAGTAGCTGGAATTATAGGTGCCCACCACCACAACAGGCTAATTTTTGTATTTTAGTAGAGAGAGGGTTTTACCATGTTGCCCAGGCTAGTCTTGAACTCCTGACCTCAGGTGATCTGCCTGCCTCGGCCTCCCAAAGTGCTGGGATTACAGGCGTGAGCCACTGAGCCCGGCCAACTTACTAATTTTGTTTACTAATTTGTTTACTAGTTTTTGTTTACTTTTTTTCCTAATAGGCATTTAAGACCAAATGCTTTGGTAATACTTTAGCTGCATTTTACTTTAATATATTTTTAATGTGGTGTACTTGTAATATTTAGTTCTGAGTATTTTCTGCTTTTCAGAGCTATTTAGGAAGTTTTGTTATTTTGAATGATCAAATCGATCAGGTTTTGTATTGTCTTTTTATTATTGATTTCTAATTTAATTGTATTTGGGCCAGAAATACGGTCTATTTGATAATATTCTTTGGTATGTGTTGATCTTTTTCATGGCTTAGAATGGCTTAGCTGTTTTTGGTGCTCTGAAATTTCACTGTGATGTTTCTAGGTGTGGTTTTATTTTAATTCATCCAGATTGGGTCACATTTTCCATTCTGGAAAATTTAAAATTGTCTCCTTACTGCTCATCTCCCCTTGCTATTATGCCTATCTGGAACCTCTCTTAGATATATACTGTGCCTTCCCATTTTGTCCTTCATATCTCATAACCTCTTGTTTCATATTTTCCAACCCATTTTCTCCTACTGTATGGCAAGTTTCCTCATAGCTCTGTTCCATTTATTAATTTCCTTATCTGATGTTTCTAATACATTGTTCAACCCATCTTTTAAAAATTAATTTCATTGAATATATCTATTTATATAACTTCTAATTCATCTTTCTCCACAGCTATTTGAAGTTCTTGGGGGTTTCATACTGTTGGGGGGTGTGTGTGTCCCTTAGTTTGGGGATTGATAGATTATTTCCTTACGTATTTTCTAATTTTGAATAGTGAGCTCATCTTCAACAGTGCCTTATCTGTGGAAATTCTGTGGAATCTGTCTTTAGAAAGTATCTCTCCAGAAGGGGTTTATCTTTGCCTTTTCTGGAACCCCAAGGTTGATTCCGTATGGTGGTGTCTTTTCCCCTGCACCCAGAGAACACGCTGAGAGAGACAAGCTTCCTGTTTTCTTCTTTTGTTGGTGGGAGGATTTTTTTTTTTCTTTTTCAATGTAATGTTAGCCTCTGGGAGTCCTGGCTACAGGTAGGGAGAGGTGGTGAGTTTTAATTCCACTTCCTTGTTTGGGTTATTCTTTATCCATTTTTTTTTTCAATGTAATGTTAGCCTCTGGGAGTTCTGGCTATACATAGGGAGAGATGGTGAGCTTTAGTTTCACTTCCCTGTTCAGGTTATTTTTTATCTAGGAGAGCATTAACACCAAGCACAGGTTCATATTTCGTGCTTAGTACCTTTCCAGTGTTTGACTCCCCAAGCTTTCCCTTACTTAGAGAGCATTTAAAGGATGTTTGCTATATTTTGATCACTTTTTTGTAACACATATGTATTGGGATGCCATTGACATCTACCTTGAGGCTTTGGCCTTGAGGTGATGTGTGAGTCTAATTGTACAGCTCAAAGCAGAGGACTTCAGTGATTTCAAGGTCATTGTTTTATACACCAAGGATTTCTGTGAACAACAATAATGCAGATTTTTCTCTTTTGTGGCATGTACATGCTTGGCATGAAGCTTTCAAACTGCATCTGTCTTCATTTCCTTAAATTTTCTCAAAGTTAATAAAAGTTAAATGAATTTAAGGGTATGGAACTAAAACTACAAATACTTGTTTTTTGTTTTTGTTTTTGTTTTTTGATTAAGTGGTGTAACCACAGAATGTTTTTGTAACTTTTACAAATATATTCATTTGTAATGTTATTATCAAAAATATTCATTGGGGATTACACAATAAAGCAAGTCTTCAACATCTACATAACATATGAGAGTGTTATTGGTACTTAATGAAAGCCTATCTTTAAAAGAAGTAGGCATTCCTTGAGGGAAAAGTGTTATGCAATTGAGAATTTTGATTATCCTTATTGCTTTACTGTGATTCACCACTAAAACTGATTTCTTAGTAAAATATTGCTTCACTTTGATTTCAGGAGTCTTCCTTACATCACTGAATAATGAATGAGGATGAGAGAGAGAAAGAGAAGAGGTATGCATTCATAACTGACTGACATTTTCTGTCAAAGCCCTCTCCCTCGTGCTCTGTTCCCATTTCACATCTAGCAAAATGCTATTTCCTCAGGGAAGCCTAATTCACTCAGAGAAATGTCGTTTCTCCAGTGTTGTTTTTTTTTTTCATAACTCTCAGCCCCAACTCTATTATAATACTTAGCACATTACCTATTTACCTGACAGCCCTCTTCCTCAAACTGTGTCCTCCATGCCTTGCATAGTGCCTGCCCAGAGCTGACTCTAATGGTTGTCAAATGACTGACAAGTATACAGTCCCTGATATTTTTAGAAGACTGTTTTTGAGCCTTGGCTTGCCTACAGCTTAAATTCATTTGTGTTTGAGAAGATAAATTAATTTATTTTTCCAGATCAAACTTCTAAAATAAATTCAAGTACACTGATCAAAAAGATTTTGTCAAAAGTTTGCAGTATGATCTGTGGTTTTTAAAAGTAAAAAATAAAAAATCAATTAGCATTTTATGGTTCAATCTCCTGTCTGAGAAGAGCATTGGCTTTGAGAGAGCCTCTTGTGTGATTATAGACCACTTAGAAAGAATTTAATTTTATCAGAAACACTCTTGCTAAAGGATGTAATAATATATGGTGGAACAAAGACCCACCGTTAAATTCAAATTAATTTGGACTTATTTTATATAATTCTTAGGTCACTGTGCCAGGTACTGTGCGGGGCTTTGTTCTGGAAGAGACAAGGAGACAGATATGGTCCCTACCCTCAAGGGCCCCACAGCAAAGGGAGATGAAGTTGGCTTTCATTTCCTTATTTTAATAATGATTATTATTGTTGCTGTATGGGTAATCAAAGGACTGGATTTTTGCTCAAATATTGACACTAACTTCTCCCTTTTTCTCTTCTTACCTTCTATTGTTCCATCATCTGATTTCCCCACCCCACCCTTGCCATTACTAACCCTGATTGGTTTTCTTTTTCTCAATTAGGGATGAATCTGATGAATTCGAAAAGGCAAAGAAGGCTGAATTAAATGCCGTCTTGACAAGACTCCGCAAAATACTGCAAACTCATGGCTATCCTGTAAAAGGAGACAAATCGGAAACATCACAGAGCACCACTGTCCTTTCACAAAAGGACAAAGGTTTGATTTGTTCAGCCTCCACCATCATTATAGGTTTTCGATTAGCCACATTGAAAATTAGCTGTGGGTGGGACAACTTGGTCTCTCACTTTACCTCAGACATTCGTTGGGAAGAATTAATGATTAGAGGAACTCTTGAAGTACCTTCTAATACACAGATAGTTTGTTTCTTTGCATTCACAAGTTTGTATATGGTTGACACTTAAAATGTGATTGAGATTCATGCAAAAGTGGGCAAAGGAAATGAAAATTAATAGAAGCATATGTGGGAAATAATGCAAATTTCTGTATCTTAAGCACTTAAAGGTATGTGGTAAATGTTGCTGAGGGAAACATGGCCCCGAGCCTGTAAAATATTACCTACAATATTTTAAGGTTTAATTCAGTAGGTTTAACTCAAAACATCTGAGTAAGTCATGCCCATAAATATGTAATTATACTGTAATAATCTCTTACCTTAAAATAATTTTTGACCCCATGATACCTCCAGGTATTGCCCTATTTCTGTGTTCTCCTCCTTCACAGAAAAACTTACTGAAATGATTTTATGGGCCCTGTCTCCACTGGCTCACATCCCATTCTTTCTTCAACCCACTTCACTGAGGCTTTAGCTCCTACCATTCAACTACAACTACTTTTGTCAGGAATACCAGTGACCTTCACATTGCTGAATTATTTGGTTTAACTGTCCTCATCTTTCTTGACTTTTCCAAAACATTGGACATGTGACCACTCCTTCCTTTTTGAAACACTTTTCCCTCAGGTTCCGGGACAGCACAGTCACTAAGTTTCTTTCCTGGTTCATTGGCGTATTAGTCCACTTTCACACTGCTGCTAAAGACATACCCAAGCCTGTGCAATTTACAAAAGAAAAAGGTTTAATTGGACTTACAGTTCCACGTGGCTGGGGAAGCCTCACAATCATGACGGAAGGGGAAAGGCACATGTTACATTGCAGCAGGCAAGAGAGAGAATGAGAGCCAAGAGAAATGGGTTTCCTGTTATGAAACCATCAGCTCTCGTGAGATTTTTTCACTACCATGAGAACAATATGGGAGAAAGTGCACCAATGACTCAATTATCTCCCACCAGGTCCCTCCCACAAACGTGTGGGAATTATGGGAGTACAATTCAAGATGATATTTTGGCAGGGACACAAAGCCAAACCATATGAATTGGCCACTCTTTATCTGTGTTTTTTTTTACTTCTTCCTCCCCTTTCAACTTCTAAACATGGGTGTACCCATGGCTCAGTCCTTGGACTTTTTTCTCTTTTATATTTACACAGTACCCATTTTCCAGGTTACCTTATCTATTCCCTTGATTTGAAGTGTTATGTAGATATCAGTGACCTCCACTTTTAAAATCTATCTCCAGCCCTGAGCTCCTTCCCTGAGAATCATACTTATTATACAATTGGCAAAAGAGTTTTCTACGTGATGTCCTCAATTGCATATTAAATAGAAGGGTTAACATGACCATAAAGGAACTCTTGATACCCCTACACTGCATTGCCTGTCTCATCCCCACCTCCAGTTCTCTTCATATCAGTAACTGGCAACCACCAGTCGTTCTGCCAGGCGCACAAGCAAAAAGTTTAGAAGCCGTTCTTATTTCCTCCACTTCATTCACCATCCTATCCAATTCCTCTGCAATATTTTTTTGGCTTCTACCTACACAGTATGTTTCATATCTATACATTTCTCACCATTTGCGTAGCCTTGATGTACCACCCAAATCCAGGCCACCATCATCTTTTACTTTTTTTTCTTTTTCTTTTTTAAATTGATCAATAAAAATTGTGTGGATTTATGGTATAGAACATGGTATTTTGATATATGTATACACTGTGGAATGGCTAAATCCAGCTAATTGATATATGCATTACCTCACATACTTACCTTTCTCCGATGAGACCACATCAAATCTACTCTCTTAGCAATTCTCAAGTGTACAATATATTGTTATTTACTGTAGTCACCATGATGTGTAATAGAACTTGAACTTATTCTAACTGAAATTTTGTATCCTTTGTCCAACATCTCCCCATTCCCTCATCTCTTACTTTTGATGAAGGTTCATAGCTAGATTCTGCCTCTATCTTTGCTACCCACTTCATTCTGTTTGCAACAAACAGCCATAGGGATCTTGTAAAAATCTACCATGTCACTCTCCTGCTTAAAAGCACTTCATGGGCTGGGCACGCTGGCTCACACCTGTCATCTCGGCACTTTGGGAGGCCGAGGTGGGTGGATCACCTGAACTCCTGAGGTCAGGAGTTCAAGACCAACCTGGCCAACATGGTGAAACCCCATCTCTACTAAAAATACAAAAAATTAACTGGGTGTGATGGCAGGTACCTGTATTCCCCGCTACTCGAGAGGCTGAGGCAGGAGAATAGCTTGAACCCGGGAGGCGGAGGTTGCAGTGAGCTGAGATTGCGCCACTACACTGCAGCCTGGGAAACAGAGCTAGACTCTATCTCAAAATAATGATAATTAAAAGCATTTCATGTTTTACTCAGCATAAAATACAAACTTCTTACCATATACCCTACATGATCTGGCCCTTCCTATCTCTCAGGCTTTCCTACTGCTTTACCCCCTGGTCATCCCACTGCGGCCACTTTGGGATCCTTTCGTCTCTTCAAATAGGCAAAATGATTTCCTGCTTCATGTTGCACTTACTGCTTCATCTCCCTGAGATGATTTGGTCCCATATCTTCACACAGTTGCTTTCTTGTCTATCAAATCTTAGTTCAGATGTTACCTTCCTAGTACCTTCCTAGTAAGGCTTTTCTTGATCACCCGATCTTACCAATTATTGTACTTGCAGATACCTGAAACTGTCTGTTCTGTTGTCTATGTGTTGATTATTTGTCTACGCTGCCCCATCAGTCTGTAAGATACAAAAGAACAGTCACCTTATTTTTCTTGTTTATGCTGTATCCTGAACCTGTAAAGCAGAATATGACCCATAGCAGAAGCTCTGTAAACATTTGTTAAATATATGAATAAAAGAGGTTCAGTTTAACAAGTGTTAAATCCCTGCCATGACTTAAGTACCATGTTAGACATTGGGGATATGGTGAAGAATTGGATATGATGCACACCTTAGAGAATAAACAAAAACAAGTTCATGGGTAGTAGTAAAGTAGAAAAGTCCTTTATGATTTATTTATAAAATACAGTGGTTATCCTTTCTTGATAGTATATGAACTCCCCTATCTTTTTTATTTCTTTGAATGAAGTATAGGAGGTGGAAGTTATTAGATGGAACTGGAAGGCAATGGAGAAATTTCTTCAGAAATTGACTGTGGAAGAGTATCATGGGTTGTTTCTTGAGTTTGAAGAGCTATGCCTAGAATTGAGTTTCCAAGCTGGGACAGTGGTCAGGATCACTGATCTTGAGGCATTTATGCAGTTGGCATGGTTTACTTTTCATGTTACTCCTATTTCACACCCAGTTACACACCCTATTTTCATTCCCTCATCAGTGAGGGCTCTAAAGCTCTCCTTATGCATGGCCTCCCTCTTACCCAACTCTACTTCTAGGAACGAGTCAGAGACTCATGCCTGTCAAGAAAGCAATAGCCACTGTAAACATTATCCTTGTCATACGATTTTATATTTTTAATAGAGATCAAAGTTGTATGCTATGGGTCTCATTTTTCTGTGAGGAGAAGGAACTAATGTTTATTGACATGAAGTATTAAAATCACTTGCGATTAGAGGGCTGTGTTAGTGAAGTCCCTTTGCTAGTGAAGTTAGTGGAGTAGGGTGGAGTTGGGGAGGTAGAGAGTGGCACATGTTGACAGCAGACAGGAGCAGAAACACACTTTTCATTGAGGAAACCAGAAAACCCTGAAGAATGTGATAGGACGGATAGGGGAGAGGACAGTACCAGTAGCTTGGAAGAGATGAAAGATAAAGCTTGAAGATATTCTAGTTAAGGGACCTTGTGTAAAGCTTAAATAGATGAAACTAAAGAGTGGAATTTCATAATTTAGTCAGGACTAGGGGAGGACTTTGGGGGTCTGGACCTACTTAGAGCCCCTTGACTTACCTGGCGGATTATGGATACTGGGTTTTGGTAGAACTCAAGAGGAAAAAAATAACTAGAAGTTGAAAAATCATAAAAGTGTTTAACAGGTCATAATGTGTGTGGTAGAAATTGAGTTGGATGATCTTCAAAGTCTTTTTCAATTCCAAACACTTCTGTGTTTGTGATCATTTATATACAATTAGTTAGCCAACATCAGATCCTTCATTAGCACTCAGCATTTTCTCATGAGTCTTTTCTATAAATTAGGTATAACTTTGAAAAATCTAATACCCATAGCTAATCATTTTAATGTGACACTGTTCTGTACTTTCTTCCTTTTTCTAAAAAGACAAAGTCAATCCAAAAAGCTCTCAAAGGAAATTACATTGGATTCCATCTTTTCGTACCTATGATGACTTCAACCAAATGATGCTACAGGTAAGAGGGCTTTTGTTCTTTGATTACTTCATATGTTGAATACATGTAATAGAAGACAAAGAATAGTGTTCGTCAGAGTGTGATTAGGAGATAATATGCATTAGAATCAACCAGAGAGCTTGATAACTTAAATCGTCTGGATCAGAATCTCAAACCTGTTAGGGCCAGGAGTTTGCATTTCTCTCAAGCTCCCCGGATGCTTCCTATGCCAACTGAGTTTTGAGAAACACTGATTTTGAGTGACAACAAACACAAACAAATCTTTGCATAGGTTAGTGGCAAGTTAAGTGATTATCTGGTAGACTTTTTCAACATAGATGGTTATACTCTAATGAATTAGCCTTCAAGTAGTTGTTCCCCCCTCAAGAATGTAAGGTGTTTATAGTTTCTATCTCCAAGAGAACTGGTTAGTTTCACAAGCCACAAACTGCACTCCGAAGGACCATATTCCTTTGAGTTGGACAGATAAGGATACAGATTTTGCCTTTGTCACTTACTTGCTGTGTGTCTTGACTGAATTACCATCTCTGAGCCTTGATTTCTTTCTCTTTAAAATGAGTAAAAATGATCTTTATCTCATTGAGATGATGTGAGAGTAAAATAAAGTGAACATGTGTAAAATATATAGTACACTGTTTGGCAATATTGGACACCCAGAAATTATCAGTCTGGTCCCTTTTCTCTTTCGGTCCTGGCTGATCACCCAGCACTATGACCATTAGTGGTCATAATGGTGTCTGAGAAAGGCATTGTGTGAGTGAATCTTTTCAAACCCATCCCAATGTTAGAGCCAAAATTCTACTGACTGTGAATGAGTGGAACCATATTTTAATATTCTACTTCATTTTTCTTCCTTTTAAGCAACAGACTCTCACTTTTTTTTTTTTTTTTTGACACAGGGTCTCACTCTGTCATCTAGGTTGGAGTGCAGTTGTATGATTGTAGCTCACTGCAGCCTCAGCCTTCGGGGCCCAAGCAATCCTCCCACCTCAGCCCCCAAAGTAGCTGGGACCAGAGGTGCACACTACCATGCTCAGCTAATTATGTTTTATAACTCTTTATAGAGACAAGGTCTCACTATGTCACCCAGGCTGGTCTCCTGAGCTTCTGGGCTCAAGCGATTCACCTTGGCCTCCCAAAGTGCTGGGATTACAGGCATGAGCCACTGCACACGACCCTCTCTCAATTTTATTAAAGGTTTTGTTTTAGGGATCCTATACACAAATATTTGCTAAATAGAGGACTTAAAATGTGTTATGTGAAATCTTGTTACCAATTTTATGAAACCAGATGCTTGTTTGAAATATTTTAGAAGCTAGACAAGGTATAACTACACCCTAGAGGGATAATTATGTTCACAACTACAGAATATATGGCATTCAACTGGAAGGATCAGAATATCTTGGGTAATTCCCTCCTTTCCACTTTATTCCCCTCCATTAGGCTTTAATAACTTCCCTAGAAAAGTCTGTTCTTTATTCATGAAGTTTTTTCTTGCAATAAACAAGCTCAGTCTGACCAATCAGGGCTGACTTCAGCCAGAGAGATGGAAACATCAGAAAATCTGAGAAGAGGGACAGTAGAGGGCTCTTTCTCTTCACTTTCTAGTTTCATTACAGCTTTGGCCATTCTTTTGAAGCATGAAAGAAAGCGGAGTTTGGAGGGCAAGAGAGCAAGGTGCCTTTGTTTCTTATGGCTTGTATTTCAGAGCAATGACTTAGCTTTGGATGTTTCCTTCCTGTTTGCCATACTGTTGGTCAAACGTAAGAGCCTCCTGACATCTGTGTAACAACCTACACAGTGCTCTCATGTAGAGCATCCTCTTATGAGGATGCTCATAGGCATCCTCATAAGAAGCCTATGAGTAAGTTAATAATGATGTTGATCCTTTTTACTGTAGGAAAGAGGAGACCAAACTGGGAGAGCTTGCACCTTGCACCTTGTGCTACTCCAAGACCTGTTGAGTAGCACAGCTAAGTAGCACACCATGTTTCCTCACTTACACTCCAGCCCATGGGGGTCCAGACTAACTCAGAGCAAACCATCTCAGTAGAGAATGTGGTAATCAAAATGCCAAAAGCAAGCAGACATACAAAAAATGAGTAGAGGAGCAAAACGCCTTACCAGATCCGCCTAGACTGTTTTCTGAACCTATGTGTTTGGAAGGTCACTTCAGGCATGTGGCAGTTTTGGACGTTATCTTTTGACGTCTAATAGGAAATAGCAAGCACCCAGTTTTAAAAACTTTTACTTAAAATTTTATCGTACAAAAATGTATATAACATATATTAACAGTTAAAAAATAGTACAGGTAACACTGAGGTTAAGAAATAGAGCATTACCAGATCCTTTGAAATCCCCTTTGTCATGATCTTCTTCTTCCACACCACTTCTTCCCTACCATTTCCTGAGTTCTGTATCAATATTCCTTTGCCTTGCTTTGTATTTTTAGGACAAGTGTATGCATCTGTAAGTGATATGTTGTTTTCTTTTGCATGACTTTCACCTTTATATAAATTGAATTATATTGTATGTATTCTTCTCTGACTTGATATTTTTGCTCAACCTTTTTCAATTCATCCATGACACTGTATGTAACTCTAGTGCATTCATTTTTACTTCTGTATTCTTGTTAGAACATACTGTACAATTAACCATTTTACTGTTGATGGGCACTAGAAATCGGTTTTAGCTCATGCTCCTTAGGAAGTAGAGGCAGAAACAAAACTTACATGCTAAGGTTTTAGTGGGATATACATTCTCAGGATAGTGAGGGTGAGGGGGAAAGAAAAGTAAGGCAGGGAAGAAGGGAACTGAAATTTAGGATAGTTTATTACCAAGCTGGATACAGCTTCACAGGAACACACAGTGGGTTGTTCAGTCACTCTTAAACTATGTAAAAGGCACCGCACCTTAGAATAGTCCGTATAGGGGAGGAAGGGAAAATACTGTATCTACCAGTTCCTTTCTATCTCCTGTCATTTTCTATCTCCTGTCCTTAGTCAAAAGTCACCTGGCTTTTTTGGAAACCCACTGGGGTACCCAGATCCGATGCCCCAAGGTGGATGAAGTTACTGCTTTCATGAATCCAGTCACTTTGGATGGATACTGAAAACCCCTACTGCTGGCGGAGTTAGGAGACTAAGCTGGGACTGCAAAAGGAAAGCTAAAATCCCTGGCTTGATTGAGGGTGGGATGGGGTATGAATCGGAGGCGCATAAACTGGGTCTTGCAGAGCTGTAGGTTTTTGTTATTGAGAGCAGTTTTGGTTTGAACATTTTTGTTCGTATATCCTTTTCCATATAAGCAAGAGTGTTTCTAGGTGTATATCTAGGAGTGAGATTGCTGGAGGGTAGAGTGGAGTGGTAGGGTAGCTCCCCTTTACATGAAAATGACAATGCTTTTCAAGTGGCTGTGTTTCACTGTGTATTTTACTGTTCATTTATATTCTTAGTAGTAGTGGATGAAAGTTCTTATTGCTCCACATCCTTGCTAACAATTTATTGTCTAATTTTTAAATTTTTGTCAATTGGTTGGGAATGGAATGGTGTCTTGTTTCATTACAAATGACAATGAGCGTCTTTTCACAAATTTTGAGGCCATTTGTGTTTCCTCTTCTATGAGATGCTTGTTTCTAACCTTTGCTCAGTTTCTTATGATATTGTTGTTCTTTCTAATTATTCATATGTTGGAGATTTTAAACAGATTCTGGAAATGAATCACTTGCAAGTTATGTGTTGCAAAATTCTTGTTCTAGTTTGAAACTTGCCTTTTCACTATTTAAGGTGACTTTTGACAAACAGAAATTATTAATTTTAAAGTAATCAAATTTACCAAAGAGTGTTTACTTTCTTGTTTAAAAAATCCTTAACCTACCACAAGGTAATAAATATATTCTCTTATATTTTATTTTAAAAGCTTTAACGTTTTATCTGTTATATTTAATGTGTTCATACTTTTTGAGTTCTTTTTTGTGTATGCTATGAAGGAGAAACATTATAAAGATAAGAGAATATTTTAAAGTAGTGATTTCGCTGTTTAATGATGATGTGATTGGTTATATTTTTTACTTCTTCTCAAGTTACTTTTTGTAATTTATATTTTTCTAAGACTTGCTTTCAAATTTGTTGGCATAAAGTTGTCCATAATGAAGCTTCTGTAATGATATCCACTTTTCACTCCTAATATTGTTTGTGTTTTTTGCCCCATGATTCGTCTTACCAGAGTTTTGTCAATTTTAATGTTCTTTTCGAAGAATTGACTTTTAACTTTCTTGATTCTCTCCATTGTGTCATTATTTTTTATTTTATTAATTTCTGCTATTTTTATATTTACTTTTTTCTACTTTTTTGGGTTCGTTTTTTGTTCTCTAACAATTTTAGATTATTTAATTCATTGATTTCTAACCAATTTTCTTTTCTAATATATACACTTAGGCAAAGATTCCCAAATGTTGTTTTAGCTGCATTTCACAAGTCTTGATAAATGGTGTTTAAAAAATTATTATATCGTAAATACTTTCTAATCTCCATTATAACTTATTATTTGGCCTGTTTTTTTTATTATTGTGAAATGTATATAACATGAATTTATCATTTAATCACTTTTAAATATAGAGTTCAGTGGCATTAAGTACATTCACATTATTGTGCAACCATCACCACCATCCATTTCCAGCTTTTAAAAGCTTGCGTAATTGAAACACAATAACTCCCCATTCTCACTTTCTCCCAGTTCCTGGTAACCACCATTCTACTTTGTGCATCTATCTATTTGGCTGTCCTAGGAACTTCATATAAATGGAATCATACAGTAGTGTCCTTTTGTGACTTGTTTCACTTAGTATAATATCTTCATGTTTCATCCATGTTGTAGTATGTGGCAAAATTCTCTTTCCTTTTAAGGCTGAATAATATTTCGTTGTTTGTTATACATTTTGGTTATACATTCATCTGTTGGACACTTAGATTGTTTACACCTTTTGGCCATTATGAATAATGCTTCTGTGAGCATAGGTGTACACATATCTGTTTGAGTTCCTGCTTTCAGGTTGTTTTTTTTTTATATACACCCAGAAGTGGAAATGCTGAATCACATGATAGTTCTATGTTTAGTTATTTGAGAGACTGCCATAGAGTTCTCTATAGCAGCTTTGTCATTTTACACTACCCTCAATAGTGCATAGGGGTTTCAATTTCTTCATATCTTGTCCCAAAACTATTTATTTTGTTTTAATGATAGCCCATCCTAATGGGTTTGAGGATTTTGTGACTTTATCCAAATGTAGAATCCTGTTTGCAATTACTTGGGCTTCCTGAATCTTAAGATTGGTGTATTTTATTACTTCTGGATAATTTTCAACCTGTATCTCATTGCGTATTTCCTCTTCTCTGTTATATTATCTCCTTCTGGAACACTGATCAGACATATGTTGGACTTTCTCATTCTCTTCTCCATGAAATGAATTTATCTTATTTTTCCATTTGTATGTCTCCTTGTGTTACATTCTGAGTCATTTTCTCAGCTCTTTCCAGCTCAACAATTTTATTTCTGGCTGTGTTCTAACATGCTATTTAACCTATACATTAAGTTTCTAATTTTAATGACAATATCATCTATAGACATTCTGTTTGATTATGTTTTATATCTCACGAGTCAGTTTTGAGTCTCTTGTTTCTTCATATTTTTAGTGCCCTTTGTTATTTATTTAAGCCTATTAAGCATACTTGTTTTGTATTCTGTATCTGATAATTCCAATATCTGTTATTTTTTAAATATGATTCTTTATTTTATTATGTCTGTTGCCTCTTGTTCATAATGCTTCATCTCTTCCTGTGTTTTATTTTTATTATAAGCTCGTATTATTTGTAACTTTATCTGCATGAGTTCTTTGAACCCTCATTTTAAAATAATTGTCTAGATGTGATTTTGATTTACTTTTGTTAGACATATGGGGTCAGGATCACTTTAAACTAGATATTAGACTTTGGTCGTTGAGGGCCACACAGGTAGTATATGAATTCTAGCTCCAAGTTTGTGTAAAGGTGGGCTTCTGCTTAGTGCCTCCTAAAGTTCACTATTTTCTCTTTTCCTACTCTTCCCAGGACTGAGGCTGAGGGAGGCATGCACATTCCCTGTCTCCTTTCACTGGATAAGATTTTTCTGTTTCACCTGTTGAAGGTGTCACACCCTTTTGGAGACCTGGCTTTATATTGTGGTCTTTGATTTCACCTCCTGCCTTGTACAGGCCTCGGCTTTGCTTTTGTCCCCCAAGCTCTAGGCCATCAGTGTTGGAAGATAGTCTCAAGGCAGATACAGGGTCTAATATTCTCTGATGTCTTAATTCTCACAATCTAGTCATTTCTGACACCAGATTATTTCCCTTACTTTACCAATAGCTTGGTCCTGTTTTGAAAAATAAGTTTTAATATATTTTATTCATCATTTTAGATATTCTCTACCAGGAGGCATTTGTCTGGCTATTGAATCCATCATATAGCAGGAAAGTGATGGCAATATCCATATTTATAAGGAGATGACTAACCTAACCACAAATGAAAGTGTCCTTAAAATATTTTTAACTTTTTTGAAATTAAGTGTTCTTAAAGTGAAACAACCTACACATGGAAATGAATCTTCTTAGCTTGTGTTAGAGAATTTCATGTTAATTGGGTGTACATTGAAATTTGTTTGTTTAAGTGACACATCATTTGATAAACATTTCATGCTTAAGGTTAAGTAGATTCTGTGTAGGAGGCAGAATAATGGAATTTTAATTAAGTCTGTGCCTATTTTATTGATATTTAAGGACTGCAATACATTTCAGTGTGCCATTATAATTATCTAAGCATTTAGCAATAAAGCTATCATTTTATTATTGTTCCACTATTTAATTACATTATTATCCTCTTGTCATTAGTTATTAGATGGCTTTATGATTACACTGAGCGCAGATGGAGTGATCATTCATGTGGCTGAAAACATCTCTTCTCTTCTTGGACATTTACCAGTAAGTTCTTTCTACTTTTGGGAAAGTGGATCATTCTGGTTTGTTGTTTAGGGGTTCATTATTTATTTTCAGGAGCATAAAGCTCATCAGAGAAGATGTTTTCCATGTTGTCAAAACGTGCCCCTGTTTTATTGTCATTTTCATTGGTTTCAGAATACTGTAGATTGGGTGCCTTTGTAAGCAACACAAATTTACATTTTATAGTTTTAGAGTCTGAGAAATCCAAGATCAAGGTGCCAACAGATTTGGTGTCTAGTGAGGGCCCACTCTCTGGTTCATAGACATCTTTATTCTTATTATAACCTCACATAGTAGAAGAAGCAAGGGAGCTCTTTTTTTTTTTTTTTTTTTTTTTTTTTTTTTTTTTTTTTTTTTTTTTGAGATGGAATCTCACTCCATCACCCAGGCTGGAGTGCAGTGGTGTGATCTCGGCTCACTGCAACCTCTGCCTCCTGGGTTCAAGTGATTCTCTTGCCTCAGCCTCCTCAGTAGCTGGAATTATAGGCACATGCCACCACGCCTGGCTAATTTTTGTATTTTTAGTAGAGACAGGGTTTCACCATGTTGGCCAGGCTGGTCTCAAACTCCTGACCTCAAGAGATCTGCCCATCTCGGCCTCCCAAAGTGCTGGGGTTAAAGGCATGAGCCACCATGCCCAGCCTAGGGGTCTCTTTTATAAGGACACTAATCCCATTAATCATCTCCAAAGGCCCCATCTCTTAATATAATACCGTCACATTGACAGTTAGATTATTTCAATATATAAAGTTTTGGGGGACATAAACATTCAGTCTGTAGCAAGGCCTTGATATTCCACTTATACAGGTGCTTGAGGAGGGGTTACCTAGAATACATTTACCAACAACAACCCTCCCACACAAACTGTCTGCCATTGGCATGGTTGTGTTAACAAAAAGTTTTGGGAGAGGATATGAAGAAATTGAAACCCCTATGCACTATTGGTGGTAGTGTAAAACAATCATATCTCGGTTGTTTTCATTACGTATTCCTCATTCCACAGAGTTGTCTCAAGAACTTGACAAACCCTGATCCAGAGATCTATAGCACTCAAGTTTGGAACATGTAAATTAATAGAAGCCAGGGTTAGATTATCCTGTAGTTAGGTTGGAAGTGGATTAAAAACATTTCACTAGTTTAGCCAGGCCAGTTGGCATGTTCCGTGGCCTGCTTGGAAACTCAGAGTCCTTATACCCTTTAAAAAAAATTACAGATGCGGCCGGGCACGGTGGCTCACGCCTGTAATCTCAGCACTTTGGGAGGCCGAGGCGGGCGGATCACGAGGTCAGGAGATCGAGACCATCCTGGCAAACACGGTGAAACTCCATCTCTACTAAAAATACAAAAAAAAATTAGCCGGGCGTGGTGGCAGGCGTCTGTAGTCCCAGCTTCTCGGGAGGCTGAGGCAGGAGAATGGCGTGAACCTGGGAGGGAGCAGAGCTTGCAGTGAGCAGAGATCGCTCCACTGCACTCCAGCCTGGGTGACAGAGCGAGACTCCGTCTCAAAAAAAAAAAAAAAAAAAAAAAAAAAAAAAAAAAAAATTACAGATGCTAGAATCAATCTCTTTTATTTCTCATTCTCTTTCGTTTTTTTAAAAAACAGTTTACATTTTCAAATTCAGCTTATATTTGTAGGCTACCAAAACAGCTGAATAAAATGCAAATAGAGATATTTATTGGATTGCACTTTAGTATATTTAAATCATAGAAGGAAAAGATTCTTTTAAAATCTATATTTAAAGAAGGAATGTGCGAGTATGATCCATTACAGCTTAAATTTTATTATAATGAAGACCAGAAAACTACCCAAATTTTTGTGGCATCAGATATTGCTTAAACCAAATTGGTCATTGGCTGAGACTGGTGACTTTTTCTTATTATGTGAGGATTTATTATAATGATGGTGTTAGTTATGATATGATCTTGCTTCTTTATGTATTTGGTTCAGAGTTTTCATTATCAAGAAGCTCTTTCACCCTTCAACATTTGAGGTACGACACACACACACGCTGCCCCAAAACCACAAGGTCTAGAGAGGTATCTGGGTCTAGAGAGGTGACATGTGCTTTGAACTGCCAGCCTTAAACAATAGACTTGATTTACCTGAGATCAGTGTACTTAAAAATAAATGTATAACTATTACATTTGTACATAAACATTAAATGGGAATTAAGTTATATATTCCTATAAAACAAGGTTAAAAACGATTACACCTGAGGCATAGTTTCACACTTCCTCATTAAATCCTAACTGTTCTTAATTTTTCGAAACAGGCAATCTTTTTCTCAGGCTTTGATTAAAAATTTCATTTTGTAAGTCATCCAACTTATATTATAAAATGGAGACCGAACCATTTCTAGAGTGTCTGCGTGGCTCCAGGAATCTTCAGTTTCATTGCACATCTAGGCACCTCTGTCTGTGGAGCAACTCCAAACTAATAGCATGGTGGAATGGAAAGAACTTGGTCTTTGGAATGAAATAATCAAATAATCTAGAAATTAAAATTTCCTTTGTTTCTCTCTAACTACGTAACCTTTAGTTTCTCTTCTATAAGTGGGGAAATAATATTACTTAGAGAGTGCTGGGAGATGAGTTATTATAAATTACGTGATTATACAGAGACCTGAATGGAGTATGTGTGATATGCAGGTAATTGGAGCAAGTATCTTTCAGACAGAGGAGAAAGCATATGTAAGAGCCTGAAAGCAGGAAAAGGTACAGCAGAGAGAACAGTGTGACTGGAGTGATGTGAGCAAAAGGAAAATAGAGATGATAAAGTCAGAGCAGTAACAGGAGAAGTAACATCCCTTTTCCTCTGAGATGGGAGGAAGCCATTGGGGAGGTTGGAGCAGATGAAAGAAATGATCTGACTTAAGTTTTATCAGAATCGCTTTGGCTGTTATGTCAAGAATTGGCTATGAGGGGCAGGCATGGAAGTACAGAGTCCACTTGGAGGGCTATAGATGGTAGTGGGTTGGATTAATGTGGCAGTGAAAGTATTTTGTAGGTAAAATAAGTTGTTTTGCTGATGTATTGAAGATGGGTATGACAGAGAGATAAGATGTGTCCAAGTTATGCTGTTACAACACATACCATGAATAAAGTGATGCCTGTTATCATTATCATCATGGTATTAAACTTTTATCTGAAACCTTCCATCACATTTTCCCAATCATTGATTTCATTGACAGTTTTTTTTTTTCCTTTGGAAAAACTCATAGTCATTTGTAGTAGTAAGTTCTAGTCACTGCCCCCTGTTCTTAGCAGCCTGCCCTCCTACTCACCCCACTCCATTGTTCCCCCTGAAAATAAAATCAAATCTGGGAGTTTACATATATTTATTCTCTTTTGCAGTTCTAAAGCAAATGAAGCTTTTAAAACATACGCTACATCTGAAAAGATTCTCAGCATTGAATCTTTAAGAGATTAGACGTTAGCGAATTTTGAACACAGGTACATGGTTAGTTTGTGATAACTGTGATGAGATTTGCTCTGTTTTCCCTGAGAAGCTTACAGATAGCAGAGATTTAGTAGTGATGAGTCTCATTTGATTTGAGATGCAGCCTAAATCTCCTGCAGAGGATCTTATCCTTCCCTGTGCCCCATACAGTTGAATAGCTTTCTAATGCATGTGTAATATGAATGTCTTTGGCAGTAAAAAAGATGATTCTTGCCTAGACTCTCAGTAAATGTCATGGAGTCCCCAGTAAATTTCTTAATTCTTTTTTTTGTTTGTTTTTTTGGTGTGACTGAGACCATGCTAATATTTGTGTGACAACTAATAGATATTTGCAAACTTGGCTTTTGAAAAAACACCTTAATTTTTCGCTGGTATTTATCCTTGCTTCATTAAGTTCTAAGTACCTTGATCTTTCTACCTTGTGTAATAAGAGCAAATGCTAAAAATTTACAAAAATAACATGAGGTTAATCACGCTTTCAGGTCTCTGCCCTTTTTCTAACTAAGGAACAAGGTCACTGGAACAGATCCACTGTTTCAATTGGTGGTTAATTATAAGGCTTATTGTCACTATTCCTATCCCTAGAGAATCAAAAAGAAACTCATTACCACTAGTCACATCCAAGAGAATGTAGACTATCAAAAGATAGCTCACTTTGAACTCTCTTAAGTGACAATACTATCTTCATTTTTCAACTAATGAAAGAACTTATGAGACATAGCACTTTGTACCTCTTGTTAGGGTATTATTTTATACTTTACATCATAATTGATTGTGCATATTTAATCTGCCCTACTAGACTATGTGCTCATTGGAATTCATTGTCAGGTTCACCTTTTGTAACCCTTATAAGAAATAAGTGTAAAATCTTATTCAGTGAATTACTTCATGTAGAATGTCCAAAATACAGGAACTGGTCCAGTAGGAAATTTTCTGTTCCTGATGCAAATTGGGCTTAGGCAGCTATGGTGTAGTAAAAGGCACAATAGATATGGAATTAGATGTAGCTTTCATGTCAATTTCATTTCTGCATTTCTGAACTCTTGACAATTGGAGAAGCCTTAATTTCCTGAAGAATAAGACAAGGGATAATTCTTACTCTCCCAGGGGATTAAGTGAGCTTGTATATGTGAACATACCTAGAATAGTGACTGGCATGGAGCAGTTGTTTATCGTGTGTTAGGTGAGTGAATGAATGAGTCGTCTCCACAGAGGTAACCTAGTTTGGCATCTAAAGTCTATTTTATAACTAAACCAACAAAAACGTTTTTATTGAAAAAGTTAAATTTAGTGAAAAAAATCTACCTTTCTTTTTACTGTGTGACTTTCACTGTCAAGATGTATTGTCTGTTAATTCCATAATGTTTTGTTTGGTAAATTAAGGTAATATTTCTCTCCTTAATCAAGCCAAACTTGATTGAGACAGCATCCATCTGCTAATTCGAGCATTGACCAGTTCATAGGCTGGCTTCTACAAATGGGCCATAAAGATATATTTCTGAATATTGACTGTAGATTATTAATGCTAATCAGTTAAAAAATCATTGGAATTTGTGGTTTGTCACACAAAGCCATTATTCAGCTACAAAGAATACTTTATTACTTTGTTGCTATCACATTAAAAGCTCATTACTTCTATATCTGATATTCAATTTATCCATGTCTCACCATATTTCAGCTACATGATACAATATTATTCATTCATTCAACCAATATTTACTGAACGCTTACCAGTGCCAAGCTCTGTTCTAGGTGTTGAGGATATAGCAGTGAATAAGACAGGCAAGGTCTCTGTTATACTGCAATTTACATTTTAATGGGGAAGGCAGATAATAAACAGATAACAAAAAAGGCAGTAAGAGAATGTCAAGGAGTTGGTGCTATGTAAAATACTTTTGAGTAAAGACCTGTATTAAGTGAGGGAGAAAGCCATTGCAAGTACTTGGGAACCAGTGCTTCACATTTAAGGAGGAGTTAGTTCAAGGGCTCTGTGATGAGTATTTGCTCTCGTTGTGTTTGGATGTGAATGAGGAGTTAGGTGTACCTGGAGTGCAGTGAGCAAGAGAGAGAGAGAGCAGATAAGGTCAATAGCAACAAGGAACTAGAATATTGAGTGGTGAAAGCCCTTATAAAGACGTTGGCTTTTATTCAGAATGACTTGGATAATCAGTGGAAAATTTTGAGTGAACATAGGAATAGCATGATGTGGCTTATGTTTGGAAAGGATCACGCTGGCTGTTCTATAGAGAATGGAGTGGTGGTGGAGGCATGGCAAGAATAGATGCAGGGAGAGCAGTTACGGCTACTGCAGTAATCCAAACTGGGAATGAGACTTGGACCAGGTGGTGAAAAGTGTACTGAGTCTGTACGTGTTTTGAAAATTGATCCATTAGAGATTGCTGATGGATGTTGAGTTTGAGAGATAAAAGGCAAGTCAAGGACAAGTAAATGGGTAAATGGTGGTTGCCATTACTGATATTAGGAAGACTGAGGGAGAAACATATTTTGTCAAAGAAAAGATCAGGAGTTCTTTTTGGATCTCTTAAAATTGAAATCTGATTAGACATCCAAATTGAGTTATCGTGCGGGCAACAGACGAGTATCTGCGAGTCATTAACAGATAGGTGGTATTTAATGAGATGGAAGTGGAAGAGACCACGTAGGGAAACAGGCCTAATGACTAAGCCCTGGTACTCCGATGCCTAGTATTCAGGAAGCAACAGTAAGATCTAGCAAATTGTGAAGGAGTAGCCTTTGAGGTAGAAGTATATCCTCATGTGTGTGGTGTCCTGCAAGTCAAGTAAATGTATCAAGGGAAAAGGAAGGATCAGTTGCATCAAATGCTGAAATGCTTGGTAAGATGAGGGCTGAGAAGGGCTGAGAAGTGATGATTTGATTTGGCAATATGGAGGGCATTAGTGACCTTGACAAAAGCAGTTTCAGTGGAGTGGTTAGATACAAACTTCATTAGTGTGGTTTCAAGAAAGAGTGAGAAGTGAAGAAAGGGGAGGTGACAAGTATAGTTTCATTTCAGGAATTTTTGTCCCAAAGTGGACCAGATAAGTAGAGTTATAATTGAAGGGAGAGGCGGTAATGTAAAGGAAGATTATGCATGTTCAGAATTTTGTGTTGTTTTTGTTTTCCTGATTATTTTTAAAATTTCTTATTGATGTATAATATTTGTACATAACTCCAGATAAATAGAGTTATAGTTGAAGGGAGAGGCAGTAATGTAAAGGAAGGTTATGCATTTTTAGATTTTTGTGCTGTTGTTTTTGTTTTCCTGATTATTTTTAAAGTTTCTTATTGATATGTAATATTTGTACATATTTATGGCATACATGTGATATTTTGATACATGCATACAGTGTTTAATGACCAAATAGATGACAGATATCATAGCATGTATAATACAGCATTCTGTATGCTTATCGGAACACCCAGTCAAGAGGAAAAGAAAACTTAATGTGTGGGGTAGAGTAAGACTTTCTAGAACAATGTCTTTTCATAGTCTACAGAAAATGGGATGCAGTGCACAGGCAAAGGAGTCAAATTTAGGTAACAGCTTATTCATTGGAAGAGGAGGGAAAGCAGGTCTCTAGGCACAGGAATAGATATTATTGGTTGGTAGATTTGGTGTCAGATGTTGACATTTCCCATTTTTTTCACTGACTGAAACAAGAAATTAGGTCAGCTGAAAATGAAGGAAGGCTGGGGTGTTGGAGGTTTGAAGGAGGAAAAAGAGTAGGGGAGCAAATTGTCTAAATAAATGAATTTTGGGCAGAGTTGAATACGTATTTCAAACAATATACTGCTTAGTTGTGGGTTTTTCTTCATCTACATTCAATTGCTTGGGTGAAGGTGTGGGTGTAAATGAAAGGTTGGAAGTAACTAGAGTCAAAATTTTCCCAGGCAAGTGTGGTAGAGGGAAAGAGCACATAGGAATGATTACAGTGACCATGGAATCTGAGCTGGATAGGGAAAGATGTGATGATTTGAGGAAGATAATGCACAGTGAAAATGTGATAGAAATGGGTTAGAGGTCTTAGTGGATGGAATCATTGTTGGAGAGGTGGTACATACAAGAGGGGTATTTGTATGAGTGCACTGGAAAGGTAGAAGGTAGTGGTCATAAAGTAGGATAATGTGAATTGTATTTTTTAGAGGTATAACAGATGTAACTGTAGATGGCTGAGGTGGGGCAGAGCATGAGCTCGCTGGAGGTAAGGAGATAGAGGAACTGAACAGTATTAACACAGATAAAAAAGGAACTGAACAGTATTAACACAGATAAAAAAGTTTACTCTCTCCCTCTTCCCCTCCCTTTCCCCTTCACCTCCTCCTCTCCTCTCCCGCCAGGCTGAGATTGTGGGCAAAAAATTATTAAGCCTTCTGCCTGATGAAGAGAAAGATGAAGTCTACCAAAAGATTATTCTCAGATTTCCTTTGTTAAACTCAGGTATGTATATTTTTAAAAGTAGTAAATTCTTAGGTTTTAAAGGACAAGTAACAATCACTCAATGGATTAATTTTTAAAAAGATAATTAGAGCATATATGGCTGTTGATCATATATTAATTTACTTTTATATAATATTACAAACTATATTTTTAGTGTTAAAAAATCTCTCCTCCATTAAATCTTATTCTTCACCACAGACCCTGAGTATTGTAGCATTTGTACAATTGCATTAGTACTGTATAAATAATGGACCGTCGTGTGTAGTGTTCTAGCTGGTGCCCTGCTCTACTGATACAACATAGATAGCTATGTAAATGCTAATGTTCATGGAAAGAAAATAATATTTTTGTGAAATCTAATCTAAGTAAGACATTGGTTATATGAAATAATCCAGTAGAATATGGTAAAGTACAAATGTAGACTTGTTTTGTATTTGTTCTCTTTTTATTAGAAACACATATTGAATTTTGCTGTCATTTAAAAAGAGGAAATGTTGAACATGGTGATAGTTCTGCTTACGAATACGTGAAATTTATTGTGAATGTAAGAGATATTTGTAATGGTAAGCAATTCTGTTTATCTTATCTATATGACATTTATGAGTTATGTAGCCTCTCATTACTAACATAAATGCTCTTCTGCTTGGTACTTGCAAACTGTCTGATATCCCTGTGGCCACAGTTTCTGACTACTCACATTAATTAGACTTTAAAAAAATTAACAGTGAAATTTACAAGGTGGGGGACACTGAGTTGTTAAGGATGGCTCTTTCCTTTTATAAAACAAGGAAATGATTGCAAACATATAACAAAAGAAGTTTAATGCATATCCAAGCTTAAAATAATGGGGACTCTATGTGTCTATGTGTACCAGAAATTAAAGTTTAAAGCAGTATGATAATGATAAGAAGAAGCTGATTTTGTGGTGGCCTTGGTGGGTTTTAAGTCATGCATAGGCTCCATTGGCTGGGGTCAGGAATTCTGACACCCAGTCAAGCACCAGTATATAAAACCTAGAGATCAATAAAGTGATCAATAAAGTTCTGTCCATTGGCCCAGAGGAATAGTGAGTGGGTTCATCATCTCTCTCTGGGAATTTGAATGGACAAAATGTGCCACTTACAGGAAACCAAAACCCAAATTTTTGTTGCGTGTGGATATAGGGTCCATTTTACAAATTTTGAGGTGTCAGAAACTGCAAGCTGAGAAATTAACATAAATTAATTAATATTAACTGGTTTGGAGCCATTAAAATATCTGGGACTTGAATCAGAGGTAAATAGCCCAAATAGCTAACAAATATATGAAAAGATACTCAAACTCACTAATAAGCAAAGAATGAAACATTTAAAAACCAATGACATTAGCACTCTACACCCATCAGAATGGGAAAAATTAGAAGTGTGAATAATACCAAATATTGGTGAACATGTGAGAAATAAATAAATAAATGAAATTAACTCACGCAAAAGCTGGCTGACATATTTGTCATGATTCTTGGAAATTAAAGGTCATACTTTTTGAAAAAATCTTACTTGACTATGTGTGCACAGGTTACACACACACACACACACACACACACACTCCCACACACTCTACCCATGTGGTCTATATAAAAGAGAGGAGCCACATCTCTTTTGGAGGCTAAAATGTCCATCCACAGGGTAATAACGGAAGACTGAAAACCAACCTTAACTCTCAACATTTGATTCTCAGTAATGAATTATTTATGTTTTGGTGGGGAGGGTGGCTGAAAAGGAAAGAAGACAGGAAAAATCCCATGGCTCAGAATTTTGAAAATTGTCAATGGGTTAGCAAACAGCACATGGATGTGGCGGGTATTTGTCTTCTTGTTTTACTGGTCCACCTTTCTGTTGTCACATGTGTGTCTATCTTCCTTAGAGTCTACTATGGTCTTTAGTGGCTTATTTTCCAACCACCTCCATGCTGACTTGTCTGCTGCATGTATTCCTCAGGAGGATCGGTTTTATCTTGTGGGAAATGTTTGCATTCTCAGGACTCAGCTCCTGCAGGTGGGTATACTGTGTTTGTGCTTCCCCCATTGTCGTGACGTGGGCTTCCTTTGAAGGGTCACTTCCCCTTTGGTCTCTCAGCCACAGGACAGCATTGCTAAATTACTCAGTGTGTGCAGAGGGTTGTGCTAGGATATGCAAATAAGGAAAATCAGCTCCTATGTTTCAGAAAGGGAGCATCTCAATGAAAATTTGGACACACTCAAAAGAAATGCACAATCATTTACAAGTAGTCTTGACATAATACAAAATATTATAAAAGGTAGGTGCTGGGGACTGGAACACATTAAGAGAAATGAGCATTTTGGCAGGGAGATGAAGGAAGGCTTCTGATACCAGGTGAGTTTTGAGGCAGCTCCACCACAGCCCCATTGGGTAGCTGATTGTAAAGACTTCTGCTCTCTTTGTGTTCTCTAATATACCATTCACAAATTCTAGCTCTAAAAATGATTCACTTTGGGATTCCTCTTATAGATTAAGCATCCATTAATTTATCCATTCAGTAACATATTTAGTAAGCACCTACTGTGTTCCAGGTACTGTGCTAGGTGCCAGAGAGACATTAGGGGAGATAGGCAATGGCTAAATAATATTGGAAAGTGCCATGGAGGATGACAGAATAATGTGCTAATGACTAGTGCGGGTGGAGAGTTCAGACAGTCATCAGGGAAGGTCCTTTTCGGATAATTTGTCTTTTGAGCAGAGACCCCTAGGGATGCTAAGAAAGGAAGGCAACGCAGGTAGAGGGTTCAACATCTGTAAAAGACCTGAGGTAGTAACTAGCTTGGAGAGTTCCAAGTAACAAAGTAAGTTATGTGACCAGAATAAGGTGAAAGTGGGAAGGAGCAACAGAAAATAAGATCCAGGAGAGAGACAGGGGACTAATTATGTAGAACTTTGAGATCCATGGTAATCAGTTTGGGTTTTATTTCAAGTGCATTGGAAAGCAGGAAGGTGACATGATCTGATTTTCTTTGTTAAAGGTCAGGCTGAATACTGGGTGAGAAATGGAGTATAGAGAAACAAGAATGGAAGCAAGAAGACCTAAGTGAAAGATGACAGGGGCTTGGACTATGATTGTACTAATGGAGATAAAAGTATTCTGATTTGGGATATATTTTGGAGATAGTGTCCTTGCTGATGAGTTAAAAGTGTCTAGGAGAAGGGAGAGAAACATCTCATGGAGGACTCTTAGCTTTTTGGCTTATGGAACTCAGCAAATGGAGGTGCCATTAACTGATTTTAGCAAGACTGGGACAATGTGGATCAGGCATTGTGGGAGGCTAAAATCAACAGCACTGTTTGGGCCATGTTAATATTGTGTTGATGTTACAACATAAAACACATCCAGCTCATTACCTTATAAGGGAAACCTCTGATCCAGATTTCCTGTGTTCAAATCCTTTCCCTACCAGCTATGTGACCTTGGCCAAGTCACATCCTTTAGCCTCAGTTTCTTTTTCTATAAATGGCAGTCATAGTACCTTCTATTAGGGTTGTAAGGAGTAAATAAGACAGTTTCTCCTATATGGTAAGCACTCAGTAAATGTGAACTATTACAATTGTCGTGATCATTGTTATTACTGTCATTATTACTGCCAGTGATCCAGAGAGGGCAACATACTTGCTTTACTTTTCATCTCTGGTTTAAAATGTGGGATTTTCAGACCACATTTTAGAAACCGTGGAGTGGGCCTTTACATTCAGTTTTAGAACAAGTAATATATGTCATCATTTCTTCAAATTTAAGATGGTAAGAAAAGCAGTATAGAAGAAAGACAGTTTAAGGAGGTTGCCTAATTCAGTTGCCCCTTCCATTATTCCTTCTTTGTAGCCTTGTGGGATTTGAACTGTCACATCTGCTATGAGAATACAGACATCCCACTTTGGAAGTCAACCCCAGTACCTACTTCCTTCTCTGAGAAAGAGAAAATAATCTTATTTGGCCCAATACCTTGGTTGCCCTTACAGCACAAGGAACTCTATTTGTGTTCTAGTCCAGTTTCTCTCTAGGTTTATAGGATGTTTGTTCCATATTAGTGGACATTTTGGAGAAAAAATCTTGTGCAAACAGATGGCTTTTTGGAGGAAGATTTTTTCACAGTGTGACTGTGTAGTACAGTGGGAAGAGTGATGAACTCACAGTTCAAACTTTGAAATTCTGCTCCTAGATCTACTAGCTCTATTTCTTGGGTCAAATCATTGTATCTCTATAATCTTGAGTTTTCAAATCTGTAAAACTCCAGTGCATTTCTCACATTGATATGCAGATTATTTGTAACACTGGATATGAGCATGCCTCCAAAATTAATATATGCTATGCATTTTTACTATTTGCATACATACTAAATATTTAAATATTTGAATTTTTCTGTAGCAACTTTACACTTCAAAGGCAGTCAGTGACGAAGCTGAACTTATACAAGATTCGGATGAGGAACCTTTTGTGGGAGAGCTCAGGTGAGAGGTAGTATTGATAAAGGTAATGAAGATCTAGAATACAATTTTACTAAACAAAACTAAAACAAGAGAAATAACACCTACAGATATTTTTTTCCCATCAAATTGAAAATAAAAAGAAAAAAGAAACAAATGGGCCAGGGATGGTAGCTCATGTCTGTAGTCCCAGAACTTTGGGAGGCTGAGGCAGGAGGAGCCCTTGAGCCCAAGAGTTTGAGACCAGCTTGAGCAACATAGTGAGACCCTGTTTCTACAAAAAATACAAAAAAAGTAGCCAAGCATGGTGGCATGTGCTTGTAGTCCTAGCTAGCTGGGAGACTGATGTGGGAGGATCAATTGAGCCTGGGAGATCAAGTCTGCAGTGAGCAGTGACCGTGCCACTGCATTCCAACCTTGGCAACAGAGTGAGACCCTGTCACTAAATAAATAAATAAAACCAGAATAGCAGTCTACTAGTCTGAACTTCCTTTCCCAGCTCATATAATTTACATGTTTTTCCAACAGAATATAAATACAGGTGATTGGCTTTTTATTGTTTTTAAAAAAACATTAAAGCAATAAATAGAGAAAACTTAACTGACCCAGACATGTAATGACTTTCAAATTAAGGTAATGCATTTTAATATACTACTTCATTACTTTTTTCCTTGAAAATAAAGGTAATGTTTAGACACTTTTAAATGGTAGAAGAGCAAGTATGCGTTGTGGTAACTGCTAATTATACAGGATCCCTCTTTTGTGAATCTAATATGTTCTTTAAAATTTGTTTACTAACACATTTTCAGAGAGTAGAAGCCAATATTCCACTATTTTACATGAGAAAAGTAAAAATATATTCCTAACCCCCAGGAAAATGCTGATTAATTTGCCAGATACCACTAACACCCCTTTATAAACTTATTTAACAAACCACAAAGGAGTTCTGTAAAATGTAAATTATTTATAATACTGTACAGTTATTCAGCGTTTGATAAACTAATTGTTAGGTACGTTTGTATGTAGTAAGCCACAAGAGCATACACCATAGTGTCTGGTATTGGGAATGGATTCCATTTTCCTTCTACATTGCAGTGTACATGCACTGGTAAATAAATAATGAAATAATATATTAAATATTTTAAAGATGTGCACTGTATGCCAATACTTAGCAAAATAAAATAAGCAAACAAGGGAACTTTCAAAGAGGTTTCTTGGGATCAAAGGCATGCTTGTATGAGGTCTGATGGTGAGAAGAGTGATCTGGAAGCTGTGGTCACTGTTACTATTCAGAGGCAGGAGGAGGTAAGGAAGCCAGAGCTGGTGAAGGAATGAGTTAAACAGGAAATATTTGAGGCTCATCTGGATTTAAGAGAAGGCAGAGAGAATCTTCCATTCCCATCAGAAGAGTACAGAGGTGATTGGCTGTCAACCATTGTCTGATGCTACACACAGAGCAATGGGATGAGAAACAGAACTTATGGTGGCTAGCTATTTACATCCCCTTTGCTTGGTTAAAAATTCTTGTTAGCATAAAGCTGCATTTGTATTAATGATTGTGTAATTGTATATTGAATGTGACAATATGACTTGTCTGCTCATGCCATGATCACATTTATTTGTACCAGCATGCTGTTTTTATGGAATCTTTTTTTTTTTTTTTTTTTTTGAGACAGAGTCTAACTCTGTCGCCCAGGCTGGAATGCAGTGGTGCAGTATTGGCTCACTGCAACCTCCGCCTCCCGGGTTCAAGTGATTCTCCTGCCTCAGCCTCTTGAGTAGCTGGGATTATAGGCATGCACCACCACGCCCAGCTAATTTTTGTATTTTTAGTAGAGACTGGGTTGCACCATGTTGGTCAGGCTGGTCGAACTCCTGACCTCGTGATCCACCCGCCTTGGCCTCCCAAAGTGCTGGGATTGCAGGTGTGATCCGCTGCACTCGGCCGTAATCTAAATTTTTAAATGAATCTTCAGTGTTTTATGTTTGGCTCCTAGGAGTGGGGAGCACATGCATGACCAAACTTAAGACTTCTAGCCAGTCTCTGAATGTGCTTTATTGCTCCCAACTTTTCTTGTAGTACATGGACTTCAATAGGCCTGTAAGTCTTGCCCACTTCCTTCATTAGTTTCTCTAGTTTCTTAGAAGACCTTTTACTGAATAATGTGGAGAATAAGATACATACAAGACAACATGTTTAAACAACATGAACTCAAGACGCTATAAGGAGAATGACTGAGACACAATAGCATGCATGACTTAAACATATTCTTGCATGCGCCCTAAAACAGATTTATTTAGCAGGTTTGGGTAATGAGTTTTGTTTAAAAATTAGCATATCGGTGTAGCAAATATTTAGACAGTGGGAGTTTAGAGAACAAAGATACCGGTATTTTATTTAAAGGTAGAGCTTAGTTGGATGAAAAATATTCTGATGCAGCAAGGAGCCAGCTACCACATCTATGCCATAATCTTCATAAGATACATAAGAAAAGTGTTTTCTGAAGGCTTAAAATTATGTCTTTTCTAATTTTGTAAGAAATTATGACTCAAATGTGGGTGAATGCACACTCTTTCCCCTTAAGTTCAAAACTAGACAATGGATTGTTTATCATGTAGGAAGTAAGATAGAAAATGACACTTGGGGAAAAAACGGATGCATTTAATGAAGAAAAGTCTGATTAATTCCAGACTGCTTGTCCCTCTCATATCCCTCCCTCCTCCAACTCCATCGCCACTACTCTGGCCCCAGTCTCTTCAACTCTCATGTGATAGACTGTTGGTGGACCTGGCTGGCCCACTAACTTGAGCTGTGTAAGGCAGGACCTGTCACCCTCATCCTTGTCTAGCACAGAGCCTGATATTGAGTAGGCAGAAGTGACATCTGCTCATTAACTGATTGGTTACTTGATCTTATCAAAATGGTAATACATTCCAGGCCATGAGATCTCTCAATCATTATGCAGTATTGTTAGAAAAAAGTGCAAACCAGTACCCTATTGCTTGATTTTTTCATAGACTTGTCCCTTCTCCCCATGATATTTTCAATTAAAAAGGAGAAGAGATTGCGTTGTATCAGGGTTGTAATTTTTAGTTATTAATAGTCTGGCTTCCATTTTACCCTCTGGGGGATAGTTAGAAAAGCAATTGGTCACAAATGTCATAGGGACCTACAGCTCCCAAAATGTTTCCCTTATCTTGGTAATTCAGTTTTTTAAGAGTAAGAAGCATCCTCCTGAGTTTTTTGTACGCTTATGAAGGAAACACAAAGATGGGAATTTGAAGTGTTTAGAAGAAAGGGTGTATTTCCACATAGAATGTCCTGTTTGTGCATGTTTAAGATTTGAGGCTTAAAAATCTTTCATTTCAGGAGAGGGCCTGAACAGCTGGGGTATTTTTCATTGAGGCTACAGATGTACTGGAGTGGAAAGTCTTGCTTTCCTGGACTACTGAAGGTAGAAAGAAGTAAGGGATTTGTGAGTCAGTGAGGGTCAGGCAAAGAAGTGAATATTGAGTAGCCCTCTGCTGTCTTGCTACAGCTAGAGTCAGAAGTAAGCAACTAAGTTACTTTTTGGATTTACCCAGTTGTATGTATTGGTAAGGCCCAAATTCCTATCATAGCATCATCTTTTAGCACAGTGCAATTTGTTCTTCATACTTCATGATGCTATATTATGTTTATTACTCAGTTATTTTCTACACATCTAAAAGGTAGATTTTAGACTTATTGTACAGGTGAGAAAGTGCATTCGCAGAGGATGTGTGATTCACCCAAACTCACACAGCTGGTTAGGCAGTATAGCTGTATTTGGGACCTAAATTATCCTAGGCTCCATTCCACGAGGACACCAGTTTCAGGAGCTGTGGCTGGTATAAGATTCAAGAGAGAAAACTCAATGAGTCTTTGGGAAGTACGTGACCAGGGATGTTACTAAGAAAAAGCATTTTTCTTTTTAATTTCACCTTAGAGGGAGGAGACTATACCAATTAGTTAGTCCTAATACTTTTTACAAAGATGGCACATTTTCACCCAAAAGTAAAGTAGAAAACACTGGAAAATCAAATGATGAGTATTTCCCAGGTTCTGATAGCTGTTACCTGTGCTTGCAAAGTCCTCAGAAACTCTGCTACAGGACTGGAATTGGTTCCTGGGGAGACTCCATCTGTCAGCAACTCCACCAGAAAGAATGTTCCTGCCTAATTCCTCTTTCAGTGAAGACACACCTTGTACAAAGGTGTGGGGAAAATTTTGCAAAGATGTGCAATGGTCCTAATTAATGAGGTTTTGTTGTACTGAGTCTTTTTACCGTACTATACCGTATTGACTCTATTCCTTATGTCTGCCCCATCTTGAACAGAGGAGGAGCCTTGCACATCATTGTAAATGTGGCTAGCGTGCCTAGTCTTACCACTTTAGTCCCAACGAAACTTATTTATTCATACAGAAAATATTTAGCATCTACCATGTGGAAGTTTCTGTTCCAAGATTTAAGGATATGGTAGTGAGCAAAAGTCCTTATCTTCATGGTGATTACATTCTGGTGGAGGAAAAAGATAATAAACAAATCAATAGACTATAGAGTAGGTGAGATGATGAGGGCCAAGGGAAAAAAAATTGAGCAGTGAAAGGGGGGGGGTAGGGAATGTTATTGGGGGAAGGTTAAATATTACTAGATTTTGAAATGGCATTTTATAGGTTGAAAATGGAGTAATGTTGGCAATTCCCTGTGGTTGCCTTGTGGCCAGAAAGGGCCTCAACAAGAAGGTGACTTGAGTTAACATCTGAAAGGAGTGGAGGAGCAAGCCTCATGGATTTTGGAGGAGATATTCCAGACAGAGGGAAGAGCAGATGCAAAGTCCTTGAGGCAGAAGTACATGGCAGAAGCGTATGTTTGAGAAACAGCAAGGGAGCCAGTGTAGCTGGAGCAGAGTCACTAGAGAGGAACATTCAGAGCATGCAGGGCCTGTGAGCAACTGTGAGGGAAGGACCAGGATCATGTCAGCTCGACCCTGCCTTGTGGAATAGCTCCTGCTAGAGTCATTCACCATTATTTCTCTTGTTTTTCAATGTCGTGTGGAGACTCAGTCAACACTACCTGCTCTCTCTCCCTTTACACGTTACTTGGCCATTTCTACTAATTCTAGTCTCCTAATTCTACCTGTCACCTTTGGCAAATACTGTGGAGGTCTTATAGTATAGTTTTAAAACAACATAAAATTAGGATTTTTAAAAACTATAATGCTTAGGTTTTATTTCTCAGTTTTGCCATTTACAGGTTGTGTGATCTTGGAGAAGCCTGTTAAGTCTCACGTTCTTTATCTATAAATGGTGAAGATAATTACCACAGAATGGGTATGAGGCTCAAATAAAAATAAAGAAATAAGATCTATATGTTTTGTAAAATACTATGCAAAGTCAAATTATTATGGATTAGAAAGTCCTTCCAAATATGGAGTAATTATAATTTAACACTATAGTCCTGACTAATCTATACAGACACTATTAAATACAAAGGGCTACCTGTGAACATAGCAGACAGTCATGATCTGAAGTTTGTGTCTGGTGATTTCTTCAATATTCTTATTATTTTTCTATAAATTTAAGGTAGTTCTTTTTTTTTCTGCTTAAAGCCAGTACATTTTAACCTCCATACTGAGATGGTACTCTCTCCATTAACAACCAAGTTATTCCATGAAGAGCATCCATGTCTCCTTGCAGGGTGAAGTGGGTGTGGCCAACTTTGAATATGGTGAAACTTCCAGCTTGGAGGCCACATCCAGCCAGATGATTCTATGCTCTTACACCCACCAGAGAGATAATTCACATGCTGACACCTGCTGTTAACAGATAAGGAAAGGAGTTGGGGCTTTTCAGGCTGACATCCAGGGAAAGAACCTGAGCCCATTCCCATGCAGCTGTATTTGTTAGATTTGAAGCCAGCCTCTTGGTGTACATTTAACTAGTCATGTTAGTAGTATGTACAGGGCCTGGTCCTTGAAAAGGACAGACATCAAAAAACATAGGTAGCAGGGATAGCAGTCTCAGGATTCTGGGTTTTATATATCATTTTCTTTATGATGTGACTTCTAGCCAACCCATACTCCATCTTCAGCTATATGACAAATTATTTTGATCGTCCAAAAGCATAAAATCATTATACTATTAGATTTGCGATTGATAAGAGCAATTTTGTTGTTAATATTTTTTGAAAAGCTCTGTGTAAGGATTTGTACTCAAAACTCATTGAAGCAACACTGAAATCACTGAGGGTTTAGACACTAATGAAAAAAAGAGTCTAATAAATATAAAAGTTTAAAAAACTGGGACGAATTACCTGATATATTTGCCTATTTTATGAAAAGCAATTTTAAATAAATATTCTGACAGCTGCATATTCTTCTCAAATAATAATGTTATTTTTTTCTCACAGTATTCATTTGTCACTCCACAATATAGATGCCCAGTTGTGTGTTGGTCATCTGAAGATGTGGAATGCGATTCATCCAGCTCTCCTTTCACTTAGTGATTTTTGCTTTACCTCTTTCTTATCTTGGGACCATTTTTTGCTTTAGCTCCATTGCCTTTTTTTTTTTTTTTTTTTTACTTTTTAACTTTTTATTTGAATATTGGTGGGAACTATATGTGTCCTCTTTTATCTATACTCACAAAGCTTGCCCCATTTGCTTTATTATCATTCTCTCCCTTTCTCTCCTTCTTTCAACTTCTTCCCATCTTTTCTTCCCTCTCTCATCTCTCTCTCTTCATATAGACATTTTGTGCATGTGTAATTTATTATGAACTATGGAAGTACACCTCTATTTCTCAAATACTTCTATGTATTTCCTGTGTTTAAGTTTATTACAATACATAACCTCAGTATGGTTATAAAATCGGGAATTTTGGTATCTGTGGAATATTATTATCTAATCCACAGTCCATATTCAAATGTTGTCAGTTATCTTTTGTAGCTTTTTTTTGGTATAAGATCCAATTTAGGATCATGATTACATTTAGTTGTCATATGTCTTTAATCTGGAATAGTTTCCCAGACGCCCTTTGATATTCTTAACTTTGAAATTTGTGATGAGTACAGACTGAATATTTTATGGAATGTCCCTCCATTTGAGTTTGTCTGATGTGTCTTCTTAACTAGAGTCAAGTTATGCATTTTTGTCAGGAATACCACAGAAGCAATGTTGTATTCTCAGTACAACATATCAAAAGATGGATGATGTTGATATTTCTCACAAGCTGATATTAACTTTGATCACATGGTTGAAGAGATGTCCACCAAGTTTCTCACCTGTAAAGTAAAATTTCCCTTTGTAAATTTTAAGTAACTTATGGGAAAGTACTTGAAGACATGTAAATACTCTGTTCCTCAAGAAATTTTTACCCGCTAGTCTTAGTACCTGTTGATAATTTTCTAACACCATCATACCTTCTACATTTATTGGTTGGCATTTTGATTAGGAAGTTTCCCCTGTGCCTCATTGATTGATTTGTTATTTATTTATTCACTGGCTTATAATATATTACTATTATTACTTATTTCAATGCTCACATTATCTCAGAATTGGCCAGTGGGAGCCTCTTCCAGCTGACTCATTTCTTTTTAATGTGTCCCATCATTCTTTGAGCATCCCCTTTACTACCTGGCACAAGACTGTTCAGGTTCATTTTGTACTTTCTCTGCCTCAGAGAAATCAGCCAGTTCTCTTAGTCTGAGCAACTCCAGCTTCTTTAATTGGAAGTGTTTAGAAACCAAGATCTAGGCACTACTTGTGGTCATTGTTACTTGTGTGCTACTGCTTTTAAGTGCTTTCAGAACTAGAAAACAAATACACATGTACCTACATATAAAGATATATATCTATATGTATTTCCATATCTACCCATCTATATGTATGTGTACCTTTGTGTATGAGTGTGTATAAAATAATACAAATCATGAGTTCATACTGATGCTTCAGATTCTAAGCTAAAACCATAGGGTTCATTCTAGAACCCTAGCCTTTCCATTTCTGTATTTGCAACACTCTTTTCCAATAATCACAAAGGCCTGGCCCCATTGTCCTCAATATAGTTACTTACTTGCTCAAATATCAAATGCACAGAAAGTAGTTTTAGGGTTGCCAACTTATGTCATTGCAAAAAGAAAACCTTCTAAAGTGAGTTTAATATTATTTACATTTGTAAAGTAAAATTAACATGTAGTAAAATACACCTATCTTAAGTCTATCATTCCATGAACTTTGAATGGAGAAGCCCATATAAACCTCATTCCTGTCAAGATGTACAATGTACATCATGGTGGCTATGGTTAACAACATTGTATTTTATGTTTGAAAATTGTTAAGAGAGTAGATTTTAAGTGTTTTCACTACAAAAATGATAAGTATGTGAGGTAATGCTTGCATATTTTAAATAGCTTGATTTAGCCATTCCGCACTGTATACATATATCAAAACATTATATTGTACTCCAGAAATATATAATTTTTACTTCTTAATTAAAAATTTTTAAAGATAAACAATGCTTTCAGCACACTGGAAAGCTTCTTTGTGCCCCTTCTCTGACATCCTCCCACCTAGAGGCAACTGCTGTTTTAAATTTTTTCACTGTAGATTAATTTTGCGTTTACTAGAACTTCATAAAAATAGAACCAGACAGTATATATTCTGTTGATTCTGCCCTCTAACCCAGCATAAATTGTATGTATCAGTAGTTCATTCTTTTTGTTGCTGAGGAGTATTCTATTGTAAAACTATACCACAATTTGTTATGTATTTACCTTTTGATGGACATTTGTTTCTAGTTTTGGATTATTACAAATAAAGCTGCAATGAACATTCTTTTTAAAAAGGCTTTTTGTGGATATGTGTTTTCTTTTTCTTTTTTTTCTTTTCTTTTTTTTTTAATTTTTTGAGATGGAGTCTCGCTCTGTCGCCCGGGTTGAAGTGCAGTGGTGTGATCTCAGCTCACTGGAACCTCCACCTCCCAGGTTCAAACGATTCTCCTGCTTCAGCCTCCTGAGTAGCTGGGATTACAGATGCCTGCCACCAGGCCCAGCTAAATTTTGCATTTTTAATAGAGATGGGGTTTTACCATGTTGGCCAGGCTGGTCTTGAACTCCTTACCTCAGGTAATCCACCCTCCTTGGCCTCCTAAAGTGCTAGGATTACAGGCATGAGCCACCGTGCCCAGCCTGTATTTTCATTTTTAAAATTATTTCTTAAACAATTTATCTGTTAAATTGTGTACTAAAATTGTTTTTTTTTTTTTCCTCTTGGTATACAGTTCTGTGGATTTTAAGTAAGCTATAGATTCATTCAACCACCACCGTAATCAGAATACAGAACAGTTCTGTTATCCCTCAAAAAACTTCCTTGTCCTGCCTATTTATTGTCAGCCCTACCCCACCTCACCCTTAACTCATTTCAACCCCTGATCTATACTTCATCCCTATAGTTTTGTCTTTTTGAGAATGTCATATAAATGGAGTCATACAGTATGCAATCTTTAGAGACTGGCTTCTTTCAGCACAATTCCTTTAAGATTCATCCGAGTTGTTGCATGCATCAAAGGTGTTGTCATTTTTTAAAGTTTTAGCCACTAATAGGCACATAGTGGTATTGAGTTATGTTTTTAATTTGCATTCCCCCTAAAGACTAATAATGTTGAATATCTTTTCATCATTTTCCATCATTGCATCTTCTTTGACAAAGTGTATGTTTTAATCTTTTGCCTAATTTTAAAATTTTGTTGTTTGTTTTCTTATTGAGTTTTGAGAATTCTTTTTTGTTTCATTTTTTATTCACAAAATATTTTCTCATATTCATTGTCTTTAATCTTTTCAGCATCCTGCAAACATTGTTCTAATATTAATTTTGTAAAGTCAGAGCAGTAAAAATTAAAAATGTGGTCTCCAAAGCTAACAATCTGGGTTCAAATTCTGGGTTTGTCACTTATTGCTGTATAACTTTAGCAGCTTGACTTCCCCAAACCTTGGTATCCTCAACTGTGAAATCATACTCATATAAAACCATCATTCCCA
The DNA here is from genome assembly GCF_008728515.1 of Papio anubis. Lineage (NCBI taxonomy): Eukaryota > Metazoa > Chordata > Mammalia > Primates > Cercopithecidae > Papio > Papio anubis. The sequence goes on along the minus strand of NC_044996.1, from coordinate 3,661,626 downwards.
GCAAACTATCACAAGGAGAGAAAACCAAACACCACATGTTCTCACTCATAGGTGGAATTGAACAATGAGAACGCTTGGACAGAGGGAGGGGAACATCACATACTGGGACCTTTCAGGGAGTGGGGAATGGGGGAGAGAAAGCATTAGGAGAAATACATAATGTAAATGTCGAGTTGATGGGTGCAGCAAACCAACATGGCACATGTGTATACCTATGTAACAAACCTGCACTTTGTGCACATGTGCCCTAGAACTTAAAGTGAGAAAAAAAAAAAAAAAAAAGCAATAACAACACTTGCTGAGTGCTTACTATGTATCAGGCACTGTTCAGAATATTTTAAACACATCTTAGCTCATTTCATCCTCACCACAGTCTATGAGTTTTGAGAATTCTTTATACATTCTGGATACAAGTTCTTTGTTCAATATTTGATGTGCAAGTACTTTCTCAAGTCTGGGGCTTCTATTTTCATTCTCTTAACAGTGTATTTTGCAGAACAAAGGGTTTTTATTTTAAGGAAGGAATATTTTGTTATTTTTTTTTCTTTGATGGATTGCTTTTGGTGCCATGTCTTAAGAATTCATTACCAAACCAAGGCCACATAAACATTTTTAGTTTTTTTTTTCCCAAAAGTTTTATCATTCTGGATTTTAAGTTTGTATCTATGATCTACTTTGAGTTAATATTTTTACAAGGTGTGAAATTTAGGTCAGAGTTCATTGTTTTTGGTATATGGATGTCCAGTTGTTCCAATATCATTTGTTGAAATATGATCTTGTTACTGTCCTGCTCAAAAACTTTCAGTGCTTTTCCCATTGCACTTAGAATAAAATCCAAACTCCTTTTGTATGGTCTGTAAAGCATACTGCTCTCATGCCTACTTATTTCTGAAACCTCATTTTGTGTTATATTCCTTTTTGTCTGTCAGACTTCAGCCTCCCTGGCTTCTCTTTTCTGTGAATTCTCAACACTCTTTTCCAACATAGAGTCTTTGCACATGTTTGTGTCCTCAACCTGAAATATTTTTCCATTATGTTGTTCAATAGTTGGCTTATACTCGTTCCCCTAAGTTCATTTTTTATTCTCTCCTCTGGCATTCTGCCCTTTTCCTTAATCATACTTATTATAATTTTTAACTTTATAGTTATCTCTAAACTAATCACTCATTGTCTGGATTTCCCATGAAACTGTAAGATCCATGAAACTGTGTTTGCAGTGCCCACTACTGTGCCTATCCTCATAAAACTTGCTGCCTAGTGCTGAGATGTACAACTAAATAAGAAACTACAATATTACAAGAAGCTACACCATTCTGCATAAATGCCATTTAAGTTCATTCACTATTTCTACATGGACTAAAATGTTTTTCCCCTCTGTATTTTGTATACTTGAATCCTTCTCACCCCTCAAGAAACAGTTCCATCTTCCCTCTCTGAGAAGTTCTCCTGGTACCCAGTTCGGAAGAGCTCTTCCTCCCTGCTTTCTACTCTCCTACTGACACTCTCCACTTTGCCTTAAGATCACAGAGACTGACTTAGCTCTTCTCCTAGAAAATCAAAAGCTTGCTAAGAGTGGGATCCAAATTGCTTTCAGCTTGTGTCTCCCTCAGTACACAGACCAGCTCATTTTATTCAGTTAACTCATTTTCTGATTTCTAGAATACAGTCATGTGTTTATCCATGGGTCCATCTTGCCATTGGAAACTAACAGAGCTGATTTTCAGAACAAAAAAGAAAACAAGGCCAAACTTCAAATCATATCTCATATTTGCACAGCCAACACATAGGCCATTCGCTTTTTAATAAGTAGCAAAGACATAAAACGTTTTCTTTTAACATGTGCTGGGACTTGACTGGTCTCTGTTGCTTTATTTCCCCAACTGGCTCAACAATAGTCTTATAAAAGTGACAGAAAGACCATACACCATGTTACCTTAGAGGGATGACTGAGTGGGTTACAAAAGTAGGAAGACTCAGATGCCAAATAAAACATGGGCTGTTTGGCAAAACCTTAGCATGAACATATGGACCTAGTCCAGGCGCTCTAAAGTTACTGGCTGTATTAAAAAGAAGTTGGACCTGCCCTGTTTTATGATGTAAAAATGTGTGTGTGTTTGTGTGTGTCTTGTTTCATTGAAGTGAAAGCAAATGATTTTAACGGAATAGTGACAAACATTAATTCATAAAATAGTTTTTAGACTGGAAAAATATTTGATAATGGATCCAAATATGAAAATAATGAAATATAAAAATCAATGTAGTACCTTACAAACTGTAGAAATTATATCTGAGCTGTCAGTTCTAGTCGTTCAAAAACCCTGTCCTCTTTGAGTAAGAGATACATCCCTATAGAACATCCTGTCCTCAGCTGGAAGGCTTGGCCTTAAGGGCTTATTAGTTAGTGGGAACAGAGCAAACTTTCTTTATATCTTACCACACAGTTCTGGTCTTAGTATAGTCTTGTGTCTGATTTATGAATTTCTCCTGGAATGAATTTTCCACAAATATATGATGGCGAACTGTGTAGCCTTGACATTCATTCTGCCCATGAATGTCTTTAGTGTTAGCAACTGGCATCCAGGCATTTTCCAGTGACTCACCAACCAAAGCTATACATTGCCTTCTCTACGTTTGAAAAGGGGCAGGGGGCAGACCACAGAACACTAATCAGATTCTAAAGTTGCTTTCATGTTTACTTAATATTTCTACACTGCTCAGAGGAAGCCAATATCAGCAATATTCTTTTTGAGATGACAAAACCTTGAAACTTTTTAAGTTAATTTTAGAGCAATAGAGTTTTTGTTGACTTAGTGTTCACTTTTCTGTCTTGTCTTTATTATTTGACATTAGGGCAACTCTTACCGTAGATTACTTGCTCTTCAGGGTATATGAGACTAAGATTTCTACCATGTTGATGATCTTATTTACTTTTTAAGTGTAATGAATATTGTGCGTTACTAATTTTTTTTAAATTCTGGTGAGGAAATACCACCAAGTGCCGTTCAGTGTTTTTCCTCTTTTGATGTGTTTGTGAAAAACTGGTGTAACCAAAAAAGCACATTAGAGGAATTCAAAATGGCCCTTTAGAGAGTGATGGTTTCTATGAAATGGATGGAGTATGATTTTAGTGGAAATTTTCCCATTTTGACTTCATCCTTTGTAAAACACCTAAATGTATCAGAGTCACACCATTTGGCTTCTTTTTAGTTGTGTATTAGTAGTTATTTAAAGGAAGTCTTTACCATACAGCTAAAAGAAGAATTGAATTTTCTTAGCTATGCCATAAAAGTAATTACCTGCCAGATAAAAGGGACCTCATGTTCTAAATAGTTGAAATTCAACATTTTGTTTTAAATCTTCATTTTCTGATATGTAAAATTATCTGAATTAATCTGTATGGTGTAGGTTTAGTCATGTTATCAGCTTCAGATATATCAGATATATATATATGTTAACCCACTCAAAGAATATGATTTTGAAAGCCACAAGAATCCATATCTGTGTCTCGTACAGGAAGACAGGAAGGCTGAAATGGAAAGATGCATATAGACCCTAACTCATTGTCTCATGAAAGTCAGTCCTCTTCATGCTGTGGCCAGGGAGCAGTAAGGGGTGTGATGCTCAGGGTAGGGAATTGGAGAGGAGAAGGGTGCATTATTTTCTGAGTCATCTTGTTTCACTTTCTGCCTATCTCTCAATCCTAATACACACCATAGGCGTGTACACACGTGTACACACACACACACACACACACACACGTATACCAGACATTTTCCTTTTCCATCCTTTTAGGCCCTGGAGTAATAAATTACTCTGCTGGAGAGAACTGGTAAATTCAAATAGCACACTCCTTCCATTCAGAATATCTGAATGAAATATCATACTTTTCCCTCACATCAAAAAAAGACAGAACTTTTTGTGACTAAAAGTTAATTTCTTAAGCCAAAAGAAAATTTCTGGAAGCAGTCACTCAGGAAGAGTTTCCTAAAACATTCATATGCTAAGATGGTAAACGATGGGATTTGTTGTCCCTTTGTTAGCAAGAAACCATGATCTTGAGCAGCTTCAGGTCCATTAAGATCTCTCCCAAGTGAGAATGCAATGGGCTTCTCTGGCTGTAAGTTGTCCATTGCCTCTGATTCCATTGGAGAGAAAGAAACCAATCACCTGCTCGTGTTTTTTCAAATTTCCAAATCCATTCTTACGTTGTAAAAAACAGGCTGCTGCTGATTTTGGCTCACAGGCCATAGTTTGGACAAAACCCTTATCTATTCAGTATACTAAGTATCTGTTCATATCAATATATTATTCTTGATTACATTCTTGATTATAGTCAATGGATATATTATTATTTTCAACATTTTAAGGAATGTTTAATTTGTAAAAAGTTAAAAGTCGCAGAATGGTTTGCCATTCTTATGAATAAAAACAGAATTTCAGGACTTCATATGAATGTTTTTAGTTTATGCTAATTTAATAATACATTTTTAAAGAATTCATTTTCTAATTTTTCAATGATTTAGCATGTTTTCAGATTTTATCAACAATATCATCAAATGACTCATTTGCCAAATTTACCATTTTCCCCAAACTTGTATCTGTGAACTCTGACAAAGCTTAATGACTTAGAGTGGATTGAAATATTTTAACAGTTTTTGAAGATACTTAGGATATATTGTACTTGGCCAATTTTTCTGTTAACATTTTAAGGAAGGTTCCATTTGTCTGTACCCCAGGTCCCTTACTGCTGCAGCTGAATTGAGCAGGGGACAAGAGAAGGGAACTTGCGATGGGGGAAAGAAACAAAGGAGAACCAGCATCCAGCACAGCTTGGGCTACCAACCCCTGAAGTTGGGTTGAGAGGAAATGAGTCCATGAGAGAAGGAGATGAGGAACTCAGCAGGTGTCTGAAGCCCTCAGGACTCTGAAATCCTTCCTTCCTACAATAGTCTTAAACTCTGCCAACTCAGCACACTTAAAATTTTATGAATAGCTTAAAGAAACAGGTTTTTGGTAAATCAATATATTTGGATAATTTGACAAATTGATGCTTTGATTCATGTTCATTCAGTCCATTTGTCTCCTGGCAAGTTGGCTTTTGGAAAATTTAATATTAGTAGATTGACTTGGGAAGTTGGTATGCTTCCATACTGAAAAGCAGTGGCTTTCCAGAGGCAAAACTAAGAAGGAGCCAGGAGTGGGTCAAGATTGCATCCTTTCTGGAAACAATAGTGTGCACAAACTACCTGGCAAAGTTGATAGTAGCTCATAGTTATCTGCAGTTCATTCTGTGGAGGATGTTAGTGGGTTAACTTGTGGTGTGAATATAAAGTGATGGAACTGATCTTAACATATGGGCCTATCGATTTCAAAGACATACACATTTTGGTAATAGAGACAAATGAAGGCATCACATGCCTGTATCAAAACATTTCATGTACCCCACAAATATATACACCTACTATGTACACACAAAAATCAAAATAAAAAATAAAAGTAAAAATTAACAAATTAGGGCATATTGGATGTGTGGCATGACAAAATCAAGGCATTTCTGGCTGGGATTAAACAAAACTAGAGATTATTTTACTACTCCCTAATGGTGACACAACTATTGCCCTTACTGGTATAAGGAGTTAGCAGACTGGGTTCATATTCTGGCTTTGTCATTTACTAGTTGTGAACTTATATGTTATTCACGTTATAAAGCTTTATTTTCCTCATCTATAAAGTGGAGACGATAACAGAACATATGTCATTGAGTTATTGTAGGACTCAGAAAGGTAATATGTAAAAGATACAGACCCCATGGTAGGAACTTGGTAAATGATAGTGTCTTTTCTGTCAGTCAGAGATGAGATTGGTTGTGGGTAGGCAATATGGTTAGTTAGCAATTACCTTAAGATTATTGAGGGTGATGATGAAACATTCACTTCAAGTTACTGATATTCTGAACCGATCAAAATTACATCCATTGACTATCTGCCTTTAGTTAAGGTTCCTAAAATGAACTAAATTCATCTTCAAATAATGTAAATCTATTAAGATGACTATCTCCAATTATTTAGTTAGTAAAAGTTGCTATATTGAAAGAGAAGGACCTGTCAAATATTTAGAAGGCAGTGTAGTTATTTTGTATTCGGAAGGATCAAGATTTGTACATTGATTCAGAGGATATTTACAAGTATACATTGTATGCAGAGCCCTGTAGCCACAGAACACACTTCTCTTCTCCCCCTCAAAGGAGGATATTGATCTAGGTGATCTATAGCAATAGCAACGTTCCCAAGTCTCTCAGTGCAGTTTCAAGTCACAAAACCCAGGCTCTTGATCCCTATTCTGCTCATCTTAACACTAGAGCACCTGCTTCTTGGCTCCAAAGGAATAGAGAAATGATAGCGCATGCAGAACTCATCTTGCAGGAAGACATTTTCTAGGAGAGAGAATTAAAATTACAAAAGAACAATTGTAAAGCAAATTACAGTATCATACCTCTCAAATCATATAGTTAAGTGGAATAGAAACTTAGAGATGTAGGGTGGTCAATGAAAGAATGGCTAATGAGGGCATTTGAGCTGACCACACTTACGGAGACTCTACAGATTACAATGTACTTTTTCTTTTTTTTTAATTTTTCAGAATTTTGTTTTCACTTTTTGCATGTGGAGTTGAGAAAAATATTTTTTCTAGCTTTATTTAGGTATAATTGACCAATATTGAGGGTGTGTGACCCCAGCTTCTGTTCACCTTCCGTGGCATGCCTAGAATACTGAATAAAATAGTAGGGGGCTAGGGCAAAGAGAGGCTGTTTCAGGCTTGATTCCTAGGGAGCCACTTAACAGGAATCCTCTTCGAAGAACATAATGACTCTTGAGGAGAGGTAGGCTTTGGAGCTGCTAGTATCTAGTTATCAGGGACGGCTGAGATGCAGTTGGATTTGAAGGAAAAGTTGATACCTGATCCTGGACTCAAGATTTTACATTTCAGACAGGGCATGGTAGTGAGCTTCCTCTGAGAGCCTGTAGACTAGCCTTGGTTAGAGTAGCCTTAAAAATTAGCTTCTTAAACTTTGTTCATAACCTGCAACCAAGAAGGGAAATCTGGTTTTCTTTCCTTCCATCACTTCAGATTATATAATCTCAGCTGTAAATTAAATAGGGAGAGACATTTAGGATTATATTTTTACTGTCATCAGTTTCCTGACTCTGCCACAACTGTTCAAAACACACCTTAGTTTGTACTCCATTGGCGTATGAAAGGACAGCATTCCTTTGACATCTTTTTCATATTTACAGTTTCATTTATACAGCAAGTAGAAGTAGATGATATTTTAAGCCAAGAACAACCTTGCATTAAAGCAATTCAGCAGTGTTAAGCACTTTACCAATGGATATCAAATCTCGGTAAAATATTTAAAATGAAGAGAGAGAAGAAACATGAAGAGCTCAATTTAAGAGTAACATTTTGAGATTTTACATGATGAAACAGAGGTGCTCGTCTTTGTAGAATTAGGTGTTCTTTTATGTAACTACAACTGGCAAAGTGTTCTTTGATCTTTCTCCTTCTTTTTAAAAATTAAGTGATACAATTTGGAAAAAAGAAAGTTGTGCTTGTATCTGTTCCTACCCAAAGGCCAGCAGTGGATATGGCTGCAAACCCTCTGTTACATGTTATATCCCATATCCTGAGCCTGAACTCATTATTTACATGCACAAACTAGTTAGGTATGAAATATTCCCTAATGTTTTTCTTTAAAATTGTAAGTGCTTCTCTGTGGCTTTTAATTGTGAGGTGTTTTGTTTTGTTTTCGGGTCTCGCCATGTCGTCTAGGCTGGAGTGCGTTGGCGTGATCACAGCTCACTGCAGCCTTGACCTCCCCAGCTCAAGCGATCCTCCCGCTTCAGCGTCCTGAATAGCTATGACCACTGGCATGCACCGCCACATCTGACTTATTTTTTATTTTTTCTAGAGATGGAATCTCACGGTATTGTCCTGGCTGGTCTCAAACTCCTGGGCTCAAGTGATCCTTCCACCTTGGCCTCCCAGAGTGCCTGTGACTTTTATATTCTACATCAAATATTTGCCATTTATATTGACTTATGGAGAGGCAAAAAATGTAAATTCACTGAATAATTTGGAAAATATTCACTTTTATTTATATTCGTGATATTTAAGTCAGTGGATTTGAAACAAAACATACTTGCTTCACAATATATTGCTGTCAAAGAGTTTTGTCCAGAAAAACTTACTGCATCCTTTAATACAGCACTATCCAGTAGAACTTTCTGTGATGATTGCAGTGGCCTATAATCTGCTTCATCCAACACAGTAACCGCTAGCTATGGAGCACTTGAAATGTGGCTACTGTGACTGAAGACTACATTTTAAATTGTATTTAATTTAAATTAACTTAAATTTTGATTTAGCCACATGTGCCTAGTGACTGCCATGTTGGACAATGCAGCAAGCAATACATTCATATATTGTTTATCTCAGATATAAAGTTATGCACTATTTAGAAGCCAATATAAAGGTATTAGATTGCTTTTAAGGAACAAATAGAAGCTCCAGCTTGTCCATTAAAATAATTTTGTCAATCCAAGCAGATTGGGATGAAGGATGTGAAACATTTTGATTGAATTGACTGCTAAGTTGTATCTGTTTATTTCTTTTTTTACTTAGCAAATATCCATTAAGCACGTAGTAATTGCTCTCCATTGTGTGAAGTGCCTGGGATACAAGAAGTTTAAAGCATGTTCATTGCCTTGAAGAAATTCACCCCGTAGAAAAAGTAGATAGAAAGTAATAAGAAACATTTGTATAAGGTAGAAGAGAGTTGAGAAAGAGGGAAGAGTCTAGGATGACTTGCAGATTTCAGTCTTGAGTGACTGGGTGGAGGGTGGCACTGTTCACCAAGTAGGAGACACTGGAGGGGGAACAGGAGTCTATACCATGTTGAATTGAAGTTAGATATCCACATGCATGTGCTGAAGGCAGTTGGATATATGGGTCTACAGCTTGGGAAGAGGTCTTGAGGTAGAGCTGTGGGAGTCACCCATAGTTGAAGCCAAGGAATACGACATGGTCTGCAAGGCAGATAATACAAGAAATAACTTGGCTTATAAATTTAGTCGGAGATCGAAAAATTATTTTAAAAATATATAATAATATAGGAATTTTGTTTTTAAATAATATGTTGGCAGATTTACAAGTGACTCCATTTATGTTTGTTTCATGACACTGAAAATCAAATCAGTAAGAAATATTCTATATTTTACATATTTCATATTTATTTTAATTAATATTAACATAAATATTAATAAATATATTTAATTAAATATATACTTTTTATATATTTTAAACATTCTATATTCGATATAGTCCAATTATACACACAAATGCCTGACTTAACTTATTAACTAGTTGTTTTATGCTGTGTAAATACTTCCTAAATATTACATATTTTTGATATCCAAAATAAATTTTTTCAAACTCTTAATTTTTTAGTGTTAGAAATAAATGCTATAAATAAAATAGATTTTTGTCAGGGTCCTCTGAAATACAGAATGGAAAATTTCTCTCCATTGGCTCAGAATTCACTTTTTGAAACCATGTGAAATAACCCAGGTTTTCTCTTAATTACGTGTCTCTGAATATGCTTCGAAAGTTTTATAGATACCATTTTGCCACTGTCTTGCTGCTCTGAGGTCTTGTTTTTTATAATATTTATTATCAGACTTTAATTTCTCATTTTGTGGTGTAATAGGGGCTTTTCAAAAGAAAAACTCTTGAAAACAAAATACATTTCAATACCAGAATCTCAGTTACGAAATTTTTAAGGCTTGAAACACTATTATCAGTATTAAAAATAAGATTCTCATTCATTCATATTTTCTCCCCCCCATACTTAATTGGTGAAAAGTAAGCTAGTATTTAGACTCTAGTGTGCCATGAAGCTGCATCTCACCTTCATCGAAATTCTAATTTTGATAGAAATGAATTGTTAATGAGCCCCGAGAATGGAGAGTTTCTCTAATTACAAGAAACAAAATTAAATTGGGCCTAAAGACATTTTTTTTGTAATTGCAGTTGGTTTAAAAATCGAAAAAGAATATTTACTCATACACCTTGGCTTTAAAAATACTGGTTTGCTCCCCACTGTTAAAAAGGCATTGAGACCTGCAGCAAACTTCATTCTAATGAGGGTCCAGATGATTTTTTTTGTGTGTAGATGTGCAGAACAACTTTGTGGGAAAAATGATACCTCAAAGATTAATGATGTTAATGATGTTCTGTAGTAGGGAAAATAAAACAAATAGTTTTTATTTGAACCTTTTTGTTGTATGATAGAAAATTTTGATTTAAATGGCAAGTGAGATATGTTTACCATCTCTCTTTTTACCTATTTATAGTATCTCTCAAGGTCAAAGAGGACATACTAGCATGGAAGTCGTGTATGTTGAACCTGCTGCTGCTGCTGCCGCTGCTGCCGCTGCTGCTGCTGCTATCTCAGATGTATGTACATTGAGGACCACAGACTACAATCTTGGACCCTTACCGTGTGATGTTGATTATTTAGTTAATGTGTGTTACCAAGAAGTATGTCAGATGGACGTGACACATGAGCAGTGTTCCACAGTTGCCATCTTGTAGACATTTCTTATTAGGAGCCAGTAACTGCCAGACTTGGAATGGTCCCTGTAGTGCTTGAAAAAGAATTAAGCTAAACTCTATCCCAGATGTTGTTCAGGGTCCTTTGCCTTGTGAGTACATTTCATAATGAAAGTTTACTGACCTGCATGGTATAGAAAGCCATGAAGGCGGCTGGGCGCAGTGGCTTATGCCTGTAATCCCAGCACTTTGGGAGGCCGAGGTGGGCGGATCACAAGGTCAGGAGATCAAGACCATCCTGGCTAACTCAGTGAAACCCCATCTCTACTAAAAATACAAAAAATTAGCGGGGCGTGGTGGCGGGCGCCTGTAGTCCCAGCTGCTTGGGAGGCTGAGGGAGGGAGAATGGCGTGAACCCGGGAGGCGGAGCTTGCAGTGAGCCGAGATTGTGCCACTGCACTCCAGCCTGGGTGACATAGCGAGACTCCGTCTCAAAAAAAAAAAAAAAAAAAAAAAAAAGCCATGAAGGCCAGAACCCAGTGCCTAATTAGCCTAGGTTGTCTGCATCCGTTCTCTAAGACAATGAATGTATCATCCGTTTATTCATTAACCAGATATTACTAGAAAGAATCCTTAAGAGATATACATTAATATAAATTTAAAACCTGGGTCTGCCCTCAGTGATCTGATGAAACTCTCGTCTGGGAAATAAAATCAAACTGCAAGGAGAGAGAGAGGTAGAGAAGAACAGAAGAGGTATCTCAGAAGGCATTTCCCACATTAAAAAGTGAGAGGGTGGTTCCTCGCCTTACATGCCACTCCATGGGTGCATGTACCACAGCTGATAGGCTGGATCACCACAGTGGTAACAGTGCTACAGAGAGAAAACATGGCTGAGACATCAGAAGACAAGGGTTTGATTCCTGATTCTGCCCTTACCAGTTACATGGCCTGGGGAAAGTTATTTTACCTCAGCCTCAGTTTCCTCATCTGTAAAATGGAAGTAATAATAATAATCTCTACCAGGCTACCTCATAGGCATATAATAATGCTCAAAGTAATCTTATCGGGATATTTATTTTACTCCTGTAATAGAATGAAACCTCTGTGAGAGGAGAGACCATTGGCTGTCTTGTTGGTCAACTTTGAACAAGGCTTGTTACACATAGTAGGCAGTCATAAATATTAGATGCACAAATGAGTACTCTTATGTTAAAGCACTCTGTTATTTTTATAGAACTCTTCAAATATTTGGTAAAGGGATTTCAAGAGCAGTATAAACAGGCTGCATGTATAGACTCTAACTTTGGTTTTCAGGCCTCCATGTGTTTTGCCTGAATGAATTTGTACTGGGATCAGTGCAGATAGCAGGTCCTTTCAGTATTTAAGTTCTCCTGTAACATGGAGATGCCATGAGCACATATTTTAAACGTGAAGTGCTGATTTTGCATTGAATTTTCCAAGTATTGCTCATTTAACAAAGTATGTCTATGCAAATAAAACTTTCTCCATTCTGAATAAGTACCTCTGCTTAACCTAATATTCTGTTCAAAGAAGTATGAAACAAAGAGGAAATTAGGTAGAAGAATGCTAATTTAGACAGAGCAATGTTCTCTTTACACACAAACTAATTACAGGTATGCTAGGAAAAGGGGCCAAGCCAACCGTATAGCTCCAGCAATCAGTGTAACATCTACACAGCTGTCAGGCTTGCTTCATCAGCCCGTCAGTAAATAAGTATTTATCCAGGGTTTATAGTATACTGTGTGTGAAGAATCCAAAGTCCTTAAACTTAGTATGTGTGGAAGAAAGCTGGATTAAAATATTCTCATTTTACAAAACATATAATGCCTAAGTAATTATAATATTTAGAGAAAAGTGGGTTAAAAAAAAAAAGAAATACATAACCCCACTGCTGTGGCACAGCTGCTGTTTAATTTTACTTATTCCCATTCAGTCTTAGTCCACCAACGTATATATTTTTCATGTAGTTACAATGAAAAATATAGCTTACATTCTACGGCATACCCTTGGCTTCCACTTATCCCTAAGTTCCATTTTTTTCTACAGTCACATTGATCATTTTTTAAAACTGTATAATATTCCATGGAATTGTGAGACTTCTGCTTCCAGCCAAGATGGAGTGAGGGGGCCAGGTTAACTTGCCTACCTGAAATGGGCAAAATAAAACAGACAAAATATATGACATAACAGTTTTCATGATAATGGCCAGCAGGCAGCAAAGGCCACAGATTCTTGAGCAATTGGAAATCAACGAGAGGAGCTCCACAGTTACCAGAGCTTACTACATAGCAAGTTTCCAGGCCACATTGCAGAGAGGGAGAACACATATGGAGCCCAGTGGACTGCCTGAGTTGACATTGAGGTGAGAGTATAGGGAGACTAAGTTTGCTAGCAGAGTCCTAGAGAAGAGAGAGCTGCATGGAGAAAGAATGCTAGAGATCTGTGAGGGGCCTCCTCTAGTATTCAGCAGCATATTGATTGGCGTATTAACTTGAGGAAGCTACTTGAAGTGGGGCTAGGGGAAAACCATTCCAGAGGATTACAGAGAACAATGCTAGTACTCACAAAGGGTTGGTAATAGTTCCTGTTCCTACCAGCCATACTGAAAATCCTCATAACACACCAGACATTAAGTGAGAGTACACAGAAATGTCCTGCATCAGGTGTGGAGAAAAATTAACTCTAGTGATATGGTTTGGATCTCCTTTTTAATTGACTTTGTCCCAAATACTTCTTTTAATGATGAGTGTAGGTGACTTATGTTAGTAGCCACTCACATTCTGCCATCCATCCCTAGAGATAGGTTGCTCCTTAGCCATGTTACACTAAACAGGCATGTTTGGCAGAATTGGCGCTTGTGCATTATCAGATTGCTTTTGCATCCAAATCCATTGTTGCAGGAGGTGGCAGGTGGGGTGGCATCTTCAGAAGCAGCTGTCTCTGAGCATGAACCAAGGGCTGGGTAGGATACCAGCAGACAACACAGAAACAGTCTGCTAGAGCTGATTATGTGCAAATGAGAGGCCAGGACAAACCTGGTTTAGGGAATAATCATGAGAGCATCTTGCATTGATTTTAAAACCTACTATATGGTAGGCATTTAGTCATTTATTCATTCAACAGATAGGTATTTAAGATTCTAAAAAGTAGTCAAAGAAGGTCAACCCTGAAGAAGAATAATAACACTGAAAACTAAAGTGTCTTGAGAGCTTCCTATTTGTGCATTTTGCTGGGTGCTTAACTCCCACAACAGACCTATGAGGCATTATCATTCCAGTTTTACAGATGGCAAATATCAGAGTCTTGCTATTAAATAAGTTGCCCAAAGTCACACAGTAAATGTCAGAGCCAGGATTCAAACCCAGATCTGTCTGATCTCAGTATCTATGTCTCTTACTGCCCAGTGAGGCATCTACTTTTAAAACTATTTTGTCATATTGTCCTATTCGTTGCATGGTTTCCCTTTTGTTCTTTATATATTCGAACATTTTAAATGTGTTTATTTTTAAAGGCCATTTCTGATTCCTTCATTTACTGATTTATTGAACAACTATTTATTGAACACCTACCAGATACCAGATACTGTTTTAAATTGGGGGGTGGATTCATTAGTTAACAAAACAGTGAAAAATTGTTGCTCTAGAGGAACTTACATTCCAACAGTGAGAAACAGACAATAACGAGATGAAAATATTAAATAAAGAAATCATTGATTAGAAGGTGACAAGACTTAGGCCGGGCACAGTGGCTCGTGCCTGTAATCCCAGCACTTTGGGAGGCCGAGGCAGGCAGATCATGAGGTCAGGAGTTTGAGACCAGCCTGACCAATATGGTGAAACCCCATCTCTACTAAAAAATACAAAAAGTAGCCGGTGGTGACGCGCGCCTGTAGTCCCAGCTACTCAGGAGGCTGAGGCAGGAGAATTGCTTGAACCTGGGAGGCAGAGGTTGCAGTGAGCTAAGATCGTGTCACTGCATTCCAGTGTGGATGACAGAGTGAGACTCAGTCTCAAAAAAAAAGAAGGTGACAAGACTTATTGAAAAGATAGAGCAAGATGAGGAGGTTTGGGAATGCAAGAGGTGGGGGAGTACAGTATTAAATATAAGCAATGACTTAAAAAAGGGGAGAAAGCTAGCCATGAAGACATCTGTGGTCGGGGAGACTATTTCAAGAAGAGGAAAAACTTCTGCAGGATTTTGAGGTGGAAGCATGCCCGGTGTTTAGAGGAATAACAAGAAGGTCAGAGCAGCTGGAGCAGAGTGAGCAAAGCTGAGAGTAGGTATTGATGAAGTCATAGATGTAATGGAGGTCAGGTTGAGTAAGGCTTTGTAAGCCATTGTATAGATTTTGGCTTTAACTCTGAGTGAAAAGGAGAATGATTAAAGAGTTTTGAGCAGAAGAATGGCATGACCTGACTTGTTTATTAAAAGAGTCACAGTGTTGAGAATAGACTGTGGAAGGAAGGGCAGGAATGGAAGTTAAGGAGTCCAGTTAGGAGGCTCTCTCAGCAGTCCAAACGAGAGATGATAATGGCTTGAAGCAGGGTGGTAACCGTAGAAGTTGTGAGAAGTGGTCAGATTCTGAAAATATATATGTATGTGTATATATGTGTGTGTGTGTGTATATATGTGTGTGTATATATGTATGTGTGTGTATATATATGTGTGTGTATATACACACACACATATACATATAATACATATATACACATATATATGTATATGTGTGTGTGTGTGTGTATATATATATATGTATTTTGAGACGAAGTTTTGCCCTTGTCACTCAGGCTGGAGTGCCATGGCGCCATCTCGGCTCACTGCAACCTCCGCCTCCCAGGTTCAAGCAATTCTCCTGCCTTAGCCTCCCAAGTAGCTGGATTACAGGCACCCGCCACCACACCTGGCTAATTTTTGTATTATTAGTAGAGACGGGGTTTCACTGTGTTGGCCAGGCTGGTCTTGAACTTCTGACCTCAGGTGATCCACCTGCTTCGGCCTCCCAAAGTGCTGGGATTACAGGCATGAGCCACCGTGCCTGGCCTTCTGAAAATATTTTGAAGGAAGAGCCCTTGAATTTGTTGGCATTTGATGAGGGGTGTGAGAAAAAGAGAGGAATTAGGGATGATTTTTAAGGTACTTGACATGAGCAACTGATGGGATAATGTTGCATTAACTAAGATGGAAAAAATTATGGGAAGAATTCACAAGCTTAGGGATGTTTTCTTTCTTTCTTTCTTTCTTTCTTTCTTTCTTTCTTTCTTTCTTTCTTTCTTTCTTTCTTTCCTTCCTTCTTTCCTTTTTTCTTTCTTCCTTCCTTCCTTCCTTCCTTCTTACTTCTTCCTCCTTCCTTCCTCCCTCCCTCTCTCCCTTCCTCCTCCTCCTTCTTCTTCCTTCTCCTTCCTTCCTTCCTTCCTTCCTTCCTTCCTTCCTTCCTTCCTTCCTTCCTTCCTTCCTTCCTCTCTTCCTCTCTCTCTTTCCTTCCTCTCTCTCTCTTTCCTTCCTCTCTCTTTCTTCTTTCTTTTCTTTTTTCTTTTCTTTTGAGACAGGGTCTCTCACTCTGTTGCCCAGACTGGAATGCAGTGGTATGGTCAGCTCACTGCAACTTCTGCTTTCCAGGCTTAAATGATCCTCCCACTTCAGCCTCCCAAGTAGCTGGGACTACAGGCACACACTGCCACACTCAGCTAATTTTAAATTTTTTGTAGAGACAAGGTCTCACTATATTGCCCAGGCTGGTCTCAAACTTCTGGGCTCAAGCAGTCCTCCCACCTCAGCCTCCCAAAGTGTTGGGGTTATAGGCATGAGCCACTGTGCCTAGCCAATGGTGTTTTCTTTGAGGGGAGGAGTAATATCAGGGACTTAGTTTTGAAAATGTTTATGACTGAGATGCCCATTAGTCATCCAACTGGAGATGTAATACTGGACTGGAAATTTGAATTTGGGAATCATCAGTATGGATGGTCTTAAAGCTGTAAGCCTGGAAGATGGTCACTAAGGTAGATAGCAACAAGGACCAAGGACTGAGCCTTGAAGTACACCCAAAGTTAAGAGATTAGGGGAGAAAAAGGAGGAATTAGCAAAAGAGACTGACAAGTAACTAGTGAGGTAGGAGGTACGCAAAGTGAATAAAGTATTTACAGGAAGAAGGAATGATGAACAATGTCAAATACTGCTGATAGATTAGATAGGTGGACAATTGAGAAGTGACCATTAGAGTTAGGACCTGTAGATCGTTGCTAAACTTGACAAAAGTTTTGGTGGAGTATGGTGGGGTTCAAGGAGATAATGTCTGATCACAGTAGGTTTAAGAGAAGATGGTGGAATTGGAGACATTGTATATAAAAAAATCCTTTTGAGAAGTTTTGCTATAAAGGAAATCACATAAGTGGGGTGGCAGGTAAATAAGAGATGAGGTCCAGAGAGGATTTCTAAACTCAGTGTATTTTTTTAAAAAAAATTCTGCTCTATTTTATCTAGCATTTTCCCCATGTCTCTCCAATCTGCTGTCTTGTTTGGAAGCCCTATGGCCTTTCGCCCACCACCTCCAAAAAAGTAAAATGCAAGGATCTCCTAAAAATTAGTCAGAGCACTTTAACAATAAGCCACCACAGGGAAAATGCAAAGATTTGGGGACAAACTTCTTGAATGCCCTCTTCCCCCTCTCCCCCTACATATTTGCAGTTTACATAACCATCAGGTATTGGAGTTTGCATTTGAAGCCTACTTTATGTCGAGCCTCAAAACCCATGCCTCTCTTTTCAAATCCTTTAGCATACTAATCGTGGAGACAATTACGGAATAAAGGTGAATCAAAAACTCCACTCAAAACTGTAAAAGCATGTTGATTGTCTTCCTATCTCCATGCATGCTTTTTCACCTTAGTCCTAATTGCATTTTAAGCTGGTATCTTTTTGCTTCCAAAGTAGTTTCTTGGCTTTATTTTTTTCCAGGCCAATTACCATTACTGCACATAATGCTGTCATTTAAGTTAATTTAAGCTCACTGCATTTATATTGATAAGCCCAAACATATGAATGCCCAAAAGTGGACATCTTAATTAACATTTGAGAATATAAATTTCTATTGAAAATAATACAGAAAGCAAAGAGTTAGTGATTAAATCGATAGATGGCTATGAAGAAGAACAGAAGGAAGAGGAAAGAGACAGGTCATATCTCCTCTTAATGAATACCGATTCACCATAATATCGTCGTAAATAATGAAAAGATTGTCACATCCCTGGCAACATATCACTTATTTTAGGGAGTATAAAACATAGTCACTTGAACAGTGAGGTTGCACAATTTCCTGAAGTTGAAATACTGGGATGTGATCCAACAAACAGATTCCTTGTAGAAAAATCACCATGGGTCTGTGTCTTAAGCCAGTCCAGAACAAAAGCAAAAAAAAAAAAAAAAAATTTTGTCAGGGATGTAAAATATTTCACTGCTAAACAAGGTACTTAAATTTCAGGGCCGGGCGCGGTGGCTCAAGCCTGTAATCCCAGCACTTTGGGAGGCCAAGATGGGTGGATCACAAGGTCAGGAGATCGAGACCATCCTGGCTAACACGTTGAAACCCCGTCTCTACTAAAAAAAATACAAAAAACTAGCCGGGCGACGTGGCGGGTGCCTGTAGTCCCAGCTACTCGGGAGGCTGAGGCAGGAGAATGGCGTAAACCCAGGAGGTGGAGCTTGCAGTGAGCTGAGATCCGGCCACTGCACTCCAGCCTGGGCGACGGAGCCAGACTCTATCTCAAAAAAAAAAAAAATTTCAATGGACAGTGATCCACAGACTATTCAAAAAGGATCCAGTTGTTCAGGAAGTAGGACAGGATCACTCAATGGAAATACGTAATACGTATATAGTTTAAAGCAACAAATGGCTTAAAGGTAGCCAGACTTAGGAAAAAGAGCATTGGGTTTGGAGTCAATGGATTCTGTCTCTCACTCTGCTCCTGTCTGTCTGTATGGCCTTGCCCTCTTTGACACTATCCAATGAGAACATTGCACTAGAAGCTCTTAGAGGCCTTTTCACCTCTCTGCTAAAAGTACTTTTGCTAATAATACTTTCAACTTTAATCTGCCTAAAGACATAGTTGTTAAACAGCCCCCGGTTGGCCTTTTCTTTCTCTAAGCTTAGGATGCAAGTGCAGGAACTCTGGGAAAATGGCCTTATCAATGGTGGTGCAGGTCTCCCACTGCTGTCCCATTTCTCTGTGAGCCAGTGTGTTTGGGTCTAATAATGAGGAATGGGAGATGAGGTGACTACCATCCTTGGCTACTATCATGACAGCATCCTACTGACACCACTGAAAGGCAGAATTGTTTTTGCCATGCCTTTTGATCTATAAACATTTTTGATGCCTTTATTTTTAGTATTATGTATACTGTGTTTCTCTTCTTAAGTTTGTCAGTGTATACCTTGTGGCATCTATAATCTCTGCTTGTTATCTTCCAGCAATATTTTTAAAGAGGTATTTGATGACGATTTTTTGTTAGGTTTTCAGTTGATTGCAGCAGTGTTAGAAATTGTGATGTGAAATGCATCAAAGTTTGTATTCTGCCTGTGTTTCCTATTCTTTCTAACTCCAAAATGCGATATCCTATCTTTCTCTTTTGGACATTTACAGGACCAAATCGATATTGCAGAGGTTGAGCAGTATGGACCACAAGAAAATGTTCATGTAATGTTTGTAGATTCTGATTCAACTTATTGCTCCAGCACAGTTTCCCTGTATACTATTCCTGAATCTCCAGGTAGGTACATTTATGCATTTGGATAGGGACTATTAGAAGAAAAATAGTGACCAACAGCGTAGTTACAGTTTTTCAAATGAATATAATGCTCTATAATAGTGTGAAATCACAGAGTGAATTCCAGCTTTCTTCATCTTCTGTAAATATTTGAGATGATGATTTGAGAATAATAAAAATGAGTATTTCATCACAGGTTCAAGTGCTTGGAAATGGTCTTTTCTCCTATTTAATTTTAATCTTCTAAAAATTGGCACTGGATCTCAGTCCTTGAAGGAATAGCGTTTTATCTTTTTATACTCATGTAGTCTATTCTGCTATCACACAGTATTTGAATTCCAAAGAAACCTCTTGTTATTGAGTTTTCATGGCAATAAAGGGGGAAAGTGAGAGTCTCTCAAAAACAGTGATATTTCTTTCATGAGTTTCAATATTAAAGACCTTTCATAACTGTAATTGTTTAAAAAGTACAAAACTTAAGAAAATGGTGTATGCATAATGCAAATCGTATCTCCTAATTAATCTGATCATAAATAATTGGTATGTGAAATCTTATATAGAAGTAGTAAGCTCTATTTTAATTTTTATTTCACTCTTTTTTCAGTTTTTAAATCCAGTGTTAGTATCTCCACTTTTAAAACTCTTAGTTAACAACTTTTCCATTGTTGCTGTCAATCTCAAAGCTGTGTTTAAAAAATTCCTTCCAAAACAATTGATTTTTGGCAGGAGAGGTCAAACTCCATGAACTCATAATTGTGATTTCTAAAATTTATAAGAGATTGATTGCTTTAAACCTATTTATCTGGACCTACCATTGTAACTTTGCTATAGAGAATTATTTGTTTACTACTGTTAAGCCAATGATGGAGAAATCCTTATAACCTTCCACAGATGACTATTTCAACAAAATGAGCATACTGAGATGACTAGCAGCTTATGGCTGATATGGTAGAAGTCAAGTAACTCCTAGGTTTCTCACTATCACTTATAGATAATTTAGTAGCTTTGTTTACTTGGAATCAGAAAATTAAAAGATGCTAAACTGGGCTGGGTGCGGTGGCTCATGCCTGTAATCCCAGCATTTTGGGAGGCCTAGGTCGTCGGATCACGAGGTCGGGAGATCAAGACCATCTTGGCTACCATGGTGAAACCCCATCTCTACTAAAAATACAAAAAATTAGCCAGGCGTGGTAGCGGGCACCTGTAGTCCCAGCTATTCGGGAGGCTGGGGCAGGAGAATGGCTGGAACCCAGGAGGCGGAAGCTGCAGTGAGCCGAGATGGCGCCACTGCACTCCAGCCTGGACGACAGAGCAAGACTCCGTCTCAAAAAAAAAAAAAAAAAAAAAAAAAAAGCTAAACTGATTTGGAAAATGGCTTTTAGTGGAAAAAGAGTTAAGCAGACAAATTTAGCCAACGGTCTAAACACCGGAAGTGTCCAGAAACCAGAATTTTCCAAAATATTTTCAATGGTCATCCCAAACTCATGCTATGATTGAAGGACAATTTGCTCATGACCATAGCCTGGTAAGATATGCAACCCCAGGCTGCAAAGAGCAGATAGGAAGTGACAGAGTGGTTCATTCTGCCTAATCCAGATGTTTCTCTTTTCCAAACTTTTAATCTTGAAATAATTTTGGACTTAAAGAAGATTTGCAAAAATAGCACAAAGAAAAAAAATAGAAAAATAAGGGAAATATACCATTTAGGATAACCTTCATTTAGCTTCCCCTAACGTAACATTTTACATAACCACAGTACAACTGTCAAAACTAAAAAGTTAACATTGATACAATACTTTTAAGTGAGCTTCAGCCTTTACTCAGTTTTCCCAGAAAATTGTTTTTCTGTTCTAATAACTAATCCAGTATCTTTCATTGAATTTAAATAATATGTGTTTTTAGTTTCTTCTAGTCTTTGACAGTGTCTTAGTCTTGCTTTTCTTTTTTTTATCATCTGATACTTTTGAAGGATATGGGCCAGGTATTTGACAGAATGTCCCTCAATTTGGACTCGTCTGATGATTTTTCAAGATGAGATTGAGGTCTTGCATTTTGGGAAAGAATACCACAGATGTGATGTGCCCTCCTTAGTGCATCATATCAGAATATACATGATGGTATATTTTATTGCTGGTGGTGTTAACTTGATTGCTTGGTTAAGGTGATACTGTTTTCCCCTTTGTACTTACCAAATATTTGAGGGGAGCTACATTGAGAACATGCAAATAATGTTTCCTGTTTCTCCTTAAACTCTCCTTCACATTGTAGCATCATCAGTGGAATTGGCCTGTAGCAATTACTTCTAATGCCTTTTTTTAATATCCTTTATTTTTTGTGTATTTATTAGCTGCAATCTTGCTGTAAGAAAGAGTTGTTCCTTGTCTCTCATTCATTCATTTATTCGTAGATTCATTTACATCAGGATGTATTCACGGGCATTTTTTTGTTATTTGGTTTGTAATCCAATACCATCATTAAAAAAAAAATTGCTCCAGCTTTGGCTCATGGGGCTCTTTTAGGTTGGCTCCCTTGTCCTTTTATCATGTCTGCATCTTTTTTTTCCCCCTTCACTTCCTTATTTCCGTTATTACATGTTGTCATTGAAATCAACCCCTTCTTTAAGGAGCCTTATTTAGGTCCTTTATTTGGAAAGTGGTATTTAAAAACGAAGATCTGGGTGCTAGTTGTACTCACTGTTACAGGTATGTCACTACTTCTAAACCCTCTCAGTAGACACAGCTAAGAAAGATGTCTGTTCATACTAACCTGTGCAACCATATACAACCATCTGTATTTATTTCAGCGTGTAACAACCAACAACAGCAGCAGGAGTTCATTGATATTTCCTACTCCAGCCCAGTATCATAGGGTTCATTCTAGCCTTTTCTGTCTGCTTATTTGTAATTTGTATCTCTGACAGTGATAAATCTGTCTCTCATTATGTATAGTATATTTATTGATTTTTCCAATACATAAACATTCATAAAAAGTAGTTTCACAATTGCTAACCTGTACCCCTTAAGGAACAAATTTACCATGTGGAATTAATTTGTGTGTGCATTTTTTTTTTTTTTGGTCTTTAGCTTTGCAGTATCCAGGCAAACCTCTGTTTTCCGAAGTTCCTACGTTAGCTTCTTTATTTCTCACCCCCATCACTGTGGATATGTCATTTATTTGTAATAGAATTAGATTCATTTGTTACAGTCTGCATATTCACCTAGGTTTTCCTACCTCCTGATCAATTTATTTTCAAATTTATATACAGTAAAATTCACTCTTTGATATATACAGTTCTATGGATTTTGACAAATGGTAAGAGTCATGTATCCATCACCACAGTACCAAACAGAATAGTTCCATCACCCCCAAAATTCCTTTGTGCTCCCTCTTTGTACTCAACCTTTGTCTCCCATCCCCTGACAACCATTGATCTGTATTTCACCTCTGCAGGTTTCCCTTTTCCAGAATGTCATGTAAGAGGAATCATACGACATCTTGCCTTTTTCGTCTAGCCCCTTTCACTTAGCAAAATGCATTTAGGATTCATCCATGTTTGCATGAATCAATGGTTAATTCCCTTTTATTGCTGAGTAGTACTACATCTTATGAATTTATCAAGTTTTAACACTTCATTCACCTGTAAAAGAACATCTGGGTTGTTTCCAAGTGTTTTTTGATCATGAATAAAGCTACATTAAACATTTGCATAGAAGTTTTAGTGTTGTATGAATATACATTTTCAAGTCCTGGTTGTGGGACTGCTGGGTCATTTGGGAAGTATGTGTTTAACTTTATTAGAAACTGACAAAGGGTTTTCAAAAACAACTGTACCATTTTGCATTATTCAAATAATGTTCTCCACTGTCCTTTTCAGGGCTGTTGAAGCCAAGTCATGTCATAACACCTCCCAGAGCACTTTGAGCACTCCCAAGGTCCCACATTCTGGGCAATCCAATTGTTCAGAAGTGATTTATGACTAGATTTTATTTGGTTTTATCAGTTGGATGGTACTAAATCTCCAAAAGCAGAGCCAAAATAATTTTATAATGAATGAAATGACACTAATAAATGCAGTGGGTTTAGGCACTAGCTTAAGCTGGAGGATAGGCAGTGGTAATTTCAAACACTCTCTCCCTTTTCTTCATTTTCAAATATGAACAGATTTTAAAAACAATATTCTGAATGATTCCTGGCACCTGGCACATCTCATCCTTAACATGGACTAAAATGACCCTCATACAGTCTTTTTGATAACATCAGTACTTTTGCTTTTTAAGTCATGAACTCCCCTGTGCTTTCTTCCTCAGCCTTATCCTTGCAGGACTTTCAAGTTGAGCCTGAGGTGAATCCATTGTACAGGGCAGACCCAGTGGACCTGGAGTTCTCAGTGGACCAGGAGGACTCAGTGGACCAGGAGGGCCCGATGGACCAGCAGGACCCAGAGAACCCAGTGGACCTGTTAGACCAGGCAGGCCTGATGGATCCAGAGGACTCAGTGGACCTGGGGGCTGCTGGCGCAAGTGCTCAGGTACTTCTGAAAGTCTCGCTTCACTCGCTTCACATGTTTGTCTAGACAGCTAACCTTGCAAAGCCCAAATTTTCACTCTTGTGACCAGTTTCACTTTGCAGAAAGTATGTTTGTTACTTTTTCAAAACTATGTCACTATTTCTGTTGTGCTGGATTTTCAGATGCAGCTAAGAACTCAGTGGACCCTCACAAACAGGGAGATTGGAGGTTCTCTACGTAAGACCAAATCCCTGTGCTCTTCTTAATTTGAAATCCCATGGACACTCTGTACTTGAGGAAAAGTTTGAGCCAAATAGGAAGCTTAGCTACTAAGAAAAGGTGGTATTTTTAAAAGCCCTGATTTTAATCACCTGTGAGAGCATACTAACCATCTAGAGGGAAGACAACCTTCTGGCCTACCCATACCAACCCTCTTCCTGCACCACAAGCTAGGTTTTCCCAGTGGAATTTTTATTAGGTTAGAACATGCATTTCAGAGTCGTTAGATATACCCAACCTTGAAACGTCAGTACCAATGTACAGTCCAAAGCCAAATCAAAATGATTGGATTAACTACTGTGTAGTTCCTCTACCCCGAAATGTGTTTACATAACCATGATTTGAACAATCATCTTTTATGTTAGACAGGATTATTAAAATCAGGATTAGAAGCCAAGCTAGTGAGTTTATGGTCAGTTACATGGAATTGTGTGCATTCATCACCAAGCCTAAGACGAGTGACTCCGTGTCAAAAGGATCCTCATCTAATGAAAAGAATTAAGGGCTAGAACACAATTGTTTGAGTTTAGTATCAGCAGTGTGGCCTTGGCAAATTACTGAGTCTCAGTTTCTCCATGTTGAAATGGTCTTGCCTTGCAGGGATTTGCAGACTACTGTGAAAATTCTCTGAGCTATTTAAAAGGAAATTTCTGTGAAAATCTGCTGTGGCCTGATTTATGCCCTTATTATGCCAAAAAGTTGTGGTTCTCTTTTGCTGTTGACAGGTTTATCTTCTCTTTTGAATTAACTTGTAATTAAATTTTTAAGTATGACTTTTAAAAAATCACCAAAATAACCAGCAATGAATGTGTGTCATCTGCCTCTGCATGTGCTAGTGTATTAGGCTTATTTCTGGGTGCCATGTATCAACAACCTGGAGTGTATCCAAAAGATGGAGACCAGGATGAGGAAGGGGCTGGAAGACATCTTAATCAGTTGCTGAAGACACTGAGAAGGGAAGAATGGGAAGGGACAGGGACAGCTTTATCCAAATAGTTGAAGGATCATAAAGTGGAAGATGTGGTTCCAGAGGATCAAGGAAGCAGTCTGGCACTATTAGCCCTTCTCAGACAGATTAGGTCACCTCTTGAAATAGCAAGTCCTCTCTCCTTCAATGGAAAGGTTAGAGCCAATGCTTGGCAGCTCCTTTTCCAGGAACAGCAGAGAAGATTTCTGCTTGGAGAGGGTGAGAGGATGTGAGAACCTGTAAGGTTTGTCTCTTCCAGTCCTGAGTTTAAAGGGGTGTGGGGGGTGTGTGTGTGTGTGTGTACGTGCACGTTCATATGTGTGTGTGGTTTTTTTTTTTTTTTTTTTTTGGTCTAATGAACGTCTGCTTTCATATAGGAAGAGACATACAATGCATAGTGAAAGAAGGACAAATTGAGCAGTTTTCAATGGACTAAAAATACATATATAATTTTTATTCCAAATGATGAAAACAACAACTTGTAGGGTGTTCTCTCTCTTTCTCTCAACTCATCTATGTACTTACATTACTCATAAAGGGTACTGATGAACCACAGTATATTTTTGGTTTCTAGAAGTTGCAAGTATATGTACCTTTTTCTTATCATTAATATTGTAAATTCTTTATCGATCAGGACTGTGGCTCTCTGACCTTGTTTATATGCATGGTATTCAGCACAGTTCCGGGCAAATAGCAATTGTTCCCAGGCCTTACTTCAGCCTTGAAAGATATTTTCCAAGAATCTTATCTCTCTTCTGTCCCTCTCAGCCTCTCAGCCAATCAGTTGAGAAATCCCATCCACCTTTTTTTTTTTTAAAAGAGTCGTGGTTTTTGCTTTGTTGCCCAGGCTGGTCTCAAGCCTCAGGCAGCTCTCCCACGTCAGCCTCCTGAGTAGCTGGAATTACAGATGCGAGCCACCACACCCAGCTCAGCTTCTTTTTTATTATTGTTTTTTAAACTTTATTTTACTTTAAGATATTCTGGATGTTAATCTGTTTCTTAGAATTTTGTTTATTTTTGATATATTATAGTTGTATATATTATATATACTATATGTGTGTATATGTGTATATATATACACATATACTATATATAGTATAATAGTATAGTGCCAATTGATGGTTTTCATATTTTATATATATACTATATATAGTATATATATACACTCTATATATTATGTTGTACATAGTTTTGGATACATGTACATATTTGGATACATGTATACAGTGTGTAATGATCAAGTCAGGGTAATCAGGATACCCATCACTTCAAATATTTGTTTTTTCTTTGTGTTGGGAGCATTACAATTCTTCTAGCTATTTTAAAATATACAGTAAATTGTTTTAACTCTAATTTTCCTACTTGAGCACTAGAACTTGTTCCTAATGTTTAACTGTATTTTTGTACCAAATAATCAGCTTCTCTTCATCCACCTCTCCCACCTTCCCTTCCTAGCCTCTGGTAACCACCATTCTACTCTGCACCTCCATGAGATCAACATTTTTAACTTTCACATATGAGTGAGAACATGTGATATTTGTCTTTCTGTACCTGGCTTATTTCACTTAACATAATGTCCTCCAGTTCCATCCATGTTGCTGCAGATGACGTGAATTTATTCTTTTTATGGCTGAATAATATTCCATTGTGTATATATAACACATTTTTTAGCCATTTGTCTGTTGATAATACTTGGGTTAATTCCAAATGTTGGCTATTGTGAATAGTACTGCAACGAATATGGGGGTGCAGATACCTTTTTGATCTACTGATTTCCTTTCTTTTGGTGTATATTCAGTAGTGGAATTTGCTGGATCATATGGTAGTTGCATTTTTAGTTCTATGAGGAACCTCCATAGTGTTTTCCATAGTGGCTGTACTAATTTACATTCCTACCAACAGTGTATGAGTGTTCTTCTTTCTCCACATCCTCACCAGCATTTGTTATTTTCTTAATTTCTCTCAAATATGTCTCTTCCTTTTTATATCATCTACCTCTGGATTGTTCCATGCCCCTATTATCTCTACCTTGAATTACTCCCACAGCCTTCTAATTGACTTGTCCCGAACTCCACGCTTCTTTTCTCCCACCACTTCATCTTCTGCACAGCTGCCAGAAGGCATGTTTTACAACTGAGATCTGAGCATGTTACATCCCTGATAAGATATGGATTGTAGAACACATCTTCTAACAGCAGTACCAGGTGACTGATGAATAAAATCCAAGTTCCTTGGCTGCCTGAACCTGTACAAAACTTTGGCTTCTCCTCTACATGTGACCTGCCTTACTCCTTCTATTCCAGCCAATTTGGAGCATCATTTGCCCCATAACACACTCTCTACTTTTATAAACCTGCACATTTGCTTCTTTCCAGATGTGAAGCTGTTATCCAAGTTAAAATTAGATTTCCAGAACCTAGAGGAGAGTTCATCTAAGTACTATAATTGTTAATGAGAACAATAATAGTACCTGCTTTTCAGGGCTCTGTGAAGATCAGACCTATGAGTTTTCATGCAGTGTTTAGAAGAGTGCCTGGAACAAAGGAAGTGCCAGTTGATGGTTTTCATTATTGCATTGCTAACAGGGGCCCTATTGGTGGACTGTCATTTGTGATTTGACCCAGGAGCAGAATACTTTGGCACTGGCCCATGACTCTTCCACTAAGGACTTTGGACAGGTTGCTTCATGTCTCTGGGTCAATTCCACTTCTTTCTTTTTGGGAAAAGAATCAGGCTAAATAATCTTCGTGGTCCATTTCTTATCTAGAATTCCTAAATTAACCATTTTTTTCAAACTTTCTAGTAATGAATGAAATCTGAATTTGAGAGCTACCGTTTGCATTTTCAGTCTTTCAGAAATTTTGAAGTGAAACAGGATGGTAAGACTTGGAGAAACCAGTGTCGCTATACATGAACCATAAGTAATTCTCCCCACAGCCATCATCACCAGTTGCCTACGACATCATTAGCCGGGAACTGGAACTGATGAAGAAGTTGAAGGAGCAGCTAGAAGAGAGGACTCAGTTGCTCCATGATGCCATCCAAAACCAGCAGAATGCATTGGAATTGATGATGGATCAGCTTCAGGTCAGTGAGGATGCTAGGTTTCAGGTCAGAGAGCAGTTCTATATAAGTAGCAGAAGGAAGAGGAGCGAGGGACCTTGGCGAGCCTTAAGGAGTTAGTCAGTAGTGCCTGCCAGTAGTGACAGCTGCTGCCCGCAGGGTGATATGGGATATCTAATGTGATCTCCAGCAGGGACTTAGAGTTTTGCCCTTTTTCTCCTGACTGCAAGAGCTGAGATTGGCCCAGCCAGGCCTTGGCAGTGGTTGATGTGGCTTATATATAGCCAAGGCTTCCTGTAGGCTTGCCTATGGGCAGTCCTGCTCCATGCCCAGCTTGTCTTATGCCCTACGGAAAGGTGTGGACTGTGAATAAGACCTTTGTGGTACTGTGTCCTTACAGAAGCAGCCAAACACATTATGCCACATTGTCAGTCCTGATCTCCAATCTTCAGAGGCAGTGCCCAAGAAACAACACACTGGGCAAGTGAAGTGGCCTCTCCCACATCCCAAGGAGGTCAAGTGTTTCTGCGGTTTATCTTTATCCAACTGTCTCAAAAACACTGGGGAACTTCAGGAGCCTTGTGTTGCCTTCAACCAGGTATGGAAAGGCTGTTTTAACTGTGTATCTGAAAGGGGATTTTGTTTTCTTGAGGACTTTGACTCACTTGGTTCTCCTTAGGGGGTAGTGACTATCCAGTTGGCTGCAATTTATTTGCCCAAGATAGTAAAAAATCCTGGGCTACCTAGACCTGAATGCACACACTAGACCATGTGTACCTACATGTACATATGTGCTGGATTAGCAGACTCTTGCTGCCAGGTGCACGGCTGCAACTAGTATCCAGTCTAACAAGTAGACAGTCACACAGATCACTATGTACAGAGAGGCTCAACTGTTGCTGCCTTTTGCTTTGCGAGAATTGAATGGGGGTGTTAAATAAATTTCTGGGGGGCTCTTGCAGACACCAGGGTGCTTTTATCTGTTGCCTTTTGATGCAGCAGCAACTGGCGCAGCAAGAACAACGCCTGAAGGAGCAGCAGCGGCAGCTACGAAAGCAGCTGCAGCAGCTGAGGGAGCAAAGGAAGGTGCAGAAGCAGAAGAAGATGCAGGAGAAGAAGCTGCTGCAGGAGCAGAAAATGCAGGAGAAGAAGGAGCTGCAGGAGCAGAGGTGGGAAAAGAAGAAGAAGCTGCAGGAGCGGAAGAAGCAGCAGGGGCAGATGCTGCAGAAAGAGCCAAAGGAGAAGCAGCAGAGTCAGCAGTTGCAAGAGCAGCCACTGAAGCGTAATGTCATCGTGGGGAATCAGAGGGTGCAGATATGCCTGCAAAACCCAAGTGGCGTATCTGTGCCCCTCTGCAATAACCCTGTTAGGCTTTTACAGACCCAACCCATTGTTCCTATCCAGATAGTAGCTGAACAACAGTCCTCTGGCTTCTATCAAGATGAAAACTGGGGGCAACAGGAAGATGAGAGTCAAAGGTAAGACATGCATGGGATAGTGATAGTGGCTATGATTATTGCTTTTCCCTCATGGCTGGATCCCATGCCTGAGACCACAGACAGACGACCTGTCCGTGTGGTACCAGCGTCCCTCTCGTCAATAACAACTTGCCCTCAACTTACCTTCTCTGTGGCCACTGCCATCATCCTTCTGCATGTGTGGTGCATGACTGAGCATCCATTGATGGAACAAAGGGGTACCAGTGAAGAAAGTACTAGATAAGGAAGCCTCAGTGCTAGGTAATTAGCCCACAAACCTTGAAATCACTTGGTTGGATTCCCCAAGCCTAGTCTCTTGCACAGGGTGTCTATGGACAAGTCTTTTGTGCCCACAGCTGAATAACTTCTGGGCTTCCAGTTTCATTCCCTAACTTTCCTGGAATCTGGTGATTGCAGTAGGCCAAGTGTAGGTATCTCCCTGTCATTTATGAACAGTAGGAGGGAAGTGAGTGTGAAACAATTGCTAGATTGCTAAGATCAGCCAAGAATACATGAAGGCTAAGTCCTGAGTGGCAATATAAGGACACAAACACATTTCTGCCCAATAATAAGGTCTTCAGTTCCAAATGCTAGAAAGAGAAGGTTCTGCCCAGCAATGAAAGGATTGCTTAGCATATAGTTGGGGCCCACTAAATAGTTTTGAATGAATGCTAGCCTTCCCAAAGCTCTCTGGACTTCCTTCTGGGCCTTGCTTTAGAATGAGTGACTTTGACATGTAGACTGCTTTAGGGTCCTATTGCCCACCTGACCTGATCATCAGAATCCACCTGAGGAGGATTTGGAAAGTAGAGATTCAGAGTCTGGGATGGGGTTCAAAAATCTATATTGATCACAAGACTTTCAGGCTTAGGGTTGTGGAGGGAGCACTGGATTTGGAGTTTGGAAATCTGCCTTACGGTCTCCTCTCAGCCATTAGCTCCCTGAGTGCTTTCAAAGTAGGTGAAATGACTTTCCAAGACCACAGAGAGCATAGTTGTAGCAGGACCAAGACTGTCCAAGTAACATAAATAAAACCAGTTGAGACAAAGGATTGTAATTTCTGTCAGTGTCTACATTCACTTTACTTTGACAAGTTGAATCTTAGTCAGGCCAAAGTGAGAATACAAACAAGTGAATCCTATGGTGTGGCCACCAAAACCAAATGTGCCTGAAGCACCTACTGATGACCACATGAGTGTCTCATCTGTTATCATGTCCAGATCCACGTCACTGCAACAGCTTTCTTCTCTTACAGTTTTTATCCTGAGGCGTATCAAGGGCCCCCCATGAACCAGCTGCCGTTGACAGATACCTCAAACTCTGAGACAATTTCTTCTTCCAGCATTCCTCAGTCTCCCATAACTTCAGACTCAACCATAAGCACCCTGGAGACCCCACAGGATTACATCCAGCTTTGGCAACAGCTGTCTGATCCACTAGGTCCTGTTGTTGTCCAAGTGAATACTTGGACTTGCGATGAGCAGGGCACCTTGCACAGACAACCCCCCTACCATCAGGTATGCAACAGCCTCCTCCTTTTCCCTCCAGTGCAGGTCAAGAGGGATTCTGGGCCCCTTCCACATAAGGCACACACCCCAAGTGCATGCTGTGTGTGAGAGCCAGACTTCAAAGCTGAGTACATTTGAGGGCAGTTAGTCACATGACTAACTTTTACTCATTGTTGAATAAAAATATTCTCTACAAGGTTCCTCAAAAAAGTGAGCTGGCCTAGTCGATCTTAGATGCAATCTGACAGAAACTTCTGTCAAAACTATGTTACACGGGCAAAGTGAGCCATGCCGTGTTTTTAATCTGAGCTTATCGTCTGATCCCAAGCCTCCTTCTAGACTTAGGATCTTTAGTTCTGCTACAAAATCTAGGACCTAGTGTAGGTATGTTTCCTTGTACTAAAAATAAACTTAGGGCCCCTCTGTTGAATGTGCTTGGTATCCATCTACGGAGTACCCCGTATTTGGAAGGGCAGGCCTACCTTGTGGACCATCTGCAGTGGCCATGTTTCCAGGATGGAAGCTGGTCCAGATGGCAGTTACATAGCAGGTTTTGCTCCCCGCAGGCCCTGTGGGGACCACACACACACAATTTCACAAATGAGTGGAACTTTCTTTTTCTTTTTCTTTTTTTTTGAGACTGAGTCTGGCTCTGTCGCCCAGGCTGGAGTGCGGTGGCCGGATCTCAGCTCACTGCAAGCTCCGCCTCCCGGGTTCACGCCATTCTCCTGCCTCAGCCTCCCGAGTAGCTGAGACTACAGGCGCCCGCCACCTCGCCCGGCTAGCTTTTTGTATTTTTTAGTAGAGACGGGGTTTCACCCTGTTAGCCAGGATGGTCTTGATCTCCTGACCTCATGATCCGCCCGTCTCAGCCTCCCAAAGTGCTGGGATTGGAACTTTCAAAAAGTGTTTTCACTCTAGCTTTAAAAATCTTATTATAGCCTAACCTTTTTTTTTCTTCAAACACAAAACCAAACCAAAACAACCAGAACAAACAGTAAGCTAAGGCAGAAAGGAGTTTAAATATTTTAGGCAAGCAAATGTGTGATTATTTTCACATATACACCTTGACCAGCTGTGCCACCAGTACTGCTAGAAACTTGGTCACTTAGAGCGACTGCTCACATGGAGAGATCAGAGTGGGCAATAGGTCCCTATGGTTCCGTTACCAAGCCAGACTTTGTTGAGAACATTTTTTACGCCTATTTTTGAGGCACTTTCCCACCTAGAGAGGGTCCTGAGAGACCAAGCCAGCACAAGGCTGAGCACGTTGCCCAGGGAAGTGGGAAAAGTCGGATTCTGCAAGGTTGCTCAGCTGGGAGAAAGCAGTGGAACAAGCCAAGGGCAGGACCGTGTCGGAACTTCCCTGCCCACAAATCCTCAGGGGCTCCCTGCTATCCTCAGGATGAAGCCCGAGCTCCTCTTCTTAGCTTCCCAGCCCTCACTGCCCTGTCCTGGCTTATCCCTACTGTCTTCTGGGACCTTTCTGCCTGCAGGTCCCCAGACGCCTCCAGCTGTTTGTGCAGAGCCCAGCCCTGCTCCTTTTGCTCCCTGTGTCTTCTCCGCCCCCTTGGATTCCACTTACTGAAATCTTGCATCACCTTGCAATATAACCCAAGGAATCCTTCCTTCTTAACCAGGAAAGACCCCCTCAGCCCATAGTTTGAACACCATCTTTGTATCTATTCCTTCTCCCTCCTCCACACCCCAGTGTGGGTTGGTACCTCTCCTGTCACTTTGTTAAAGTGGGCCAAGTAGCTGCAAATCAGAGTAAGCATAGAAATGACTGAGCCCAAGATCCAAGGCTCGTGGCCTTGGCCAGCCATGGCTGGCAGAGAAGCTGGACGAGGGAGGGCCAGACACAGACCCAGGAGCCTTAAGGCAACTTTGAGAAAGCCTGAGTCTGCTTCCGCTGCTCTTTAAGCCAAGATGCTGCTGGGAGAGAGAAGAGGAGAGGAACCTCATCTTTTGTAGCTCCCCTGTCTACCATCACCTTGCAGGCTCATATTCCAAAGAGGTATTTCTCAGCAGCTTACGTATTCGAACTAAAGGGTTCCTCCCACAACCGAAGGCCCACAAACTCTAGCAAAACATTCCACCTTGTTTCACTTTTTCTTGGCAGGTGCAAGTTTCTGAGGTAGGAGTCGAGGGGCCTCCTGGTCCACAGGCTTTCCAAGGCCCTGCTGCATACCAGCCAGACCAAATGAGATACTTGATGCCTGCGGAGCAGTGTGACTCATGAGGGGAAATGGGGGGAGGGGGCAGGCCAATAAGGTCTGCATGGCCAGGGGACCTTCAAGGTGCATAAAGTTAGTAGGTAGAGACTTACTCATTTCCTGATAGGTTATGTTTGTAATTGTTTGTGAAGCACAGCCTGTTTCTTGGAAGTTATGCTGCAGAGGCAGCCTGTGATCTGTAGTATTTTAGGGTGTGACAGCAGCCAGCCACAGCTGGATCTGATGTCTCGTCTGCCCTGCCCAGCTTTGTATATCCATGTTCTACCACAGGAAGGTGGCCGGCCAAGAGTCTGATCAAAGTTTTCAACACAAAAAAAAGAAAAAAAATGCCAGAGTGCTTTTCAATCTAGTAAATCTAGAGGGTGTTTTGTCTTAGCCACAATAATTCTGAGGTCTTGACCCTGATGATTAAGCCCTGCCTCCCCTCCATAGTCTTGTTGGAGAAGCCCAGAGAGAATGGGACTCCAACTAAAGGAACCTGAAATCAGCTCAATGGAGGCGCTTAAGAGCTAAAATAATTATGGCTTCCTTGCTTAATAAACATTTTCGTTCACTGCAGCTTTGTGAATTGATGTGTGACGTTTGGAACCCGACTGTGCCAAGGTCCCTGGTGAAGGGCTCGTTCCCTACAGTTAGGCCCCTTTTGCGGACCCTGCTTAGTCTCTTGTTCACACCTCAGCTCCATGCCACATTTGCAGAGGCCAGCGACTGCTGCCTTCCCACATGGCCGTGTGCCCAGGCACACTGTGTAGCTTTTCTTTGTGTAGCTCAGGCATGCTGGCTCCTTCATTGACACCAAGGGCAGCCACAGGCCCACTGAACTCTGAAACAGTTTGCCTAGGGGCTACCTTCTCAGGGTAGATGGTGTTTGTGCCTCATATATTACTTCGGAAGTAAGCCTGAACACTAAAGGACAGTGTACCCATACCCCTTATATGTGGGTTCTTTCTCTCCCATCAGTAGACTTTTTAATGGATATGGGTACCCCCTAGAGGGAAAATTATTTTGGTTACAAGTCAGGCACCAAGAAGGACATCTTCGCAGTTGTCTGCATGGTGCAGAGAGAGGTTCGGATAGCCAAACCAGAGATCATTGTGTGCCTTTCTTAAGGTAATGAACCATTGATTGGAGAAAGCAAAGGAGACCCCAGTCTCTAGTGGCAAGTTAAAATAAAGGAGGCACATTAGGCCTCACATCACAGGAGGAGCCAGAGATTCCTTAGGAAGTGTGATCTCTACCATGGTTTTATAGACAATGTTTGTGCCCCACCCCAAATTCATATATTGAAGCTGTAACTACCCAGTGTCAGAGTGTTTGAAGATGATGCCTTTGACAGGGGTGATTAAGGTTAGATGAAGTCACTAGGGTGAGACTATCATGACGGGATTAGTGCCCTTAAAAGAGAAAACACCAGGAAGCTTTCTGTGCCCACCAAGCCCCTTCGCGTGCACATGGGCGCATGCACACACATACGTACGCACACACACACAAGAGGTCATGTGAGCACACAGCGAGATTGTGGCTGCCTACCAGCCAAGGGAAGAGGCTCGAGGACAAAACCTACCTTGCCAAAGCCTTGATGCTGGGTTTTTCAGCCTTCAGAACTGAGAAATGCATGTTTGTTGCTGAAGCTACCCAGTCAGTGGTATGTTGTTAGGGCACCCTGAGCTGATGAAGACACACAGGCTGTTCTCAGGTGTGTCCTTTGCAGACACTGGGAAGGGGCAGCTGATGGCTCAGTTGGTTGTCAAAAGTCACCCACTTGACACATAGAGGTATACCTCTCCTCGTAATCATCAGATGCAGAGCATTCCTAAGAGCCAGTTAACTGGCACCCAGTAGAGACAAGCAGAGTTTGGGGGCATTCTTTATACCCTCTGTGACTTTGGACAGGCAGAGTTGAAAGTGTCTGGCATTCCTGGCTGTTGGCAGGAACTCTCTTGACAGGCCAAATCCAGCTCAGAGGTGGAAGCAGCCACACCTGCCACCTCCTCCCCTCCTGCCAGAGTGTGCAGGGTCACACATGTGGAAAACCAAGCCACACCTGTCAGAGGAGTGAGGAAGGTGTGCAAGGGAGTGAGAGGGCACTGACTGCTGGCATGCACAATAGAGGCCTAGAACCAGAGCAGGGGAAGGGATGGTGGTAGTGATATGTGAAGCCCTTCCAGCTACTCAGCCAGCCTGCTAGCATTCTGACTACAGGGGAGGCTCAGGGGTTTACTGTGCAGCATCAGTAGTTCCCACCATTACAGGCCCAGTTTTACCTTAGGAGAGTCACCTAAGTTCTCTGGGCCTCACTTTCTCTATCTGAATGAAAAGGAGTTTGGAGGAGATAATGCCTTTCCAATCTAGCTCTTACAGCAGATGAGGACACATGAACGGAATGGTAGAGCTGAAAGAGCCTCAGGGAGAGGCACTGTGAAACTGGCTAGGCTGGAGACATTAGGCTGGGGTTACTGTTTGAATTCAGTGTTTATAGAGTGTGCCTGGGCTAGGGTTTATCTGAACTGGGGGAGTCTGTGGTCACCCACCAGTCGACTGCTTAGCTCTTAGCTCAGCCCTGCAGCCAGGGTACCAGAGGGTTTGGTGGCTGCCTTGGTCTGCTTTTACCTAGGAATCCTCCCAGGAGTAGCTCCAAGGACAACCCATCTTAGGATTGAGGGTAAGAAGGAGTTACAGGGGCCAAAAGACCAGAATGAGCGCTCCTGTGCAGGATTGCCCAGTTGTGTTGTGAATTACTAAAGTCAGACTGTGGTGAGTGAATTCTCCGTGACCTCTTATGCAGTTCCAGGGTCGAATGCCTGCTTCAAGGCATCTGTGGTGCTGCTGGCAGGCCCGTTCCAGCTTGTTCCTGGCCTGGACACCTTAGCTTGGCTCCCTTGGCAGATCAGTAGCTCTGCCTAGAGTCCGTTGGTGCTTATCTTTTTGCTCATTGTCCCAGGCACAAGCCGTAACTCCCCCAGCTCCAGAGGGCCAGGGAGAAAGCCGTCAACCCTCAGTCCAGGGCTTTGGGAGAGGCAGACGAAGCAAAAGGATGGCAGTGTGAAAACTAAGCAGCGGGGCTTGTACCAGCCTTGCCCAGGGTAGGAGAGAAGTCTGGGAACAACTTGGGTCAAGAAGACCTGTCACAGACCAAGCTTTCAGGGTCACAGCTCGCACTAGGAGGCAGTATGGCTGTCCCCATGGTCTGTGCTAGGCTGCTCCATGAGGCTCTGGGGGACTCTGGAACTCATACCACAAAGTTTTACAAGGGAAATCGTCAAATGGACGCTTCACCTGAAACTACTCAGGACAAACATTTTCTGTCCCTTGGCCTTCTAGCCTCACACACTGCATGCACACAATGCACCCCATCTTTACCATCAGGCTCTTCTTGGGGTGAAGGAGATAACAGTGGGTTATGAGCTGTCTCACCAGCAGCCTAAGGCCAGGCAGACACCGGGTGAGAAGTTGGGAGGGCAAATAAGAAGATGCAGCAGTCCATGAGTGCAGGACCCCATCTCCGACACCACTGGCCTTCGCTGATGGGCTCTCCTTGGTGGCAGCCTCCTTCCTGGGTGGCCCCAGAGTGCCAGTGGCATTCTGCCTCATGCCTTGAGCACAGTGGCCCACACACTACTAGATGGCTGGGAACTTGACTTGGGCCAAAAGGGCTGCCTGTTCCCAGAGGTTCCTGCCCTCTGCTGGGATGCTGTGAACTCCTCCCTTGCTCTAGCTGCCCAGCCCACACAAGCTTCCCCTTTGATGGGGTAGGTAGAGGCCCAGAGGGTCCAAAGCACTGTGAGTTTGTTGGTACAGGGATCCTGCAGCAGGAACCCATCCCTCCCCTCTTCTTCCTTTCCTTCCAGAGGAACTGCTGACAGCACCTGCAGATCCAATGTCATGCCAGAAAAGGAGGCCCAAGCCCAGGCCTTTCTCCAACCCTCAACACAGCCACCAGCAACCCCAAGATTGAAAGCGGGAAGTGCTGGTCCCCTTTCATGCCCAAATAGCTTGATGGTGGTTCAGTTTGGATTTCTTTACCCCTCCAGCATGAAGGGGTAAAGCCAGATTGGCTTCACCTGTCTGGAAAAGTGTAAGAGTTGCATTTGCATGTGGGCTGGTACGGTAGGGGAAGCTGGAAGAACATGACAGAGGTAGGCCAGCCACCACACATGGCAGAGCTTCCAGAAACAGCCACCGTGACCTCCACATCAGTTCATTCCCAGGCGGGCAGTACAGCAATCCTCACTGAGCAGCGCTCAATCTGTATGTACATAATAGAATATTGCATACACAGCCTTAAAGCTGAATATTCATGTTTTCTAAACACATCAAACATTCATAAATGTTCCTATTCCCAAGCCCATTTTCTAATAGAGAAGGAAGAGTGTTATTAAAACTACCAGCCCCAGTTCATGTTTGCAGCACACACCACAGCATGGGCTGATGCCCACTGTGGTGTCTTCAGTGTGTTTTGAAGCATATTTTGAAGACAATGAAAAGGAAGGCAGCTATAGAATGTTCTTGGGTATGAGTTTTGTTCATCTCTGCCAAAATCACTGGGAAGGAAAGGTTGGAGAAGAAGGGCTACTGTGACAGGAAGTGAGCCAGGCAGACATGGGAACTGGGAACTGCAGCTTCAGGCCACACTGCCTATGAGGTGAAAGGAGGGAGCTGGTCCATCAAAGCCTTGGAATGTGTCTCTAGCCTCAGTGGAGACTGCAGTAAACTTCACCTGCATCTCTAAAAATGGGCTACATCAACCTTAATGAAGACTGGTTTATAGCTAGGACCAAATTAAATATTCCCTAGGGGATATTAAATAATTGGAATTTTTTTGTTTGGTTTGTTTTAATGGGTAGGGAAGACAGCACTGAGTGCTTCTCCATTGCCTATCAAATAGAATCCAGGTTCTCCACCTGGCCTGGCCTCCCTCTTCCTCTGCAGCTGCATTTCTCTCCTCCAGTCATGCACTCTGCACCCAGTCCCCTGAGCCCTTGGGTTTCATAGAAGCCCTGGGCCTTTCTGCCCTTGTACATTTTTCACTATTCCGTATGCTCTTATGCCCTTGCCTCCCAGCTCTATATTTTCAACCTTTGCCCACCACCATGCAGAGCCTTGCTGGGAAGGAGCCCTGCTCCATGTGCCCCTACCCCCGCCTGTACCTCACTTGGAGCACGCATGCCATTGCCCTTCTAGACTGAGCTACAGTGGGCAGAGATTGGGACAGATCTTGGATGCCCCCATAACACAGTACCTTGCAGGTAAGCCTTCCCTCTATGAATGTTCACAGCTCCCGGGCCCCAGGAAAGCCTTCCTCCAGTGCTCATTTTCTATTTAGGTAAAGCCCTTCTTAAGCTTCTGAACATTAACCAGAAACCTTGCAGCTCTTCCTCAGGGAGGAGCTCCTCGATGAGGGTCTGTCAGACCTGCTGGCATGCCCTGCAGTGGGGGTGCAGTTCTGGCCCTGGGACTGCAAGTTTCCTATGGGTCTGGGGCACAAGGGAACTTGGTAGATGAGACAGCAGGGTGTAAGTCATGAAGTGCCAAGCACTGCACACAAGTTGGTGAGCATCCCTGGTAGTGGCTCCAGTTAGCCTCTGCAAATCCCTTTGTGGCACACGGAAGTCAGGACCACTGCAGGGAGATGGGGGCTGTGGGGAACTGTAGCGGGAATTGATGGTGACAATTAAATGCCAAGAGGCCCAAAACTCCTGGAGCCATGGATGTTTCCTGCCCAGATGGAGGCCCTGACCCCAAAGGTCAAAGGGTAATTAACCACCTGATCACCTTGGTGGTGAAACAAAACCCACAACCCTGCAGAATCAAAACATGTCAATTACAGAGAGGCAAAGGTCGGCAGACAGGACAGACAAATTGCAGTATTTAGAAAGTGTTTGTGCAATCTATTTCCAGTTCTACCCTGTGGGGAAAGTAGGTGGGAGAGAGGCTGGAAATTTGGCTGACTAGGAGTGGGGCGAACTTCAGCAGAGAAAGAGGCTCAGGGCTCTAGGTAAGAGCCATGCTCTTGAGGCCATTTACACCCCGAACCTTGGACATGCCATCTACTAGGAAAGGCAACCTGGGACTGCCTGCAAAAGGGGTAATGGGACAGCAGAAGACTCAAGACGGGGGTCTTGAACTGAGTTCAGTACTGGTCTTTTATTGTTCCCCTCACTTGTCAGTAGGCAGTGCCCACCAGTTTCCATGTGGGATGTGGTGCCAGTGGAGGCAAGGCATTGACTGTTTAGGCTTCTACCTGCTACCCACCTGCTGTGAAACCCTGGGCAAATCACTTTACCGCTCCCTGTCTCTGCTGACTCACTGGAACATAGGGACAAAGATAAGACACTTACTTGAGAGGCTAGAATCCAGAGGTCCTCCTGGATCAAGGAACCAATGAATGAGAGAACAAATGTCAGCCTGTCTCCCTGCCATTCTGAGCCCTATGTCCTCCTTCTCAGCTCTGATGAAGATACAACATGGGTTCCTGGAAGATGGCCATACCACATCTTCCTGGAAGATGGCATCTTCACCCTTATTGCATTCACCTCCCCCTCTCTCTTCTCGGGCCAATTGGGTCTTCTCTTCTGGTCTTTATCAGCACACTGTTCCCCTCCTTTAACTCCTGCACTGCTTCCTGTCTTTGATAGGCACCTCCATCCTCTGAGTTACCCAAGCTAACACGCACACTCTGCCTGAATCCTCCCTTTCTTCCATCTGTCACCTTAGACATAATTGTCTGTTTCTTCCACTAACACAGGGAAGGGAGCATGAAAGTGTGAATTAATGAGGAAATAAATAAATGAACAGATGACTGTCCAGTCTCCATTCTCTTCTGTTCCCAGGCTCAGCATGGTCTGGGCTTATAGGAGGCATCAGGGGAGATCTGGTGGTCAATGGGTTCTCTCCACCAGAGCCTTCCCATGCCCCTCCTTAGGCACAGACACCTTTTCCAGGCTCAGGGCCCTTAGCTCTAGGAGCCCTCTAGATTAGGGCCAGCTGCTAAGACTATAACCTATGGTACCAGCCTTGGGAAAGATGTTTGATGGCTCTTCAGGGCCAGCACATAGATTGGCATTCTTGGTGCCATATCTCAGGGTGCCCCCATAACACTCAAGAGTCAGCTTCCCAGGGTTGCTCAGGGCTGGGGCATTGCCCAGCGCCCAGACATGGACAAGAGCACAGGATGGGTGCAAACGAAGGAAGTTCCTTTATCTGTGTCTCAGATTCATGGTTTCATCTGTCCTTGCCCCACACACCCCACCGCCACCAATTTGGTGGTAGATACAGTAGGCTCCAGCTCAGGTAGGCAGCATCATGCACCCCAAAGCCCTAGGAGCAGTCAGCTAGGCCAGTGGAGCTCAGGACACACAACCCCCAAGTCCTAGGTAGGGTGTGGTCAAACTCATTTATTGTCATCTCTTGCCCCCTGGTGCTTGATCACAGTATTGCAGCTCTCCAGGGTCCTCCCTTGTGACCAATTTGGTTAACATTTTCTGACTACCAGGTCAGGCCTTAAGCCATACAGAATTCTATTCTCAAGGTTTCAGTCCAGCCCTTGGTCAACTTTCTGATGAATCTTCCTTCTCTATTCTCCTCAAACACCCCAGGGCCATGATCCATCATATAATCATCTTATTTCCCTTTTTTGCCTCTGTCACAATTGACTGACAAATTCCCACTCTTGGATGAACTCAACTGTGCCCTCTGTGTGTCTGCACTTATGCATC
This sequence comes from Papio anubis, assembly GCF_008728515.1. Taxonomy (NCBI): domain Eukaryota; kingdom Metazoa; phylum Chordata; class Mammalia; order Primates; family Cercopithecidae; genus Papio; species Papio anubis. Next base: position 3,620,481 of record NC_044996.1, on the reverse strand, counting down.
TCCGTGCTTCCAGAGAAAATCACACACATCGGCAGATTGTGTACCGCTGTAGGCTCATGATCTTCAGCCTCACCAAGGCACATCTCACTGCTCAGGACTTCCATGTTTGGTGTCTTTCCAGTCCGGTTCTCAGAATGGTGATTTGCCCTTTCCTCAAACTCCCCATGTCGTTCCATTTCTCTCCTGCTTTCTTTGTCAATACTCAATTTAGATGTTACAAGATATGGAATAGAAAATCCCTCATCCTCCCATCACTAATCCTTCCTGTACCTTCCTCTGACTGAACTCAGCTTTCCTCAAGCTAAAATGGCAGAAGTATCCCTTCTCCTTTCTAAGACTGATGTCTTCATTTGTGTTCTAGATCCCATCCCATGCCACTTGCCCCTCCCTCCAGCATCAATGAATCCCCCCTTTCTACTTGATCAGTCCCATCACCATGGAAACTTGCCATATTTTCTGTCTTTACAAAAAACCAGTCCTTGACTCTCACATCCCTCTCCAGTAAGTGCCACATTTCTCTGCCTGTGTTCAAGGCACTTGTCTGCATGTACTGTCTCCTCATCTTGTCTTCCCACTATACCCAACAAGTTAGCTTGTGTTCTTTTAAGAGGTCTCTCTCTCTCTCTGTCTCTCTCTCTGCACAGAGGAAAGGCCATATGAGGACACAGCAAGAAGGCAGCCATCTGCAAGCCAGGAAGAGAGCCCTCACCAAGAACCAAATTTGCAGGCACCTTGACTGTAGACTTTTAGCCACTTTTAGAACTGTGAGAAAAATGGGTGCCTGTTGTTTACATCACCTAGTCTGTGGTACCTGGATGTGGCAGCTTAAACTGACTAATGCAGCCACCTAGTTTGTGGTACTTTCTTAGGTGGCCCTAGCAAACTAATACAACTGGGATCATTCTTAACTACATCCTTTTCCTCGACTCCAGATATCCAATTAATGTCCACATTTTGTTAGCTGTGCCTCCAAAATCCATCTGGAATCCCTCTATTGCTCTCCATCCCCAAAGCTCCCATGATCATCTGTCACAAGTATTGCTGGTAAAACACTTTTAGCTGGTCTCCTTATTTCCATCCTTGCTCCTTATAGTGCATTCCCCACACAATATCACAGTGATCTTTACAAAGTATAAAACTGACCATTCTCTTGCTTAAAACTCCAGTGCATTACATTATTATCAGAAAGAGGGTCAACCCCTCGAAAAGTTCTCTACGGCCCCTCTCCAAACCATCTCCTCCTACTACCCCCACCCTTGCTTACCATGTCCCAGCCACACTGGCCTCCTTTCTGGCCAGTGGACATCAAGCCTCAAACTCACGTCACATGACTGACTCTTTCCCTTTAGGTCTCAGTTTAATTGTCACTTCTTCAAAGGGGAAGTTGCAATTGTGACATCCAAAAATGGATTTTTTCCCATCTTATTTCCTAACTGGTTATTGTTGATTTGTAGGAAAGGTGCTGAATTTTGTAAAATTGGCTTGATTCCATCTGCCTTGCTAAACACAGTTCTTAGTTAATTATCTTTAGCTTTCTAAGCAGCTAATCATATAATCTGTAAGTAATAATACATTTTTGTAGTGGGGCATTTCTAATAGGTTTGCCTCTTGTTTTTTGTCCAAATCTTACTACATCACTTTAAGTAAGATCCCCTTCCTTGTTTTAAGTAAGATCCCCTTCCTTGTCATAAGTGCTCCTAACAACACAGCACATCTTAATCTGTACTTTTATCTTGTTGCGTCCAATAGGTAAGTGAATACATGCACTTAAATAGATTGAATGAGTAACTGTGTGGCTTTTGCTCTCCCCTCTGAATTACAAGTATCATAAAGTGGGGACAATGATTGAGTCCAGGCAACAAGGTAGACAGTCATTAGATGTCTACTGAAAAAAAAAAAAGGAAATAAATGAAGATGCTTTAATAGAAGCATGTAGTGGCTTGTTGAGTGGAGGTAAAACATGACAACAAGACCATTTCTAGATGAAAGGGGAGTGTCAGCACAGGTTTCTACCAGATCTCAACTCCAAATGGATGTTGCCAGGTAGAGAAGCAGGTGCACATTACAGGGAAAGGAAGCAGCTATGGCAAAGGCCAAGGAGCTATGGAAGCCTTATAAACCCCACCTCACTAGATGGGCTGCCACACCTGTGGGCCTCTGGATTTCCTGTTTCCTCTAAGTCTAAAGCCACAAGAAAACTAAGAAACAAGATGTGTCAGTTATCTTTCTGATCCCTGGATGGATAGGTGGAGGGATGGATGAGGCTTTCTGTGTTTAAAAGAAATGGAAAGAATCACAAAGGAAAGACAAAGCAATAGATTTATCTACATTAAAATAGTAAACTTCTGCATGTCAAACATATAAGCACCAATAAGAGACAAACCAAAGCATAAATATGTGCTATATAATGTGTGAAGAACATACGAGAATCAATTAAAAAACACTAAGATTGCAACAGAAAACTAAGACCACACAGTTAATGCACAGAAAATAAAAGGAAAATGGTGAATGAACATGAGAAAATATAAGCATGATTAAAAATACAAACTAAAACCACTGCTCAGTGAAATAAAAGAGGACACAAACAAATGGAAGAACATACCATGCACATGGATAGGAAGAAT